>NW_028261392.1:18725096-19031346 GCF_051295495.1 Thamnophis sirtalis | reverse complement strand
AAGACTGACAAGAATATTATGTCAAGCAAACAAAGGAAGTCAGAGATAAAACAGAAGAGGGACAGAAATAAATATGCATATAGTTCAAATACAACTATTTGTTAAAGGAAATGAATCCAAGTCCGGAAAAATGTACTTTTTTGCAGTATCATGACCCTCAAAATGAGTTTTAGACTAGTAGTTTCAGCTGCTTTAGGTACTAATTCAAATGTACAGATAATCCTTGATTGACGGCCACAATTGAGCTCAAAATTTCTATTGCTCAGCAAGACAATTGTTCAGTGAATTTTGCCCCCATTTTTACAACTTTTCTTGCAACTGGTGTTAAGTGGATCACTGTAGTTGTTAAATTGGTACCATGGTTGTTAAATGAATCTGGCTTCCCTGTTGACTTTGCTTGTCGGAGGTTTCTGAAAAGGGGACCGCATGATTCTAGGATATTGGAACCGTCATAAGTATGAGTCAGTTGTCAAACAGTTGACTTTTGATCACATGACCATGCAATCGCTCTAAAGTGTGAAAAGTGGTCATAAGTCCTTTGTAACTTTGAATGAGCACTAAATAAAAGTTTGTAAGTAGAGGACTATCTGTGTAGGTCTGCAAGATTGTATTTTCTACTACATGTGCCTCTAAATTTTCTTCCATGTTAACATTTAAAATGGAACTGCCCTTCCATCATATACCTTTGAAGGTTTCTGAGCATCTAGATCAGGTTGGTTAACTTTTTAGACTGTATACCTCTTCTGAACTAGGCTTCCCAAAATCACAAAGCAGACTCCTTGTCCTGACAAACTCCTTTTTTATTAAGCTAATGTGAATTCCTCTCATTCACATCCAGCAAAGTCCCGACAAACAGTCTTTCAAGGGTGAATTTACAACCACAGCCATGGTGGGTTTCTAGTGGTTCGGACAAGTTCGGCCAAACTGGTAGTGGTTTGGCGGCCTGGGTCACTGGAACCCACAGTGACCCAGGCCTGCCATGCCCCTGAACTGGTTCTCCAGGTGGCGCCATAGGTGCCACCGTCTTGTTTTTTGCTTCTCCTCATGCACAGAACAATTTGCTTTGCACTATGCATGCACAAAGTGCATGCGTGCCTGGTGCGCCCATAAGCAAACTGGCAGTAGTGACTGCCGGAAACCACTGTGAACCACAGAGGCTTGGAGAGCTGCCAGGCCAATATCTTCCAAACACAACACTGTACAAGAAAATACTTGGCAAGGAATCTCTGAGAGTCATGAACAAACTTTCACACTAATTAAACAAATTGTTTCCTGCAAACTCCACTCCCCTTCCATTCCTCTTTATTCCCTATGGGAGGGGCCATTCACTGTCCACTTGTGCCTTTACTCCTGAGTCGGCCCTTGTTCCTTAACTGTTCCCTTCTCCTGACAGCTCTGCGCATGCGCACATTGGGAACAGGCTCCTGCTGTTCTTCTGCCCCACTGATCTCTGACTCTGAAAGCAGCTGATAACTATCTGATGGCCCTGGGCCCATCTCTTCCTCTGACACAGAGCACTCACTATCCCCAGTCTCCAGGACTGGCCCATGTTCCTCCCCAGCCTCCTCACTGTCTGAGTCTGTCACTAGCTCCACTAGCCACTGGCAGACCACAACAATACCATCTTCTATAGTTTTCCTTTAAATCCCATAGAAACAATCTCTTTTGAATAAAGACTGTGTGCTTGGGATGGAGAAATAATTGAAATGATAACATGTTATTTTGCATTGTCCCCTCTATACTCACCTGGAATTATTATCTCCATTCATTACTAATCATCCTGCTCATTTTGTCTTGTTTTATCTTAGGTTGTTATTATCAATTCAATCTGATTTTACTTCTTTTACCATCGTTAAGTATTGTTCTACAGTTTGTATGCCATGCCACAGTATCTCTTCTAATCTTTCTTATATATTTTAGGATAATTATTATTTTCTTTTTTAAAAAAATCTTAATCGTCATACTCTTTTTTATTTGCTGGTCTATGACTAAATAAAAACCGCTTGATGCATCCCACAGAATGTTCATGCAATAATTTCTATTAAAGCCAGCAGAGAACATTGGTATATTGTTGGACTCATGCTATTCCTCATAGAATTTCCAAATTTTGGGCATGGTGTGCAGAACATGAGAGAGATCAAAACACTTTCAGCATATGCCAGAAATCACTGCAGATCTATAGACTACATCTATTCTATTTCTTTATTTCTCTTTCGCTCTCTCTCTCTCATCCCTAGAGAGATGTCAACTATGCAGTGCACAGGTTTGAAAAACATCAGAAAAGGCACAATGGCATCTATTTATCTAATCCTTTTGTGCAACACAAAGAACCAGCGTAGAGAAATGATAAAGGAATTAAAACTGGAGGGAAGGGATATAGATGAAATCCCACATATCCATGTAGCTTAATAGGTGACTTTGGTCTAAGTACAATTTCTTTAGACTAAATTACTTCGTACGATGGTCATGGTGCAAATAGGAAAGGTCCCATCCATGTGTGATATTTGGGCTCTTGGAAGCACAATTTTCATTTTCCAAGTGCCTCAATGACTCTCTGAAAGAATGCAAATGACCAGCTGTCTGCATGGAATATAAATCCTTCCATTCCCCACCATCCAGTCAAAGCTGAAAAATCTTGTTGCATTGAGAAGCAAACTGTCTTCAAAGAAAAGATAAGAAAGTCCATTTGCCTCTTGAAAAAGCACCTTTGGGACATTTGGATAAGTAGATCTCATAGATATGTGGCCAGTAATATATTAGCATTAAAGGGTGGGACTAACTGATGCAGTCCCACCTCCTTCTATTTTTTCTCAGTGTTTGACAGATCTTTTTGAATCTTCTTTCTGTTTCAAAATGTTAACCATTTCTCCTACTCATCATCTAGGTCTTTATAAACAGTACAGGATGTCAAATCAGAGATTTGTAACAGTCCATTCACTGTTATTTCCTAGGCTGACATAGAGCCATTTATAAGTACTCTCTAAATGAGGCTATTCATAGATTCATTATGTCTCCATCTAAGAATTTTAACATCTATTCCATACTTTCCTATTAATTATTAAATATAAGTATTAATGAGGATTAATAAGAGCTTCTTGATGCGGGTGAAGCAGGAGAGTGCAAAAGTTGGCTTGAAACTCAACATAAAAAAAAAAACTAAGATCATAGCATCTGGCCCACTCAATTCCCGGCAAATAGATGGGGAAGAAATGGAGGTAGTGACAGATTTTATTTTCCTGTGCTCCAAGATCACCACAGATGGGGACTGCAGCCAAGAAATTAAAAGACACTTGCTCCTGGGAATGAAAGCTATGGCAAATCTAGACAACATACTAAAAAGCAGCGACATCAGTCTGCCAATGAAAGTGTGTATAGTCAAGGCTATGGTTTTCCCAGTTGCAATGTATGGCTGTGAAGGCTGGACCATAAGAAAGGCTGAGCAACAAACAATTGAGGCCTTTGAACTATGGTGCTGGAGAAGACTCCTTGGAGTGCAAGACGATCAAACCGGTCAGTCCTAGAGAAGATCAACCCTGATTGCTCTTTAGAAGGCCAGATCCTGAAGATGAAACTCAAATACTTTGGCCACCTAATGAGGAGGAAGGACTCACTGGAGAAGAGCCTAATCCTGGGAATGATTGAAGGCAAAAGAAGAAGGGAACGATAGAGAATGAGGTGGCTGGACAGAATCACCGAAGCAGTAGGCATGAGTTTAAATGGACTCCAGAGAATGATAGAGGACAGGGAGGCCTGGAGGAACGTTGTCCATGGGGTTGCGATGGGTTGGACACAACTTAGCAACTAACAACAAATTAATGAGGATACCATGGGGAATTTTGTTGAACAGTTTTCTGAGAACAAGGGACAGATACCATTATGTAGTCAACTTTTTGGAGCATGGCCCCAAACATCTGTCTTCATTTACAGAGATACTAATATGACAGCTTTAGATGGGAGGTATGATGGCTCAGCAGTTAAAGATGCTGAGCTGGCCATCTGGAAAGCTGACAGCCTGGGTTCAAGACCTGAGCACCGTGCGACAGGATGAGCTCCTGTTCCTTTGTCTAGCTCCTGCCCACCTAGTAGTTCAGAAGCATGCAAATGCAAGTAGATTAATAGGTACCACTTTGATGGGAAGATAACAGTGTTCCATTGGCCTTTGGTGTATAGTCATGCTTGCCACATGACCACAGAAATGTCTTCAGATAATGCTGGCTCCCTTGGGCCTTGGCTAAAAATTGGAGATAAGCGGTATCCCCTGGAGTCAAACACAATTGGGCAGAGGAAAACTTTACCTTTACCTTTATGACAGCTTTGCATTTTTCGCAAATACTAAGAGCATGCTCTTTTCTCCTTTTAATCCTTCCTTGCCATTTCATATTAGGTGACACAGTCAAACTCTACTAGATAGCAGGATTTGATTTTCCTGGATAAAGTGTGTGCTTTCAATATGACTATAATTGCATTTCTCCTCACATTAAAAATAAACAAACACTGTTGAATTGACAGAAGAGACTGCTGGGAACTTTATACATTAGAATCCCTCCAGTTAAAATGATCATGCATATAGTTTGTTTGTCTTCTATCATGGGATATTTACGGTCATATTAAAAATGGCCTTTCAAAGATTATCTGTGATATTCAAACAGTATTTTTATACAGTTTTAGAACTAGTTTCAAACGTACTGAGCTTTATTTATGGTTACCATGGGGATAAAATAATGTTTCTAAACAAAACTGTCCTCAAAATGTATTGGGATTACAGTTTGGGAAACACAGAGTTAGTAAAGGCTGAAATACAATAATGATTGTTTTTTTTTTCCTTTTTCCTACTCCTGGAGAAACAGCTTTCAAATTCTGGATTGTAATAAAAATTGGAATAAACTGGAATGAATACCCAACACCCCAAAAGATAGGCTAAAGGTCCAGATGGATCTCGACAGACGTGAAAACTGAGTCCTGCCTAACAAAATGAGATTCAAAGTAGAGAAAAGTAAGGTTTTACACTCGGGCAAGAAAAATCAAATGTGCAGGTACAGATAATTCAATAGCAGTAACTGAGAGCCACAGTGGTGCAGTGGTTAGAGTGCAGTATTGCTGATCACCAGCTGCCAGCAGTTTGGCAGATCAAATCTCACCAGGCTCAAGCCTTCAGCCTTCCATCCTTCGGAAATAGGTAAAATGAGGACCCAGACTGTTGGGGGCACTATGCTAACTCTGTAAACTGTTTGGAGAAGACTGTAAAGCACAGTGAAGCGGTATATAAGTCTAAGGGCTAATGCTAATGCTAAGTGCTAACTGTGAGAGAGGTTTGGAGTTCTAGTGGACAATCACTTAAATATGAGCCAGCAGTGTGCAGCAGCTGCCAAAAAAAGCCAACACAACCCTAGCTTGCATTAACAGAGGGATAGAATGAAGATCATGTGAAGTATTCGTAACACTTTATAAAGCCTTAGTAAGACCACATTCAGAATACTGCATCCAGTTTTGATCACCATATTATAAAAACAAAGTAGAGAAAGAGTGATTATTAGGTACTGGAAGCTAAAACATATGAAGAATGGTTGCAGGAATTAGGTTTTTCTAGTGTTGTGAAAAGAAGGACTGACGGGAACATGATAGCAATCTTCCAATATTTGAGAGGCTGTCGCAAAAAAAAAAAAAGAGGGTGAACCTATTTTCATACATAAATGCTAGCCTTTAGGTGGAACATTTAAGAAGAAAATTCCATGCAAATATGTTTTTATGAAGAAGGTTCCAATTACCATAGCATCCCCCTTTTGCAAAGAACATTCAGGCCAGCAGATATATTTACTACAACTTGTTTGCCATTGGCAGCTTTCTAAATATTTCTTCTGAACAGATACTTTACATCAGAAAAACTAGCACCGTGTACCACTACGTTTACACAGAATGGAATGGTAGGGGCCCAAATTATTATTAGTTCAGTTAATAAAAGGTCCAACTTTAGCTCAACAGTGAACAATCTGTGGCCCTCTAGATGTTACTGTCTACAATTCTGATCCCCAGCAGATCCAACAACACATCCTTTTATGAAGTCTTCTCTTCTGTTTGAGAAATTATTCTGTTCCAAGAAGAATTCATGAAGGGCCGTATTGTTAGGTCTGCTGGGAATCAGAATTGTAGATAAAACATCTGTAAGATCACAGATTGTTCACTCTTGAGATAGACTAGAATTTTTTCTGGACTGAACTCTAATTATTAAGAAAAGTAGGATTTAAAATATATGCTTGGTATATAGCAGTATATCAGTAGGCAGTTTCTTCCTTACATTATCACTAGACTGTGTACATTTTCTATCTTCTTAATCTTTCAAGTATAACTGTGAACTTTTTCAGCACTAAATCATTCTAGCTGCTCAGGCTTTTTGGGGTGAACTATCTTTTAATAAATTATTGTTTAATGATCTTCTTCCTCAAGTTTTTTTTTTTTGACATTTTCAGGGGTAGCAAAATAGGCTTGGCAAAAAGGTTGCCTCATTCCACTGACCCATGAAATATAAAGATCTTTCAAACTCTAATAGTAAATTGAACATTTACTAGGAAAAATTTGTGAAGAGGAAAGGAATATTCCTTTAATATATATATATATATATATATATATATATATATATATATATATATGTATGTATGTATGTATGTATGTATGTATGTATGTATGTATGTATGTATGTATGTATATAAAGGTTCCCCTCGCACATATGTGCTAGTTGTTCCTGAATCTAGGGGGCAATGCTCATCTTCGTTTCGAAGCCAAATAGCCAGCACTGTCTGAAGATGTCTCCATGGCCATATGGCTGGCATAACTAAATGCTGAAGATGCTGTTACCTTTCCTCCAAAAGTGGTCCTGGCATTTTACATGCTTTCGAACTGCTAGGTTCAAAAGGGTGTACACACCCACACAAACACACACAATATCAGGGAAAATATGCAGCTGCTTTTTAAAGAAATTTCAGATAAATTTATGTTTGCACCCATGTGGAATCTGAAGTTCTTTTCTGCCTTCAGTTTTGCACAGTTCCTATTAAGAAGCACCTTGGGCTGGGCTAGGACTGGGGTATTAAGCTTTATAAAGCTAGAAGTTAACCTAGAAAGAATAAATAAGTAAATCCAGGAAGAAAAATATTCAAGGACAAGGAAAACATCTCCCGTCATCTCCCCTCCCCACCCACCCCCCAAAAAAACTTCTACTAGCAAAACAAAATGGAAAATTTGCATGTATTCAAGAGAATGTGTAAAGGGTTACTATAGTCCAGACAAGGATACTTTGCGAAGAGACAAAGTAAAATCACAGATGACTGTGGAAGGATGAAACTCACATGGTTAGTGTCATTCATTTTAATATATTTCTGAAAAGGAAAGTGTTATCTGGAGTGAATGCCACATCATATTGGAACATATAGGTGGCACAGCTTGCCTCCAGAAGCTGTGAATGCCCCAACACTGGAAGTCTTTAAGATGATGTTGAATAGCCATTCGTCTGAAATGGTATAGGGTTTCTTGCCTAGGCAGGGGGTTGGACTACAAGACCTCCAAAGTCCCTTCCAACTCTACTATTGTATTTGTATTTATTTGTATTATTAAACTCCCACCTAGCTATACCTCCTTATTAGCAGAAATGAGTCACTGTATACTGTATATTGCACATCAGAGGTGGGTTGCACCCAGTTTGGCCCACTTTAGCCAAACTGATAGTGGAATTCAGGCCTGGGTCGCAGAACCGGCAGTCACCCAGGCCTGCCACACCCCCGAACCAGTTCCCTCACTGCAGCCGGGCCACTGCCATTTTGGTTTTTAGGGACTGCACATGCACAGTTCATTATAAATTGTTCTGTGCATGTGCTTAGAACAATTTACACTGAACATTTTGCATGTTCTCACAGAGCACGCACACACAGTGTGCATTTGGCGCATGCGCGGGTTGCAAACCGGTAGTAAAACCGGCAGCAGCCCACCCCTGCTGCACATGGACATACCACACTCGGCACTGAAGTGAAGGATAACTTAGTCCTGAGATTGAAATAGGATCACAGCCCATAGCTTGGTAAATGTGTAACTTTCCAGCATTTTGCAATGACTACTTAAAGCTCTTCTCAACCATCTGAACTGGGAAGTTCTGTGTGTACCCATTCTCTGGTAAGGGGATGATTCAGCCACCTTTCTAGTATCCACCCTGTATGCTTTTCTTTTTTTGGACAACCAGAAGGGGTGGGGAGATAACTCCTTTAGTACCAATAGAAATTATTTAAGATGGTCAGCCCTCTCGGAGTTCTTTACCATCTTGCAAGTTTGTGCTTATTCCATGCACTCTCTGTAAATCATCTGAAGACAGGTCTTCTTAGCCGTCTGGAGATAAAAGAGACAGGGTCCCATTGGGCTCCCCTACTCACCTGGACCTGCAGTTACAGCCTGATAAAAGTGCTGAGATCATCAGGAAGTGAAATATATGTCATCTCCTCAGACCTCCGCAATGCAATCATTCCAAGTATCCAGAGAAATCACTGCTGAGTTGGGTTTTATAATCTGGAAGAATCAGGTAATGTTGACTCGATAACTTGGTCCATATCAAACAAGTGAGGTATGTAAATGATGACTTACTGAACTAGTTTGAGTCATGGGTACCAGAGGCCTCTGAAGCAAGGAATGCATTGAATCCTCATATTTAGAGAACAGGCCCATCACTATTGTTTGGGATCTCCTACCCCAGGGGTGGTATTCACATTTGGTTCGCAAATGTGAGTGTGCATGCTGGCACACTCACTTCACTTGCATGTGCCACATCAGTGCATGCGTTCCAAATACCACACATGCACTTTGCCTTAAAAAATGTCCTAAATGGGATGCCGTAGAGCCGGAGCAGGTGGGCGGGGCCACCTGTGATTTCTGCTACCAGTTTGGGCAAACTGGTTAGAATCAGCAGAATGCCACCTCTGTCCTACTCCCTTCTTCAACAAACAGGAGACACGAAAAATTGTGATACAAAAATTGTTTTTCCATTCCCGCAGCCCTGTCTTGCAATTCAGATTTTGATATTTTTTTTAGTCCATATTCCCCCTCTCATATTCTTCCTTACATTATTGTTTTTCTTCCTCACTCTACTATTTAGGGATTGCCTTTAAAGTCCTCTTTTCTCTCCTTTTTCCACTGAAATTTTAAAACCTATTTAAACAATTTAAACAATTTAAAAATGTTTAAATGTTGCTTCCCCCATTGAATGCTACTTTTGATTGTGAGCTTTTGTCATTGCTACTTCGCACTGATATACATTCCCTGTGCGGCTTCTCGGGAAAATTCCTCTAATTTCTCTGAAGTTTTGTGGTTGTAATTTCTGAAATCCAATATTCATTCTGGGATGAGTAGCTTTAAAAAACCGTCAACATATGTAGCTGTTAAAATGCTTTGCTTGCATATCACTCACTGTTGAACCTGTTTCAGCAATATATGCACCTTTCTTACAATCCATACAAAACTTGTAGTGACATACATATCATGGGTATTTCTGTACTCAGCAGTAAGAATGAAAAGAATCAAATTGCCGCTAAAAGAAGAAAAGAGATTCCACTTTTAAGAAACAACATATTTCAGAATGAACAGCTGATATCCTGTCTATTAAAAGATAATCTTGGTTACAAATTAGGTTCCCTGACAATATGATGCATGAAAGAGAAAACATTTCCCCAAATATGAAATGAATACATCAAATATATAAGAAGACAGTTTGATCATTAGGGACATTTTCAGGAGAGTTGTTTCGATACAAAATTCCTTGACATCCTTCAAAGTTTCGGGAGACAACATTTCTGTGTGGTAAACCTATCATTCCTGCTGGAAGAGAAAACAGCGGGAGTTAGATGTTCTTTAAGTCCTGCTTAAGAAAATGGTACCACTGACGTAAATATGACCATGCAAATATTGCTTATGATCTGCAATACAGGTCTTAATTGTGAAGGATTATGGTTTATGTAAATGATGATGAGTCAAATTTGTCATCTCACTTTGAAAAAGTTTTGCTTACTTTTCGTATCCCTTTTTTACTTACTTACTTACTTACTTACTTACTTACTTACTTACTTACTTACTTACTTATCCCTTTCCTTTGGGGACTAACTGGGGTTATATTTTGCTTTGCCCAAAGTGTAGAAGTCACGAGTCCATCCACCAATCTTTCCGTTTGCTTGTCATCTTTGATGAAAGCTGACCTACATAGTTGAGCAATTATGGCAGGCAGGAGGATCTTTGATTTGAAATATCTTACTTAGCCGCAATCTTATTATTAGTAAGCCTGATTTAATGTTATCTGAAGTTACGGACAGCTCCCTTTTTGATCACCTTCGAGCTGCCAGCTTGCCTTCCACTAATACAAACATAAGCCTATGACGCTAAAGGACAAGCTTGAATCATAGATAAATAACAAAGCATTCAATCATTATCTGTGTATGCATGAAAAACCTCAACAGGATGATTAAAAAAAATCTGAACTTTAAAAGAATGCAGAATTAGCTCCTGAAAGCTCATTTTAATCAACATAATAAAAAAGCATGTAATTTTTAAGTAAGAGATGCAGAGAGAAACTATCTTCATCTTTAAGCTTATAATGCCAAGTTTTGCATGAAAACATCAAATATAAAATATATGCAATATTTTGCCTATTTTTTTTAAAGAGAAGATCTTCTTTGGCATAGCTTGCCCTTCTGCATTGCTGTATCCTTGCCTACCCCACAAATCAGTGGTGGGATGCTGTCGGTTTGACAACTGGTTCAGTAAACATGTGATTTGTGCACATTTGTGCCTTGCGCGCATACGCAGTGCTGAAAATTGAGTATTTAGAAGCTCAGCTGCTTATCTTCCATGTCAGCTACAGTAAGTAAAATAGCTGGGGGGGGGGGGGATCAGATGTGCCATGCGATTGAGATGAGTTAGAAAGCATGAAATAAAGGACAGGATAGAGCAGGGGTATGTGGGAGGGCCCAGCTGGTCATCGGAGCGAATTGGTTCACTCCCAGCTGATCATTGGAGCTACCGGTTTGTCCAAACCAGTACGAACCGATAGAATCCCACACCTGCCACAAATGTATTATACATGTTAGGCACAAAATTCTTGTGTGTATATGAACCATCAATATTTAGTTAGTCATTAAACATTTTAAATAGCTGGTTTTGATGCTTGAGAAGCCCATCTCTGAAATTTATATACAATGTTATTCAGAATAGATGAATTCCTGAAATTATAAAATACAAGGAAAGAAAAGAGAAAGAAACTACCAAAAGCAAAGTAGCATTTCATTTTCTGAATGATGTTCATTAAAAAATATTACCCCAACACTGTTCTCTTTAAATTCGATCTGAATGGATATACTTCCAAAAGATAAAGATCTATGAAGATTCTCAGTCATCCAAGTCATGGTTGTCCCAAAGGTACTTTTTCAAGAGGCAACTGGATTTTCTGGTTTTTCTCTGAAGACCAGAGTTGAAGAAGCTTCTTGGATGAGAAGTGTCTTCAAAGAAAAACCAGAAAGTCCAGTTGCCTCTTGAAAAAGCACCTTTGGGATTTCCAAAACAATGTGTAATTTATCATACTACATGCATACGTGTGTGTGTGTGTGTGTGTGTGTGTGTGTGTGTGTGTGTGTATGTATATACATACATACATGCATACATACACATACATACACACATACATACACATACATAAACACACACATACACACACACACACACACACAAGTCTTCATGGATGCGCGTAGCACACGCATGCGTCTTAGTGCCTCCGCGACGCTCCAGCTGCTCCGCCTGTGCAGAAGCTTTTAAACACTGGTAAGGAGCTCAGGCGGGTGGGTGGGCCCTCCGGAGCACCGTACCGGAATGGTATCTGGTGCTCCGCACTGGCTCCGGTACACGTATCCTGGGGCGTACTGCCTGCACCCCACCACTGATTAGATAGATAGATAGATAGATAGATAGATAGATAGATAGATAGATAGATAGATAGATAGATAGATAGATAGATGATAGATAGATAATCTCTCTCTCTCTCTCTCTCTCTCTCTCTCTCTCTCTCTCTCTCTCTCTCTCTCTCTCTCTCTGTGCATGAGAAAGTTAAATCTCCCACCTACCCTTTTTTTCTACATGCAATTATATCTATGGTTAATTTTCATGCATGGAATCATTAGTTTGTATGTATAAAGCCTTTATTATAGACTCAGGAGAATGAATGAAAGAACAGAAACCCATACTCGTTTTCAAAAGAATGTGAGACTTCTGAATATGATGATTAATGAAATTAATAGGATGGCAAAGTGTCTTCCAAGATGAATATCATACTCGACGTATTAATTAAATGCCAAAGAGGCCATGCAAGTGTGACAAGACCAAAGACTAATGGAATTGCAATCCAGATTCCAATGGATGACTCAACAAAATGCACTAAACCCATCACAAAACAAGTTGCAAATGTTTTCAGAGTTGGAATTTAATTCTAGTCCTTGAATGAAAATGCTAAAACTTCAGTTACTGATCAGCTGCACCTGCAAATCTGCTTCAAGCTGTAATTTCTGTCCTGATGCAGCCTCTGATGTTGAAGCTTGTTCTTTAGACTCAAGCTACGTGTTGGAACATTAAGGGTATGACAGGTTAATCTCAACCAACATATTCATCCCCCATCCTTTTCATGCTTTCAAAGATAGCAATAGCACTTAGACTTATATACCACTTCATAGGGCTTTACAGCCCTCTCTAAGTGGTTTACAGAGTCAGTATCTTGCCCTCAACAATCTGGGTCCTCATTTTACCCACCTTGGAAGGATGGAAGACTGAGTCAACCTTGAAATCCTGGTGAGATTCGATCTGCCAAACTGCTGGCAGCCGATGAACAGCAGAAGTAGCCTGCAGTACTGCACTGTAACCACTGCACCGTTGCAGCTCAAGATGATGAATGCTGAAAGGAAGTTCCTATGTTTCAAACATGAATTGCAGTTCCTTTTAATACTCAGATCTCCTAGTGAAAGAGGTTCCTTCATCTTTGTGCTCTTTGATCTTTTCCTAACATTTACTTAGAACTTATCTTTCAAACAGCAAAGTTTGGGAGCTTGAAAAATCTCATTCCTGTGAAAAACATCTTCATTCTTAGATGCTTCTTTGTCAGACCTTTTTGCATGACGTTTGATCTCTTGGTATAGAGATGGGCCGTGATACTTTCATTAGAATTGTTTCTTTAGCCAAACAGCATGCAATCATTACTGATTTCAGAGAAGAGATTATTGATGAATTTCTAGAGATTATTGAAAGTTTATTTCTTTCTGCTAAAATTATGGCTTGTTTCCTAAATTTACACAACTGACAATTTAATTTATTAGAATCATACTTTTAGAAGGAAATAACTAAATATCAAGCAACAATTCTGCATGTACTGTTAAGAACTGATACATTTAAAACAATAGGCATTGTTCTATCTTTCAGGACAAAGAAATTTCAGGTATGTATATTTTCGCATGTAGAATATAGATAGAAGAAGATAGATAGATAGATAGATAGATAGATAGATAGATAGATAGGTAGGTAGGTAGGTAGGTAGGTAGGTAGGTAGGTAGGTAGGTAGGTAGGTAGGTAGGTAGGTAGGTAGGTAGACAGACAGACAGACAGACAGACAGACAGACAGACAAGATGATAGATAGATAGATAGATAGATAGATAGATAGATAGATAGATAGATGGATGGATGGATGGATGGATGGATGGATGGATGGATGGATGGATGGATGGATGGATGGATGGATGGATGGATGGACTTGTGATTAAAACAAATAAATATTGGGGTAAGATTCATATTTTAATACAGAAGATTATTAAAGTGAATATAAAAATTACAACCAGAAAGTTTTGTGTGAAGCTTATTGGACAGAGAATCTGAGGGGGGGGGGGAGTCTGGAACTTTGTGGTTATACATGTTGATAGCAGAAAAAAATGTTTTATGTACAAAAATGGAAAGATGCACTCATTCCCACAATGGATGAATGGCTGAAAAAAACTGATAGAAAGGCAGAGATGGCTAAATTAACTGCTATAATCACAGAAAATAAGGCCTCCAATTTTGTTTCTGTTTGGAAACCACTTCTCCATTTTGTGCTTGAGGTGGGGGGGAAAGTGATACGTATATGGCTGTGCGGTTTTCTGATTAGATAAATTTGTTGTTATAGAAATGGCTAGTATAGGTTAAGTATATAAAAGTAAAAAGTTGAAGCTGCAATATTTTATTTTACTTTCCTAAAAAGAGTTGTAGTCAATGCTTTTCTTGTTTTTCTCCTTCCCCCTTTTCCTACTATTTTCATTTTCATTCATATTTTATACTTCGATAAGTTTAAGAGCCATGGTGGCGCAGTGGTTAGAATGCAGTACTGCAGGCTACTTCTGCTGACTGACTGCAATTTGGCAGTTTAAATCTCACCAAGCTCAGGGTTGACTCAGCCTTCCATCCTTGCAAATTCGGTAAAATGAGGACCCAGATTGTTGGGGGCAATACATTGACTCTGTAAATCACTTAGAGAGGGCTGTAAAGCACTGTGAAGCAGTATATACTGTACGTCTAAATATTATTGCTATTAATATCTTTATAAAAAAGGCCTTCCAATGTATCTTTATGACAAAAATAACATATAAGAATAGAATAGAATAGAATAGAATAACAGAGTTGGACGGGACCTTGGAGATCTTGTAGTCCAACCCCCCGGACAGGCAGGAAATCCTATATCATTTTAGATCAGATTTAATATGGGCAAAAGAAACATTAAAGGTGGGGAAATTAATTAATTTCCTGTTTACATCTGGATATTCTTAAAAAAGGGGAAATATCAGCACACAAATGCTACAACTTACATGTTTCTGTCAGGCAATGGACATACTGTATGCAGTTGCCGCATTTCCACAGTGACATTGCTATTTGTCTATTATTATGCTGACTGTGTTCTTCCATAATCCCATTCCATCTTCTCAAACTGGATGCCATCTGGATCTAACACAATTACAATTCTCAAAATTCCCAACCAGCATTCATCTGAGACACTATTATTTTTATACAGGAGGAGAATGATTTCACAGAATAGGACAGAACATATCTCACCTCAATTACCAGTCATCTTTTTTTTTAGAAGACCCTGAGACTGCGGTACCCATGCTTTCTATATTGCAAAGAAATTATTATTTATTCCCATTAAATCATTTTATTAATTCCCAACTTTGTGCTCTCCTGTTGCACTGGATTAAGAATCCCATGGGTCTAAGTAAGCAGCAGCAATGTCCATGCTGCTTAGAAATGATCCGTTTTATTGCTCATGAAGACTTTTAGAAAACTGTAACTTGGTTCACTGGTTATACTGCAGAGTCTACTGAAGTGGTCAGCTTCAACAAAGTTAAACAAACAAATAAAGAAAGAAATATTTAGCCCGATCTCAGGCCTCAATTTAATGAGTTTAATGAGTCCAGGGGTCCCAGTTGTGATTCATATATATAGTGCAGGCTGTCTTTGTTGCTGCACATTTTATATTTAATGGATTTGGTAAGCCACCTTGAGTGAGTGGCTGCAACAAATTTACGTACATAAATAATAAATTAATAATAAATGCAGGTGCTTCTGAAATTAAGATGGGCAGTTTCTAACAATAAGCAAAAGCAACACACACACACATACACACACACACACACAAAGAGCCGTGGTGGCACAGTGGTTAGAGTGCAGTGCTGCAGGCTACTTCTGCTGATCACCAGCTGCCAGCAGTTTGGCAGATCGAACCCCACCAGGCTCAAGGTTGACTCAGCCTTCCATCCTTCGGAGGTGGGTCAAATGAGGACCCAGATTGTTGAGGGCAGTAGGCTGACCCTGTAAACCAGTGATCCCCAACCCCCGGTCTGCGGACCGGTGCCGGGCCGTGGAGTACTTGGCCCCGGGCCGCGCAGCGGCCGGGGGCCATGATCGCTGCAGCGGCCGGGGGCCATGATCGCTGCAGCGGCCGGGGGCCATAGTTTCTTTCTGTATGCAAATTAGGGCTAACTGGCACAAGGGGTTTTACTGGACCGCTGGTGGCACTCTGACGTCACCAGCGGCCCACCGCCCCCCTGTGTCCAGCGCCGCCCTTCTCATTCCTTTTCAGCGCTTCAGCGCTGGCCGATTCCTGAAAAAAACCTAAGAGCGCCTGCGCAGCTACGTAGGGCTAGCGTAGACAGCGCTAGTAGCGTAGCCTTGCGTAGGCGCAGTTTGTGCTACGCTATCTACGCTAGCCATACTGAACTGTGCCTGCGCAAGGCTATGCTACTAGCGCTGGTCATCGACGCGCTCAGCGGGCCACGGTAAAATTATCAAAGGCTGACTGGTCCGCGGCGATAAAAAGGTTGGGGACCACTGCTGTAAACTACTTAGACGTACGTGTGTGTGTGTGTGTGTGTGTGTGTGTGTGTGTGTGTATGAAATAATAAAAGAAATAATGATTGTTATTACAATCAAGCCCAACAAGAAGAGGATATCTGAAAAGGATGTACTAATTCTGGAAAGAACAACATCCAGAATCGGAAGTTAGAGAACAGAGACTATTGATCAACATTGATTTATAATATGAAATAAAATATTCATGGAAGCAGAATTGGAAGGACTGCAAAGGTCTAGCCGGGACAAAGAAAGCAAAACATTGCCAGAAGTAGTTCAGACTGTAAAAGAAGTAGGGAAAGTCAACAGCATATGTATTGAATCATTTTCATTCCCAAACAAGGCAGCCTCTCCTCTACCTTCTCCTCAGAAAGAACAAAGCCATCTAACTAAAAGAAGAAGAATTGAAACAAAGAATAACTGAGTGTCTATGGTAGAATAGCAAAAATAGTCAATAGAATATTTGGGATACAAAATCAACAAAGGAAAGAAAAGCCAAACATTGCATCATCAAAATCCAAGATCAGACTGGAAAATAAGATCAACATACTGAGAATAGATGCCAGCGAGCTAGAACAGATGAAAGAAAAGAAGCCAAAGAACAAGAAGATCAAAGAATATCTGATCCAGAAATATCTCCTACAAAGAAAATCAAGTAAACATTGGAAATAATAAAGCAGCAAATTACCGCTATAGCAAAGAAGATCAGCATATAGGAAGCTTGAATGGCACACTATAGGCAGAATCTCAAATTTCAGTCAAATCAGAAATGTTTCTACCAATCCAATGGAGAGATTGCACTGAACCAGTCAATACTTGACAAAAAAAGAAATACTGCAGTTTTGAGAGCAGCTATGGGACAATCCATAGAAATACAACAAAAATGCAGCTTTGCTAAAGGACATAGAAAGAAAGAAAGAAAGAAAGAAAGAAAGAAAGAAAGAAAGAAAGAAAGAAAGAAAGAAAGAAAGAAAGAAGAAATAAAGAAAGAGAGAGAGAGAGACAAAGAAATAGAGAGGGAGGGAGGGAAGGAGGGAGGAAAGAAAGAAAATAAAAGGAAGGAAGGAAGAGATGAAAGAGAGATAGAGAGAAAGGAAGAAGTAAGGATGGAGGGAGAGAGGAAAGAAAGAATGTAGGAAAGAAGGAAAGAAAGAAGGTAGGAAGGAAGGAAGGAAAGAAAGAAAGGAAAGAAAGAAAGAAAGAAAGAAAGAAAGAAAGAAAGAAAGAAAGAAAGAAAGAAAGAAAGAAAGAAAGAAAACTTGTAACAGCAGAAATGATCAAGAAATGAGTATTGAAGATCAAGAATCTATCAACATGAATGCATGATTTTTGGTTGAAACATGTGACTGGTCTACAGCCACACATTGCCAAGGAATTTAACAAAATATTGCAAAGAGGTAAAATTGAAGATTGGTTAACATCTGGCAAAACATATCTGATAATGAAAGATTGAACAAAATAGGCAGCACCACTCAACTACAAGTCAATTATCAGCTTACCAAAACTTACATATCACTAACAGATGTGGTAGCTGATGCAGTCCAACAGCATCTAGTTGAAAACAAGTTCTTTCATGAACTGACCAAATAGCAAATAAACAAAAGATCAGTTTCTAACTGACAAAATGATTTTGGAAAACTGAAAGGGAAATGAGAACCAATTTGAAAGTAGCTTGGATTGATTACAAGAGGAATTGGACACTCTGTCTCATGATGGGATAATCAAGCACTTAGAAATAACAGGAGATAATAGAAATATCAGACAATAGAAATATCAATATTATGCAAATATCAATGGCAAAATAGAAGACATGGTTACTAGTTAATGATGATAGACTAGGAGAGATGTTAGGGTAATGACAGACACCTTAATTAATTTCTGAGCCTTGAGCCAAGTTTCAAAATAAATTCACTTATTTATTAGGAGCAACATGTCAGCATGTACCCAAGTGGAGTCAGCTCTGCTCCATCTGATTTATGGCCTAACCATGAACTTGTTTTCCCCCTCCTCCCAGGGTGTGTCATAAATCACATTCTCCAATGAAGCACTTTTGCAGAAAACATACCTCTCCAGCTGGCTCTGGTAACCTGCAATAAATGTATGTGTGGAATGTGCTTCTGGTCATGGCAGCCAAGCTGCTCCATCAGTTCTCCCCCACTCCTGCCTATGGCAACTCGAGAGCAGGCCAGGAATGCTTTACGAGTTGACAAGAGGTTAATAGCAGGAGAAGCATCTTCCAAGGAAACTCACTATCATCACCACTGTTTGTCATTGCACTGATTCCTCTGTCAACAATACTGAACAAGTCAGGTCATAACTATCAAACTTTAAAGACATCTGTCAAGCTACCTCACCTCCATGACATGAACAATCTGAAACTGTTTGGGGACAAAAACCACCTGAAACAGAATTGCTGCTCAATACAGTCAAGATATTGAATAGAGTTTGGATGGATAAATGTGCTACCTCACCATTGACTCCATCAAAAACTAATGGAATGAAGATGTTCTGTGGTAATGACCTCAAGAGCCTGGATGAAGAAGATCGCTACAAATACCTGGGCATCCTTCAAGTGGACAATATCAAGCACACTGAATTGAAGAAGAAGAGTGAAGAAGCTATTAATGTCCAAACTCATTTGAAGAAATACCATCAACACCTGGGCACTTAACACCTGGGTAATTCCAGTCATTAGATACACAGTAGGAATAATGGACTAGACTCAAGCAGAACTAAAAGGTCTGGATAGGAAGATCAGAAAAATAAAATAATGATAATGAATCAGGCCATTCATCCAAGCAGTGATATCGACAGACTCTGTTTACCAAGGAAAATAGGTAAATGTGTAATGTTGCAATTATATCAGACAATGGATGAGGATAAAAGGATAATAGAGGAATACCCAAAGGCAATGAAGAAGAAGCACTGAAGATAGTATACTGCAAGACCAAATGAAGAACAGAGACATGGCAAGGCAAACACACACACACACACACACACACACACACAGACGGGGGGGGGGGGGAGATTAGCAGATAACAAGAACAAGACTTGGTGATGACTAAGAGCAGGAGAAATGAAGAAAGAGCCAGGGGATAATTTTGGCTGCAGAAGACCAAGTCTTAAGAACAAATCTACAATGTCAGAATTGAGAATATAGAAACAGATAGAAAAAGCCACCTTTGCAAAGAAGCTGAATAAACAGTGGACCTCCTGCTGCAAGAAAATTTCGGACTGATTGGAAGAAAAAGCATGACAAAGCAGCAACAATGAATCCATTGGAATATCTGCAAGGAATGCTATCTGCCTGCAAGCAAGAACCGGTGGGACCACAAAATAGAGAAATTAATTGAAAATGGAAAAAAAAAGTTAAATTGCTGTGCGACTTGAGAATTGAAACAGATAAGCACCTGCCACATAATATCCAGGATTTAACCATTGTTGATAAGAAAGACAAAAATGTTTGGATAGTGAACATTGTACTGTCTGGCGATAGTAGAATAGAAAGGAAAGAACTGGATAAAATAATAAAAATGCAAAGACATGTAAATAGAAGTGGAGCAACTATGGGAAAAAAAGTAAAGGTAGTAACAATAGTGATGGGTTCCTTGGTGCAATCTCAATAAAAACAGTATTGACAAAATCACCATTAGACAATTGTAAAAAACAGAAAAAACAGCTTTACCTGGAACAGCTTATATCCTGTGATGATATATTTAACACCCACAAACAATAGCATCTACTGGTCCTTTGGGAAGGAATCAATAGGTGGATAAACATGCCAAATTCATTCTAAACATCTGGCTGACTTTGTGATGAACTATCAACATCACCATCATCAAACATGTAGAGAATTCTATAAACACTTTGGAAAAAAAATATTTGTCCTAGATCAGGAGTGTCAAACTTGATTTCATTGAGGCCTACATCAGAGTTGTGTTTGACCTTAGGGAGGTGGGGGCATGGCCAGGGTGGGAATGGCCAGCTCAACATCACTCATGTGATGTTGAGCTAGCCATACCCAGAGGGTGCCAGTGAAAATGGCCATCACAGGAGGCCATCACAGCTGAAAATGGAGCTTGGAAGGACTTGTGCAGCCCTCCCGAGCTCCATTTTTGCTGGTAGAGGCACCACGGGGTGGTCCTTTGCTGTTTCCAGAGCAGCTCTGTGGACCAGATCTAAGCACACCATGGGCCGGATCTGGCCTGAGATTGACACCCTTGTCCTCGACTATTGCATAAATAAACACTCAAATTCTTCATTGCCTACTACAACCAGGGAAGTCGTGGTGTTTCTAATAATGTGAAAAAGAAGCTGAAATGCATTTTGAAAGTTAAGCAAAAAAAAATCTCACTGCTTAACTCAGAAAAGAGGCAAATTATTCTCTATAAATAAGAAAAGTTATGTTCAGAATGCTTTTACCAGCAGCGATACAGAAAATCCCTAGCCAAGCAGCAAAAGACAAAATAGCTACTGTATATCACTTTGCTTTATTTCCCCCCTGAAATCTGCAGATAGAAAGCATGTATTTACTCCCCTTATGCTCTCTGTTCAACTTCAAAATGTACTCTACTTTAGATTTTAATCTGCACAGGACAGGGGGGAGGGCATTTGTAATATTCACCTTATGTGAAGTTAAGATTTACTTACCGCTGAAAGTTGTTATAACTGCTAAAACTCTGCAAACTTTTTGGGCATCCTTAACTCACAAGCAAGAGCAAATTAAGGTCATTTGATGCCCTAAGCACAGACCAGCAATTGTATCCCTTAACTCTTACACCATAAGAGAAAGAAAAGTGACATCTGATGATGTTTTCAGACCAAACTCTTAAATTTTAGTCACTCACATGCCAAAGAAAGTTATTCTTTTTTTAAACAATGCAGATTAATGTTGAACACAGCAGAGAAAGGACAATTGCCAAGAATTCATCTAAAGTCAAGTGTGACAAAAGAAGAGTTCAGGACATAGTAACCACTGTGGATGGACTCTGTGGTGCCTTTTTTCACTTAAGCACATGCTTATTGTTTAATCCATGGCTGTCTATAAATGAACAAAAGATTGCATGAACCAAAATATACATCCAAACACTTTTGCAAACCAATATTGGTACAGAGCTTTCTATAATGAGTCATGCATATATTTTTGCACACTGCCAGTACTCTGTAAAGATTAAGATATTGGACTAACTACTTGATGACTTTGAGTCATTAATCTCCCTTAGTCTTCCTGCCTAACACCACTGTGGTAAAGAAAGCATTAAAGGAAGCCACAATTGCTTGTGACAGTTTTGATAGCCATAATCAAGAACACTGGGCATTTTTTGTTCTTCATTTTCACTTCAGCAGAAAAAACACTGAATTTACTCCCAAACATCATCAATTTTGTGAAAGGAATTTTCTGCAAGATATGAAGTTATCAGCAATAAATACAATTTGTGCTGCTTGGCTGTGGCAGACTTCTGCACCCTAAATAATTGCTAAAAAAGAAGCTCCTGCAGAAGATCTTCACTTCTTCTGCAAACCTCAGTTTACAAACAGGTCTTTGCCATTTCATCTATACTGTATATACTCGAGTATAAGCCTAGTTTTTCAGCCCACTTTTTGGGCTGAAAAAAGCCGCCTCGGCTTATACTCGAGTCAGTGAAAAATTTGCCCGAAATGGAGGAGAAAAAGGGGCGGGGCCATGCTGCTGGGTGACACTCGTGAATGGCCCAGTGCCCCTGTGAGTTTCCCCTCCCTCTGTGTCAGTTTGCCACGCAGCGCGCACCGCACCATCCCCCCTCCTCACGTTCTAATGTAATGCAGGGCTGTCTTACGATTCCCCTTCCTCCCCCTCCTGCCGCTCTGCAACGATGTCCCACCTCCTCCTTGTTATGGCAAGCAGCCACATAGCGATGTCCCACCTCCTCTGGTACAGTGATCCAATGATAGGAATCACTGTGCCGTGTGTCATAGGAGGCGGGACATCGCTCCCGCGGCTGCACGGGACATCATCATCACAGCGGGACATCAGCATCATGAGGTGAGTGAAGTATTTCATTGAATACACCGCTAGTTTACTGTTTTTCTTTGAAATAAATATTCAAAAACATTATTGGTATCTATTTTTATTTTTGAAATTTACCGGTAGCTGCTGCATTTCCCACCCTAGGCTTATACTTGAGTCAATAACTTTTCCAGTTTTTTGTGGTAAAATTAGGTGCCTCGGCTTATATTCGGGTCGGCCTATACTCGAGTATATACGGTATCTTACTTTTCTTAACTGAAAACTACACCTAAATTCAGTTAGGTTGGTGGCACATGCCAACGTATACACACAATCAAATATTTATGGAAGGAAGGACACAAACAAGTACTTTTGGAAGGAAGGAAGGAAGGAAGGAAGGAAGGAAGGAAGGAAGGAAGGAAGGAAGGAAGGAAGGAAGGAAGGAAGGAAGGACACAATCAAGTATTTATGGAAGGAAGGAAGGACACAATCAAGTATTTATGGAAGGAAGGAAGGAAGGAAGGAAGGAAGGAAGGAAGGAAGGAAGGAAGGAAGGAAGGAAGGAAGGAAGGAAGGAAGGAAGGAAGGAAGGATTTCTGTCCCCATGCTTCTGAAAAATTCCAGAACTACTATAGTGCTGAACAAAATCAACTTTCATGATTTATCAAATGGATTACAGGGAGACCAGCCATTGACACAAAAGTATGAAAGTAAAGAGGAGTTAAAATGTAATATAGAGTATTGCTCTGATAACAGCATACTGAAATTAAACAGTGTCTGTCTGAAGACAAAGAATAAACTCTGACATATTGCAAATGATGATTATCTATGGAAGTGGCTTGTTCTGGAACCTGAGAACAGGCAACAAAATATAATCTACAAACAATCCCCCTCCCGCCATGCTCTGTGCATTGTTGCTGATCCAAACAAAATCTACAACAGGATGCACAGCCTCACTTTCTCAGCCCTGATGAATCTCTAGATAAAGTCCTGTTATCACCAAATGTTATTAGGTAGGAGTGGAGAAATTATGAAAAATATGTGGTCAAGCATAGTATTAATTTTAAGTAATCAATTTAACTAAATTTAAATCAGACCAAGTTTGTGTTTGCCTGTTTCTCTTTACTTGACCCCATTTATTTCAGGGGATGGTGCTTTCAAATATGTATTCAAGGGTCAAGAGCCACATTGACTTGGAAAAAATATAATTGCATACTTCCAGCAAGGAATCATCCATTTATGGACACTATCTAAGGTTATTTCTAATCCAATTGGAAACCTCTGCAAAACAATGAGGTGGGAAAGAGGTTTGCATAAATCTAGCTACCGAAGGGGCAGATAGCTGGACTTAAGTCAGTATTTTTTTCATTTTTGACTAGCTGATAACCTGGCATTGCCTGGGCATTTATTTATCCCAATCCTGTATTAGACAGGAATGGCGATGTCAAGTGGCAATGCAAGTGTGGAATGGGCTGTCCTCCCTCCTTTCATGAATGTCACCGCAATTCCTGAAGAAGTGGTGGCAAGAGCAACTTCTCCCTGAGTCCTGATTTCAACGACAATTAAATTAGTTAAAAATGTTTTCCCTGTGCCCCCAGAAGCGTAATTTCTAATGTTGGATTTTCACTCTTACCAGAGGGAGCCTCTTTGTGGAGTACTGTGAAGCTGTTACCATGGCAACTCCACTGTGCTGTACAGTAGAAGCCATTTTAAGGCACAACAGACTGCATCTTAACAGAACACACACCCTGAGGGGTGTTAGGGGTATAGTATTTGTTTCCAGAGAGTAAGTCATCTGTGTACCAAGTTTAGTTGAAATTGCTCGAAGCATTCCAGAGTTATGCTGGAACACACACACACACATGGGAGAATTTAGAGCCCTGGATTTTCATCTGTAACTTTAACTGAATAAGTTAAGTAAAGATTATTTTGTTTTCCATTACCAAGTTATAAAAGAGAGAAGGAAAAGGGAAAGTATCAGTATCTATCAAGTTTTGGACACTGATGCTAACAATTATAGTTTAATCTAAATTTGTATACCCATCATCCCAATGTCTGAAACAGATACAGATGCATTATAAGATTTTGGGGCTCATAACAATGAGAACGAGTGTCCTTTCCACTTGCTTTTCTGCACATCATTGGAAACTCTTCTGTGTGTGAGTTTTCCAGTTGTTGTTGCTGTTTTCAACAGAGGTCAGTTGTTAGGTACTGAGTTTGGCATTCAGTATGTCATCCTAGAATAACTCCAAGGACTGATCATCCTCCCATTAGTTCTACTAAATTTCGGCTGAAGAAATGCATCTCTTCCAAAACTGAATTAGTGGAGATAATGTGATGCTGTATATTTAAATACATGCAAATACAGGTACATACACACACACACACGTTTTTATCATGGTTTAAAGTTCCAAATCGAATCCAGCTGAAAGCAGTAAAAACAAAACTAGATAAATGCAATTAAGAACATTTTGTACTACCTGCAAACAATTTACTAGAAGCACTGTAAACATAATCTTTTATTTTATTTACCTGTTCAGAGATGTCTGCTGGACATGGTGAAAAATGTCATGATGGCACCCTCAAAGGTCCACCCATTCAAGGTGAAGTACCATCATGTCCACCATCTTCACATATTCACTCTACATTTTGTATACCTTGGGACCTACATATATCCATATCCATAGGTTAACCATACAGTTCAAGAATAGATCAGACAAACAGATTAAAGACTGAGAAAATCTACAACTCATAAAACAGTTATGTAAGACATGTTTTTCCATTTATGTAGAGACAGGAAGGGCATCTGGGCAGTAATGCTCAGTTCCATCCAGTCGCCCTGACTCTGGCTCAAATTAAAGGATTTCAAGATCATAAGAGAGAGAGGGTTTTACATTTATGTGAACTTTATTACTTAATCCAACAAAACATGGTTAGAAGACTGACCGTTTTCTTTGCTGGCAACCATAGAAAAAAAATCAGAGCTGCTCTGAAACTGTTCTGATCTATTTCGTAGGTTAATTTGTATGAATATTTGCAGCAAAATTTTACTGCCCTAAATATTTACAATTATGTGCCAAAGGAAAAGTCAATATCGAACAATGGGTATCAGTCATCATTTAATAGACTGCATTATACTGGGTTAAATTTTTGGTTCACAATCTAATGATTTTATTGAAGAGTAAACAAGCAAGTTATTTACTAGTGAGGGAACAAAATTATATTGCTATTATTCCTGGCAGTCTTCTATAAATTTAGCATCCACATTTGAACTTCATTCTCATTTTCCCTGTGAATCATCAGGGCCCTAAAAATTAAGTAAGAAATAGATCACAGCAATACAAATGTTTATATGTCACTATCAAATGCTAGCAAATGAGCATGAAATATAATGTATATATAAACCTTAATATCCTGATTGATATACATACATACATACATACATACATACATTCATACATACATACATACATACATACATACATACATACATACATACATACGCTGTATTTGAAAGCAAAAGTTAAACACTCTTTAAGATGTAAAGAAGAGCAGCCATTAGAAAGCCAAATAATGCTTTAAAATGCTAATTAGAAAAATGAGCATGCACATTTATTCAGAAGTGTACATATGAATATTTTGAGAGGAAATTTATCTCTAAAAATTTAAGTACTTGGAATGGAGAAGACCCTGTTAAATTTGTTACCTTTACAGATTCATAATTTATGAGTAACTGGATAAGCAGATAACTAGTTCACAAATACCTTTTTCATTCCTGCTGTGGCTACCAATTTAGGTCTACCTTATCAAAATATGGATAGATACCAAGTGGCGACTTAAGAGTTTTCTGAATCTCTTTTTTGATCATCTGATGCTTGTCTGAATATTTATCAGACCACGTCTGGTAGGTCTCACCAAATTAGTATTTAAATTTCCTCAGTCAGGCGTATGCTCAATGAAACCAACCTTTTAGACAACTAAAGAGGTACAGTCAACCAGAAATTTCAAGAATAATTCTGATGCTGCCATTTTTGCTTATACTTAGTACAGTATTTCTCCACCTCAGCAACTTCAAGATGTCTGGACTTCAACTTTCAGAATTGCCCAGCCAAAATCAACTGAGATGATGTTAGGTATAATTTTGGTGCACAAGTGGGGTTTGTATAGAAATGAATAGAAGTTAAAGAATTGAAGTAAAGATGGGAATATGTTGAAAGCAGAAAATTATAGGTATGAACAATAACTACAAAGCTGGGTCTGTGAAATAGCAGGCTAAGAAATGGGTACATTTGTTCTATATTCTTACAAATATTGATGCATGGCTAAGAAATAGCAAATGAACATTTGGGGCTGGCTCAATCTAAGAAAATCCCTTCTTACTGTTCTCTGTCACCTAAGACTGGTCATTTTAATGCATCACTATTTGTAAGAATATATCACAAATGAACAATACTAAATAATTATTAATTAATATATCTGTAAGAACAATAATATTCTGTTGAATAACAGTTGTTTATTGGCTTGGCCAATATCCTTATATATTGATCTTCCCTTGCAGACTTCATTGCTTTGCGATGCTCGGGAAAACAATTATTTAAATACAATTACAATTTTTACAATGCATAAGAATTTTGGAGAATTATATCATAATTGTATGTAACAATGGCCTCTGCTGACCATTTTATTTTCAAACATATGCATGGATGTGCACATAAGCATTTCCCGCCCCAAAAGAAAAGTACATAGAAAAGATCAGTTTACCTTAAATAATAGAAATGTCTGTGAAGCCATTTATAACATCCAGCTGTGTTATTTTCTCTGTTGATCTGGTACTCTACTTAGTGAAGCAAAATGGTTTCAGAGACATCTGGCATAAATACAAACACATCTGCTTCATCTTCTCAGGATGAAGTCCGTGGATGTTATCATGATATTCTCATTTTCTAACCCCAAATATAAAATGAAATTGATTAGCTTTAACATCATTGACAAACCCTAATGTTCTGGACTATAAAGGTAAAGGTTCCCCTTGCACATAAAGTATGTGCTAGTTATTCCCAGCTCTAGGGGGTGGTGCTCATCTCTGTTTCAAAGCCGAAGAGCCAGCACTGTCCGAAGACGTCTCTGTGGTCATGTGGCTGGCATAACTAAACACTGAAGGAGCAGGAAACACTGTTACCTTCCCCACTAAAGATAGTTCCTATTCTTCTACTTGCATTTTTACATGCTTTTGAACTGCTAGATTGGCAGAAGCTGGATCAAGTAACGGGAGCTCACTTCATTACGCGGCCCTAGGGATTTGAACCATCAAACTGCTGACCTTTCTGATTGACAAGTTCAGTATCTTAGCCACTGAGCCACTGCATCCCTTGGCTGTAGAACAACCCAAATCCATATCTCTCCCCTCTCCTTTTCAAAGCCCCTCTCAAACACTCATCATCATCAAACCGAATCAACCCACTGAAGGGTGAACTATAACTACCACATTTTTCCAGTGCAGATTGGTAGATAATTATTTTTTTACCATTCTTGGGCTGAAAGATAATGACCATGTGCCAAAATCACCCAGCCAGTCAACAGACCTATGATAGATCTAGAACTTGGTCTGCCTTCTCCTAATTCAGCATCTTAACCACTCTACCACACTCTGTTATGTATTGCACATAGCTGTCTGTTGAAGTTCTCAGTCTGGTCCTCTGTTGGAGAGGGAGGGTACTCTCTCCTGATTGGTTGTGAGCTGATCAGCTTCCCTATTAAAGGAGCTGTGTCAGCCAGGGACAACATTTTTCTCACAGACAGTAAATAAAGAGCTGTTAGAAGTCACTCAGGCCTTGCCTCCATTCATCACACAGAACTTAACACTGGTGACAAAGGTGGGATCGAATCAGTCGTGGGATTCAGCCAGTTTGCACCTATTTGGGAGAATTGGTTGTTAACTTTCTAAGCAGTTGGGAGAACTGGTTGTTGAAAGAAATCTCATTTTGTTTTCTTCCACTTTACAAGGCTGATCCTGTAAGGAAGGCAGGAAGGAAACATTCTAGTATCGTTTCTAGCCTCATCTTTATTGCCCTGCTTACAGAAACCATCTCTCGAGTTTCGAGTTTCATTTTATTTATATGCCGCCCTATTCCCGGCGGGACTCAGGGCGGCGCATAAACCGAAGGAGGGGAAGGAAAAAACACAAAAACTACAAAAGCACAGGGCATTTAAAAACAACCAACAGCCACATGATTCGAGAGGGGAAGGGAAGGGAACTCATCGACCCCAGGCTTGCCGACACAGCCAGGTTTTAATGGCTTTTCGGAAGGCCTGGAGAGAGGTGAGGGCCCGAATCTCTGCGGGGAGTTCGTTCCAAAGGGCCGGAGCCGCCACAGAGAAGGCCCTCCCCCGGGTAGTGGCCAGATGACATTGGCTGAACCCGGAGGAGGCCTACTCTGTGTGATCTAATGGGTCTTTGGGAGGTAATTGGCAGCAGGCGGTCTCTCAAGTACCCAGGTCCAATACCATGTTAACTCTCCAGTTAACCCTTATTACATTGTTACAGCTAAGGTGAAGCGCCCATCGACGTGAGTGACATTAAGTTGGCCAAGCCTACCCAGTCACATGACCACCAAGTCCTACCTAGCCAGCTAGTCATTAGGGCAGAGAACTGGTTGTTAAATTATTTGAATCCCACTACCGGATCGAATGAAAACTGAGGGTGCAAGAGTTGATAACTGCAAGCTGATTCATTCAGAGCTGAATCATCAGAGCTGATCCACAGTTGCTGCCACTTCATTGACCATACACAGCTCAACCCAGATTGCCTGGGGGCTCACACCAGTCTCTTGGGAAAAGGCTCCCTTACTGCCTTTTGCTCCATACAACCCTGAGACATGGGACTCCTCCACAAAGTAATTTTTAAACAGTAATTTTTAAACAGTTCTATCTCCCTAAATGCTGGCACTAATTTACTCTAATCGGGGATAGCTACCATAAGGTACCCCACCATTACAAGTGGAGATGTCTTTGAATAAATATCCCACCACCTGGACTTTAAAAAAGTTAAAAAAAAGTAATTTCACTAATGTGGTTCCTCTTTGTTTCCAGAGAAATGCTAATATGTTTAACCTGCAATTGAAGGAATTGTACTCATTTCTGGGCCCACTTAACTTGAATGGACTGTTTGTGAGTCAATGAATGCCACAAAAAAAAATACTCCTCTAGAAAGGGTCAATTCACACATTCTATTATCCACTCAAAAGATCATGCCTGGAAGTGATTTCCATGTCTAGGCCTGCTTGAAAATGAAATGTGTGCATCTATGTAGACCTATTAATTACTTCATTGCCTACTCAAGCACTGCAAATGTACAGATGTGGCTGTGGAGCTTACGAATCAGCAAGACATTACCGCAAGTCCTAATTTGAGAGCAATTACACTGGACATTTTATGGAAAATGGTTTGATTGAGAAGTAAAGGATAGGTCCCGTAGCGTTAAGGTTACCTTATTTCCCTGAGTCTTCAATTACGCACTACAGAAAAAGCTGCATAAAATGTGCGTTTTGAGAGGAACACCTTATGCACCTGTTCTCGGAGAGCATGAAGCTTCTTAAAATAGATTAATATTCCCCCATTGGAGAGTAATTAGGGCATTAAAACACATTGGCCACTGAACCTGTTAAAAGCCTTCTGACTACATTGGCAGCATAATAAACTTAAATGAACCAGCATGTTGCATTTACATTAGAATCTACATTAGAATCAAGGCAGATTACACAAATGGAAAAACAAAGAGGCTGAACCTTGTACACAATTTAAAGCATCTAATGATTATACTTTGCTAGCAAAAATCCATTCAGCATCAAATTTATAGAAGAAAATTCTGGCTGATGTTTTTAACTTCATCCAGGTATACACATTGACTGCTCTCTCACCACATGGACTATGTTATTGCTCTCCCAAAATGTAACAAACATTCACAATTCTTTGCTCAGTTTTCAATATCACAATGAGTTTGTGTAGCGGTATAACTGGCCCAGGGAGGGGGGAGGGAAGTGGAATTGGTTAAAATGTGTGTTTCATTTGTTTTCCTTCCCAAAGTGAAGACCTGGTTTTTCCCTTATCTTTTGCTGACCATATTTAGTTGAGCTTTATTTGCTTCTTCCCATCTTAATGCATATAAAGTGTTTGGGCTATGAAAGAAGATGATTATCTATGTTTTTAATTATTTTTGCAAGATGCTCCAAATGCATATTAATTTAAAAAGTAGGACAAAATATTCTCAATACATAAAAAGGGGGGGAAACTGTATTGAATTGAGCTTGGCTTCTGGGATTTCATGGAAACATCCACATGTTTTTTTTTTTATTGCCAACAAGAAATAGTTTATTAATAATATCATCTCACATTATCACCTGATGGGCTCTCACCCAAATCCTAAGCAGTTGAAATCTTGCTTATTATTTTTTTTACATCAGCCAAGCTATCACTCATTTGGACTCACATATATAGCAATAGCACTTAGACTCATATTCTGCTTCGTAGTCCTTTACATCCCTAAGTGGTTTACAGAGTCAGAATCTTGCCCCCAACATGCTGGATCTTCATTTTTCCAATTAAAAGGATGGAAGGCTTAGTCAACCTTGAGTTGATCAGGATCGAACACCTCGCAGTGGGAATGCAGAGTTAGCCTGCAATACTGCACTCTAACCACTGCGCCAGCACAGCTCAGTCATTTATGCAGCCAGAGACACTAAAGCCTTCTCTAATGCAACATGCAATGCAACCTGAGCAGCATCACAGAATAACACTAGTGTTATACAACAATGGGCTTTTGGTGCCCCATTTGGTCCATAGTCTCCGCCTTTTCCAACTGGAACTGCAAAGCCACCTTTGTGTCCGCAGATGAATGGCACAACAGTCTATCTTCTTTACCACACAAACCTAATGCACACATATATGGACATCCTAGGCACAACTCAAGATGTGTTGACCCTACTCGATGTTATCTTTTATAATGGAATAAGGAGAGGAGGGGTCATAATATAATAATTATGCTCAAACAAAGGGAAGTGGACAAAAGACCTCCAGATCATCCAACTCTGTTATTCTATACTGTGCATAACCTTATAAAGTAGTAACAAGCTAAATATTATTAAATAGGGGGCTGGAGGCAGGATCCAGGAGAAATAAACAGACAGTCATTTGTCTGAAAAGGCGGGTGGACTAGAAAACCCCCAAGATCCTTTCCAACTCTTTTCTTCAATTAAATCATTTATTCTATTTCTGCTTCTATTTCTGTCTCTGTCTCTAAGTCTGTCTCTGTCTCTCATAAAACATTTTTGATATCAGTCCTTCTTGATTCAAAAATAATAATCAAAATAATGTAATGCTATCAGCTGCTCTTTTTTTAAAAAAAAGATGCATTTTTCAAAGCTCCTTAAGATTTTTTTTTTTTAGGTATTGAAAAGCATAAATTCATTTGCCACGGCATGAAAAAGAAATCCAAAAGCAATGAAGCAATTAAAACAGCAGTAGTAGCTTACAATTGAAGCAAGCCAGCCAGTGCTAGGAATGTTTTCAGCATGGCCTTTTTAAGTATGCTACTTTTTTTTGATGTAAGCATTGGCCATTATTGTCAATCATGTGCCAATGCAGCAAGGAAATGGGAGTCTAATCTATGGGGCCATTTGTGCAGCGAAAATTACCCACAGAATATGTTGTTCCATATAGGTGGCTGCCTGTCAAACTGGAAGAATTTAATCTTTTAAAAGGACTGTTAGTGCTGGCTTATTCCTGACTATTGCATCTCCCAGTGAACACAAAATAACTCTTAATCAAATCACTTCAAATTGAATCAGGATTTTCACTTTAAAACAAATGCTAATGCATAAATGGCTCCAGAACCACAACTTGTTCATCAAAACAATAGTAACATTCCTTTTTACAACGTACGCAATTTGACAAGTAAGCTTAGAAATATTGCTGGTTAACATTACCCTTAAAATGCATTTTATAAATTGGTGTTTTAAGTGTGCCTGTGACATTTCCCATGCTAAGTAAGTTCAATATTTATTTAAATTAGGACAGTTTTTTAAAAAAATGTATTTCTCCCCATTAATCTGTTTTAAGGAGGACAATGTTTTTATTTCGCTGACTGTTCTTTAAATTTTGTAGCATTATAGAACATAGAATAATAGGACTGGAAGGGGACTTTGGAGGTCTTCTAGTCCAACCCCCTGTCCATGGCAGGAGATTCTATACCTGTGATCGTGAACCTATGGCATGCGTGCCAGAAGCAGCACACAGAGCTCTCTCTGTGGGCACGCGCACCACTTCCAGCTGGTCTTTGCAGGTACCAGAGTGCTAGAAAACGGCCTGAAAATGGCTCAGAAATGCCCCAAAACCAGCCTGTTTTTGGGAGCTTTTGGCCTTTTAAAGGTTGTTTTCAGGCATTTTTCAGGCTGTTTTCAGGCCAAAAATGGCCAGGAAACAGAAAACGCTTCCAAAACAACCTAAAAGGGGCCAAAAATGCCCCAAAAACAGACATGTGTGCACCGGCCAGTTTGTCTTCAGGTTTCCGACATGCGCATGCACATACATTCTGGTTTGGGCACTGAGTGCCAAAAGGTTTTGCCATTACTGTTCTATATAATTCTGGATTTTCTTTGGGCTTGGTATTATTAATATTATTCCAGTATACTGGAATAGTAACAGTTACTTCTAGAGAACTTCCAAAGTTACAGCCTAACTGTGATTTTTTAGTGTTCATCGGAAATGAAGAGGAATTAAATATCCAGGCAGTAATTTATTCAGTTAAAATTAAATATTCTCTTGGCCTTTCTCTTTTTATCCTGCTCAAGACTTTGACTCCCCTCATGCCTTTAAGGCTCTAGAAAAAAATCAGCAGCGGTCATGTTGGACCATTTTTATTAAGTCACACAAGCAGTATTTCCCAAGCTATTTCATCTCATTCTGAGACATTCAATAATTGATCAGAACTCCTGCACAGACATCATTTAAATTATCAATTGCTTTGAGTTAACTTCCTGATAAACAAATCGCATCTATCTTTGCACCTGTGTGTGACTTATCAGAGACAAATTGTTTAAGCATTGGAATATTTATTTCCTTAACAAAAGTGCATGTCTAAAGTGACAAAGCCAAGAAGCCTGCATCCAATTACACCAGCATTAATCCCCATTAAGACAAAGAGGAGACAACAATGGAAATAACAGTGATTGATGAATTAAACCAGGGGGAAAATGTATTAAGAGAGTTGGAAGATATGTTTGAAAGCAAGACAGGGACCTGGCTATTCAATCAAAGTATTTCTCCCATCTCTTCCCTCTTCTACTGCCTAGAGGCAGTAGAAGAGGGAAGAGGTGGGAGAAATACTTTGATTGAATAGCCAAAAATCAGATTCTGATAGAAACAAAGAGCCAAGAGAGGAATGTGGGAGGCAAGTTTAAAAAAAAGCATAGCAATTAAAGTACTGAAGTGGACAAGAGATGATGGATAGATGATTTCTCTTTTTTGTTGTTGTTCTGATTTGTTTTTCCTTTTCTCTCTCTCTCTCTCTCTCTTTCCTTTTTTAGGTGGGTGACATGATTAGAAATTAGATAGGATGGAAAGAAAAAGTCTTTTAATAAAGAGTGACAGGATCAAAGCTAGAATAAGTAATAGAAATAAGAGAAGGGGGAATATTAGTGTATACATTTTTTATAATAAAATAAAAGTAACAAGAGAAAACATGGAATAATTGAATAACAATAGTTTGCATCCTAATATAAATGTGTATTATTATTAGAAAAAAAATGTAAGTTGATTGAATGTAATAATTATGATTTAACTTTATCAATTTTATTGTATTAGAATGTATACCCAGGTACCACACTGTTCATGCATTGATTTGATATATTTGTAAAAAATAAAAAAATAAAAAACTTGAAAGAATTGATCAGAACCCTTGCACAGACATCATTTAAATGATCAATTGCTTTGAATTAACTTCCTGATAAACAAATCACATCTATCTTCACACGTGTGTGTGTGTGTGTGTGTGTGTGTGTGTGTGTGTGTGTGTCTTACCAGAGACCAATGGTTTAAGCATTGGAATATCTATTTCCTTAACAAAACTGTGTGTCTAAAATGACAAAGCCAAGAAGTCTGCATCCAATTACACCAGCATAATTATACTATCTTTCTTCTGAAATTATTCCTGATTTGGTCTTTTGTATGCATCTGATGCATTCATTGTAAGGCAATTAGTTCATTTGATAACAATTTAACAACTGCCTTCATTCCACTGAATTCCCTCTAACATCCAATAAACTATTTGTTTCCAACTCCTGCACTAGGAATGCATCTCTTTTTGTGATTTTTTTTTACCCCCTGCTAGACTGATTGGCAGCTAAGGAGAAGGGAAGAAAAAGGTTTTCATTTGCAAACAGGCTAGCAATCTTTTTATTCTAAACTCCCAGGGCACTTCTGTGGGAGGGTAAGGGGACCTTCAGGTGTTATAAATGTAATTTACCTTACCATGGCTGGAAGGGATAGAAACAGACCTTGCTATAAATAGAATCCGGGCCAGCTCTGCAGTATTACTGCTTAACTAGTTATTCTTCTGAGATTCATATGAATCATGAAAAAAATGACTGCATGATTATATCAACACTGACTTTATGAGAGGCACACATTATTTCTTTTCCTCTTCTGAATTTTGAAAAGAAGCACACAAGCATGCACATGTGCACACACACACACTGGACATATAAAAATGATATATGCAGAAGGAAACTCCAAAACCTCATTATTAACTTCATAAAATTTCAGAAACAAAATAATTAAGGGGACCAAAAAATGGAGATGATAATCCTGAAATTATCCTCTTCCGATTGCCCTGAGAAGTAAGCCTGCTTGCATTAATACAAGATAGCAATAGCACTTAGACTTATATACCACTTCACAGTACTTCCCTCTCTAAGCAGTTTACAGAATCAGCAACTTGCCCCCAACAATCTGGGTCCTCATTTTACCCACCCTGGAAGGATGAGTCAACCTTGAGCCGGTGAGATTTGAACTGCAGCTCCCAGTCAGCTGAAGGAGCCTGCAGTACTGTACTGTAACCACTGCACCACCTATCCTCTTATATTTCTACTGCTGCCATTTTTTTCTCTGTTTTCTTTTTTTCTATCAATGTAAAAATGCAAACTGCCACCAGATGACAGCAAGCAGGTAAACTTGTCTTTCCTGCCATTGTTGGTGGCTAACCATGATGGGCAACTTGACATTCAGAAATATACCAGATCAACTTGAAAGGCAAGGAGAGGACAGACATTCACAAAAGCTGCACCAATTTATTTTACATTAATCTGAAAAGGGAGGGAGGGTGGGAGAGAGGAAAGGAAAAAAAGGAAGGAAGGAAGGAAGGAAGGAAGGAAGGAAGGAAGGAAGGAAGGAAGGAAGGAAGGAAGGAAGGAAGGAAGGAAGGGACTCTCAATTTTGTAGTGTAATCCTGTGAAATATTTATTAAGTTCATTCTTGAATTCTGAACGTTTGCCATACATTCTTCACCATATCAGAGGTGCAAAAAAATCCATGTGACCTCTAGATGTGAATTACAGATGGCTGTAAAAGCTCATAGAATGTACTTACTCTTTGTTTCTTATTCAACTATTATAGTTCTTGCAAATGTTTTCAACTCTAATATATCAGGCTGATTAATAACCAGAAAGGTTGCTTGATTTAGGCATGGTTAGTGAATAAAATATGATTGGCTGTGTTCAGTCAAAATGCTAAACCATAAACTATCTTTAAAAAAAAAATCACAAAACATGAACCATCCCAAATGAAGAAACCACAATGGGACACAAAGCATGGACCCATTCACTACATCAAAGAAACAACAAAGTTCACAGTTCCGGCTGCCAACAAAGAATTGAAACTTAAGCATCATTCACAAAAACATAGCGTGAAAGAGAATCACTCTGCAGTCAATGAGAAAAAATAGATGCACTGTTTTCTTCTATTTGGCTACTGTATCAGGACTACAGAAAAACAAATAACAAGTGTTTCTTGTTTTGTTCTCCTCATCTATCAGTCACCTGGATATTTTTAGACTAGATACAGTAGCTCAACTGTTGCCTCTCTTTTAAAAAGCTATGTACTAAAATGTACATAGGAAACCAAAATTACAAAATTAATTCAAACAATTACATTCCCAAGGAGAATGTACCGTTCTTCATTGTACAATATGTGGATGCCAGTTTTCTCAATAATTTGACATATTCTTGATTGTAAGGTTAGTATTGGTTGCAAATATTTTTAAAAGGAGACTGAATCTGGTCTTGAATAAAAGAAAAACCTAGATTATGTCATATATAATGTGCTGCTTTTAACAAAGACAACATGTTACATTTCCAAAATAAAAATAAGAATATTGACTCAATTGCCATTTTTTTCCCCATGCTGTCCAATGAAAATCTTTTAAAACTTCCCTTTGGATCTTTATATAAGCATGTACAGTTTTTTTTTAAAATAACCTCTCTCCAAAACCCCAAGTATATAAGAACACTGATATCTTGATGAAAGAAATGTTATTTCCATTGGAGTGTCTTCTCCCCTCCAATTAAAAGAGACATTGAATTCATAAAATGTAATAAAACAACATCTTTCAATTTGATTTGAGTTGCTCCTTGAGTAAAATAGATATAGGCTTGACTATTGTCCTCTAAGGAAATGGAAATTGCATTAGCAGGGCACTCTTATCTGTAAGTAAGGGGTAGCATCTTGTGATTGATTTCACTGACCTTGGAAGTTAAGCTGAGTTGGACCTGGTTATTATATACATGGAATGCTGCCAGAAAATTCCAGGCCTGTAGAATGAGGCAATGCCAAACCATTTAATATTGCTGTAGAGAAAACTGCATGCATGTGTTTTGTTAGCTGACAAGAACTGAGTTTGACTACTGAGAGCTGTTTTCTTTTTATCCATAATGGCCTATATCTAGGACAAAAGGCAACTACTGTGTTGTAATAACAGTCAATGTCCACCTTGCAGACTACAAATAAATAAGCACAAGGCTTAACATTATTAGATAAAGTTCTCAGGGAGAAATTGTAAGAGAGAAGAAAAATTAACAGCAATAGTCATTATTTTCAAAATGGTAGGAACTGTCAGCTAAGTGGAACCCTGGCCCATTTTAAGTTAAGTGCAAGATGTGTGTTGCACATTAAAAAGAAGTAGAGTATTAATATGCATTGTACATTAAGAAGAGATAGGGATTTCATTGTTTGCTTGTCTGGCCATTTTGTGATTAGTAACCATTTCTGCTCACACTTTAGAGATAAAAGGTGAATCATCCTCTAGCAGGTATAGGAAAAGAAAACTATAAAAAAATTGCCATGTGTTGAGTCAGACCACTGGGCCATAACTTGATTGACCTCTGATGGCATCCTTCAGCACTGAAAATTGTAGAATGGAATGCAAGATTTTTAACAGCCCTCAATTTTATGACAATAGAAACAGACCAGTATTCAAAGATGACCCAACCTGATTTTTAAAAAGAATGTCTCTTCTGTTTCTCCGAAGAAGAGAAAGAGAGGGAAGGAGTGGGGCTAAATTATTCTTATATCCTCATAAAGGTCTTTGAGAGTCACAAAAGTAATGGCAATAACACCAGCCCAGTGTGCTGCACTCAATGCATGCCTGCAACACAAGAAGTCAATGAAAATGTGCCATAGATTTCCTTATCCCTCTAGGTACATCCAAGTCATCTTATAACCAATTCCGGTCAAATGTACAATGAAAAATAAATGCTGCTGAATTATACATAACAATCCACATAACATAAATAACAATCATAGGAAGAGCTTAACTTGATTGCAGCAAAAAAAAAAAAAAAACAAACCCTACTGGGGATTTGCCATCTGTGAATTTAGTCAAAAATAAGCTATTTATAGTTTACATTTATAAATGGGTTTTTAACAATAACAATAATGCATCCAGGACAATCAATCAAATGCATTCAAATAAATGATATTTTTATCTGATGTACCAATATGGAGGTACCTAAAGTAACTGCCATAGTTAGAATTTCAATAAAGAAATATGGAGAAAGTAGCTATATATGAGTATACAAAAGCATCTCAGATCAGGATCTCGTACTACCTCATCAAGAAATCTTACTTCCAAAGCCTGAATTCAAAAATGCTATCTGTGGGCTGATTTTAAAGATAGTTTGGCTCAAACTAAAGGGCTATCTATGTTGACCAAGCACATGGTTATTTTCTTATCTTTGTAATATGGTAAGTCCATTAGTATCTTTTTAAGTTTCATTTTTTTCAAATGAATGTACTATACTCCCACATGGTGACAGCATTTACCATATCAATTGCTTTCCCACCAACTTAGTATATCGTAGTAGTAGCTGTGTAACAGCGCATACCTACGGTTAATTTCACAATGTGAAAACAACTAGATAAAGTTACCCATTAGTTGCCACATTGAAAGACTGGCAATCCGGTCTATAGGTTTTTCTAATCAAACAACCATATTTTTTCCTGTTCTGTCCATTTTCATTGTCCTTATAAATTTATTTGCAGTTTCTTCTCAATGCATAGAATACATATATATTTTAGGGTGCCCCATTTAGGAGGACTGGGGAAATGAAATGAAAAAGGATATATACAGATGAACCCAAATGATCAGAAAAACCAAATCTTTACCAGGTTTAAACATTCTTTAAGGTAAGCAGTATACTAATAAAAATTGCACTTTTTGCTCACTGGTTCAGTGTTAGCTCAGCATCTTAGCTAACCAGTATAAAATCCAAATTATTAACCAGTTGAACTACTTGACAAAATCATCTGTCTTTTCAACTCGGTCATCAATATAGTAAAATGTTATTTCATAGCACTAAAATACTTGCAAAGTTATTCTAAAACCACATCAACTATATTGCAATCAATGTAAAATTTAATTTTAAAAAGTCATCCTAAAATATGACTTCCTTAAGAATTATTTTTTAATTGCTTGCTATAATTGGCAACAAAAAAGATGTGCTGTTCAGACCGTTAATATTTGTTTCTTCCAATTAAAATTTGTTGCTGCCATTGAATTATTATAAACTCTGAATCATTTCTAAAGTTTTATATATCTACCTGCCTACCTGCCAATTATCAAGAAAAAGTGGAGCAATGTGGAGGAAGAGATTTTTCTAAGTGAAGAACATAGATATATTTTCAGAAATTCTCCAATTTTGGATATTCTAGACTTTTGGTAGATATTGTAAGAAAATAAGTATGATAACAAAAAACATTCTTATAGCACCTTTTCCAATGAAAGCAGATTATTAAAAGGCATCAGTTTTTGTGAGTTGCAACTCATGAAAGCTTATGCCTTTTCATATATATTAGAAAAGGTGCTATAACCAATTTCATTGTATTTAAGTACAATGGCAATAAAGATTATACTTATCACATTCCTACTCTAGTGTTTATGCATGATTTGCAGAAGTGACCATAATTGCCTTTGCTCACTGAACATAACAATCTATAAATCATGATGTATAAACTATGATTCCAACAAGGAAATGCAAAACCAAACAAATCATATTAAACTTTAATGAAATCTGACCAGATTTTAGCATGTTGAATCATTTCTGGATGTTTGCCTTTCTTAAGAAACAGTTCAAATAGCCCACTTTGCAATGTTAAACCAGGATTAGTCCAGCCTTGCCTGAACTGGACATCCTCCAGATGTGTAGATTCTCAGAATTCTCAATGATCACCATCCTGTTTAAAGGACTTCTAGGAGATGAAAATCAACCCATCTGGAAAATACCGAGATTAGGAGAAATTGAGGTTGTATAAGATTGTTTATGAACCTGTTCCTTCACATGGAAATTATTAGACTACTTCCACTTCAGTTCTCTAGCAGGGGTGGGTTCCTACCAGCTGAACAACTGGTTTGCTTCACACATGCGCACCAGATGCGTGCTGCCCGCACATGCATAATGTGGCAATTAAATCTGTCACCACTGATCAGCTGGGCTTCAAAAGCAGAAATAAAGGTCAGTATAATCCAAGGGCAGATGGGCGGGCCCACTTTCATGGAAATAGTGAACCGCTTCGCTCTTGATTTGCAGTCAGAGCTAACGGTTTGGGCGAACCGGTCCGAACTGGTTGGAATACACCGCTGCTCTCTAGTCTGAAAACGTGGACTATCACTATCATCTGGCTCTGAGAATGAATGGGTTAAATAAATGTTTATGGTAGTCTACATGTTATCCCTTCCTTTTATACTCATCTTCACTTCTCCCCATTTCCATTTTTCCCTCTGCACAAATCTCAGCCCTTTTGTTTTTATCAAACTTTTTTTTCTAAATGATTGTGGGAATTTTTAATCGAGAGGCAATATAAATGCTTCCAATAAATATTTCTAATTGTGCCACAATATACAATTTCTGTGGAGAAAAAGTTCTATCAGTGGAAAATGCATGTGCTAAAATAAGCCCTCCCCAAAAAATAAGCCCTCCCAAAATATTGCAACAGAGTAGCAACCATGAGGCGCACTCTCTCAAAATAAGACCTCCCCGAAAATAAGTCCAAGTGCTTATTTGGGGGGGGGGGTCAAAAGAAATTAAGATCCTGTCTTATTTTGGGGGGAAACACAGTACTTTCAAAGATATCCCTCTTGCACATTTCTTACAGTTCTTGGTCTACATATTTCACTAGCAAATATTAGAAACTGATTTTGGGGGGGAGGGGAGATAATTTGATCAAATCATCCTTGAAACAATGCTGCAGAGCAGCACTATAATTCTAAAAGGTCAGAATGAAGTAGCTGCCCTTTTCGTTTTTAGCCAGTAAGAGTAGCTGTTACGCTCACTACTCATGATTGAACCAAGGTGGCTGATCAAATGAGATCAGCCACTACTTGACATTACATGAAAGCAGGAAAAAAAATGAGATCTGTAAAAAAAAGATTTGCTTTAGTAAAGCTGGCCATGCATATGCTTAGAAATATGGGGCTGGATACCCTAATATACTTTTTTTGCAGTGCAAGATTTCAGGAAATTATAGGCAACGCACATAGTATGCAGCAAGAATAACCAGCATTTTTTTAAAAACTTCTTTATAAACTTACGGTATTATTGAGAGCCAGTTTGGTGTAGTACTTAAAAGGCACCAGGCTAGAAACCAGAAGACCATAAATTCTAGAACTACCTTAGGCACAAAGCCAGCTGAGACAATCACTTTTTCTTAGGAAGAAGGCAATGGCAAACACTTCTGAAAACATACACAGATTAAGATACTTCAGGCAGTTATTGCCTATCAAGACTGACTTGAAGACACAAAAATAAGGAAACAAGGCTGTTATTCCATTTCTGCTTTAAGCTGGTTCACATATACATTGGCTTCCAGGGTGCCAATGACAAAATGCATGTCACAGTATCCAGATGGAAGCACATAATGGAAAGGCTTATAGTATGTCTTTACAAACATGGGTCGTCATTTTTCCCCATTATCATAGCTAGTTGCAGAGGCTATAACCATGATACATGCTATGTACAGCATCTTCCTATCCACACTGATTTCAGGGAGGCTGAGGTCTACACAAGCATATTGATACAATGCATACAAATAGTTGATATTAATGGGCCATCAGTCATGTAGGGAATCGTTCACTTATTTCATTCCATGAGATTCTCTGTGGTTTCTTTAATAAAAAGAAAAATCCAGGTTTAATTGTGATAAACAACTTTCATTAACTATCTTGGCATGGAATTTGTTTTGTTATGTACTTGTTCTAATGTGATGCCACTGTAATGAACCAATTTTGCCATTGTTTCCAATAATTTCTGTATTTTTAAACAACTATCCATAACATATAGGTTTGCATTCATTTTGTACAAATTATAAACTCTTTCTATATCCATTTGACACTACTACTTCCTCCTCCTCCTCCTCTTCTTTTTTTTTTTGCTCCCTACTCCTACTCCTTCTACTATTTCTACTTCTCTAAAGACTAGCAGACAGCAAAAGTCTCTACATACTCCTTCAATTTAGTGACTTCAATACATTTAGTGCAAAATGTATTTCTAGTTACTTCCATTATGTTCTAATATAACCCCCTAACACAATTTGAGACTTCTTGTTTTGCTACTTACTATTTATTTGGCTAGGATTTCCCAAACAATGATTTATTGTGATTTCTTTTCAGTAGCACCAGCATGAGTGTCTTTGACTGCCTTAATTTAACTAAAGATTAAGATAGCCTCTTAACAAACCTTTTACATGATAACATTTGTATGATAGATGTGCTTTTTTCGTATGCTAAGATACCAAGTGCTCACTAAATTATGGCAAACCAAAAAGTTCTCTTATGAAAAAATCAAATTGCAAACATTAATCATCCCAACTGGTGCTTTTCTCCTTCTCCATATAGATCTCTCTCTCACACACACTCTCTCACGCTCTCTCTCTCTCTCACGCTCTCTCTCTCTCTCTCTCTCGCACACACACACACACACACCTAGGGGCTCCTGAATATAAGCTTTTCCTGATAAAGTTCCATAAGACTGACCCCCTCACTAAGACAACGATTCTACAGATGTTACTGCATGCATTACAAACTATTTAAATCCATTCATACCGATTCTTGTAAACCTAAGTATGTACTGAGTATGCAGCATTTAATACCCCATAAAATACAATCGATTAGAGAAAGTCAAATCTAGCAAAATATTTCTCTTCTCCAGAAAGCTATTGGGATATGTTTTCAGTGATAAATCAGATATGGCAATGTCAACAATCAGTGTCCTTAAATGCTGGCATTTAGCATCTCTACAATCAATAACTGACCTTCCAGCACCCAATATGAAACGAAACATATCCTTTATCAATTTTCCATCTTTTCTCAGTCATTCAACCAAAATAAAGCATTCATATAGTTTTGAGATGTGATTTTTTTCCCCTGACCATCAATGAGAACTCCAATGTCAGCAGTGAAAACATTTGGGCTTTTTTTTTTTTTTTTTTGCATGGAATAAGAACAATTGATGGATCTGACTAAGGTCCCATTCAACCTAGCATCTGCCTAAGACAATCACCCAGGAGATGCCTTTGAAATCTCAGAAGACCTTTTGCTTTCTCAATTTGTTGGTCTTTAAGTAATCCTGCCAGAGATATCAAGCCAGTTAATCTAGTTCTCCTGTAAAACTATTTGAAGTGATAGTCATTACCAGTCCAGATGGGAACAACTTTCACAGTTTAGCCCATACAGTGTTCATAGAATACTTGATTTCCGATTTGGACTTTCCTAAATTTCATTTCAGTGAATAAATCTGTAAATGGGGGGAAAAAAACACCCTTTCTCTTCACATTTTCCACATCAAGTATAACATCAAACACTTCGATCAAATCCCCCTTAGGTTTTGCATTCTAAGAGAGCAACACACAAAAGCTGTCGGTTTTCCCCCTTCAAAGATTCGCTTCCAATAACTTTTCAGATCTACATCCTAGAAAAAGAGAAGATATGGTATTTCGTTCATGGCTTCAGGCAGCAAAATATTCTGCTCATTTTAGTTTCCAGAATCATGTTTAAATGTGTTGGCTCCAGAAATATATTTTCATGATATGATTATTATTATTTTTGGTTCTGGTTTGCAGTCAGGTAGGAAAAGGGAGAAGAATGCAGAATTATTTCTGTAAAAGAAAATAATACATCCTTTGAAAATATATATATATATATATTTTATGAACTTCATTTGTGAGAAAGGTATCAAACCAACATGCCAGGCAGACAATTCTTATAGGGGGGCAAAATAATCCAATGATATGATCTCCTCTTTCACAAGTCAAAAATTGGAAACGGTAAAAAAAAAAAATGCACCTGAAATATCTGTTAACCAATTTCTATGAGGAATTGTCAAGAAGAAATAAAATTGAAAGTGGAAACGGCAGGATACCCTGTAACTTCACCTCTTAAGTATTCCTTCAGAATGGCTGGATGTAAAGCCTTACAACAGCAGTGACAGCATTTTAATCCTTTTACAGCATTGTGGGGGGTTGGGGGGGTGGACAGAAGATAATTTCGTTCTGGGTAACATGTCCCTGGAAATAAATAACCGAACATGAGGTAAAGATTATTTCTTTTCCTTCCATTTGAAATTGTTATCAAGTATTTATTTATAAAGTTGTTGTTTTTTTTTTCCTTAAAAAAAATATACATGTGCTGGAATACATAGAACACATCCTGTCCCATCATACAGTTGATTCTGTATTTATGGATATGTTTGCCACTGCTTGGTGTTCAAAGAAGAAAGGATGGATACATCATAAATAGATTTGAACAGTCCACTCTATGGCCTTTCAAGATGCCGGGGTAACAGAGAGATCTCTTCAAAGGCAATTCTACTTGAATGAATGATTTGAAATGGGCTTCAGCAACTGCCAAGCTGTTTTGCTAGTGTCGTTTAAACAAAATGAAACATAATTCTGCCACCCTCATGCTCAAGTAATAATAACAACAACAACAATAATAAAAATAGGTTCTGGGGAAGGACTCAATAGGTTGATAACAAATGCCAAATCCGGTCTAAAAATCTGGCTAATAAAATAATCCTAAATAACTGTAATTTTTACACCTCCCTCACTGAATTAGCAAAATTATTCATTCTACTGTGAGACTCCTCAAAGTAATTATTAATGAACAGCCACAATTAAATAAATCTCCTATAGCTTTCTTTCATGTTCCCTGAATTATTATTATTGTTGTTGTTGTTGTTGTTATTGTTATTTTTGGCCTTAGATTGTCTATGAGGTTTGATCATTCTAATTGTTTTTTTCCCCTAACAATTCTGGGATCAGCCAGGGCTGGGATTGCTTTGCAAATCAGAGAATGCCACGCTACCCTTCCGAGCCAATCATAGACTCTGATAAAACTACATCGTTGTGGGAAGGGGGAAAAACCCAACAAACTTAATATTTTGGCCAAGGAGGAATCTGTTTGTCAAAAAATGTGGAAGCAGGTGTCATAGGTAAAGTTGTAGTCAGATGTTTCATATATGCCTCAGGATACAATTCTATGGTCGCTAGAAAACTGAAATCTCTTTTAAGGCTGAAGAACACCTAACCTTTAATTGAGATTTCATCTTTCTGGTCACCAGAGACATGAGGAAGATGAAACTTTGCAGGACAGCAATCAGGAATTTATCCATACTATCCTTTCTACTTGGCCATTACACACATTATACAGCAACTACTATGAGCCATTGATTTTATGCAGAACAAGGAATTGCCATCATTCCTAGCAGGTTGCCAAATGCAATTGTATGATATACATGTCTAAACATTTCTCTTATCACTTTTTAGTCTATGGCTAAGAAAACTCTTCCATTCACAAGGGACCCTCAAACATTGAAGGAAATGCTACCATATATATGTGTCTGTGTGTGAGCGCGCATATAAAAATAGGAGCTACAATAAAATATTTCCTTTTTTTGTATATATTTCAATAAGTTATTTTACTACCCAGTTATGGATCATATATCTCTGAACTCTTTATTGATTTGTCCACATCTATGGTGATTCTTTTGAGATCATAATATTGGTTTTTAATCAAAAGTCCAGAAACATACAAATACATCCTCTTTTTTTCTTTTTTCTTTTCTTAAAAAATAAAAATAAAAGGGGAAGGGAAAGAACAAAATGCCTTGTATTAAATTCAGGGTGTGCTAATCTTGCCCCCAAATACCAATCAGACCCATTCGTGGCTAAAAATGGGATTTGGTGCCCTGCATATTTTTTTTTTGGTTTTGTTTTAAACCAAGGGAGAATTAAATTGTCAGCAGTGCATACCCGACATAAAATAACAGGATAAAGTGATTTCTATGACCTTTTTTTTTTGACATCCAGCTGAATGATACCCTTTTGTTTTACAGACGCCAATGCTTCCTTTAAGCAAAACAACACACCGCATAAAAAGGGATGAGAGAACAAAAAACTGTGCCTATGTTCACTCGATCAATTGGTTCCTATGGGCTGCAAAAGAGAGAAATAGCGACCTAGAACTCTGACTCCTTTCATTACTTTTCCCCCAAAGGTGGAAATCCCTGTGCCAAGGCAATTTGCCTTCCAACAAATGAAGCAAAGGCAGGTTGGGGAGGAAAAGGACACAGACAGGAGCAGGTCACCATTGTATTTCTTTGTGTGTGGTTATTAAATACAAATGCTGTCTAGGAGAACGGGATGGGAGGAAAAGGAGATCTCAAAACTGACTGAAAGTGGTCTGTTTTTCCAATACTTCGAGGTAGTCCGGCTCTGCATTTAGCTTTGCTTTTAGCTCCAGGTATTCGTTCCTGTTGGGCTCTACGTAAACAGTGCTTGGGGGAGTGTAGAGCACTGTTTCCCGGAGCCTACTGTCCCCCGAGCCGGAATGCAAGTAGGGGTGAGGCGGGCGCCTAATGTCATAGTTAGGGGAATAGGTGTAGGCAGTTGGAGGGAACTTAGGGTACTCAGGGAGGTTACTGCCCCCCAAGGTGGAAGAAGGGTGTTTGTCAGGCTCCAAAATGCCCCTATAAAAATGATCAGCATCCTGAACAGGGGAAAGCAACTCGTCCCGAGGCTCAATGGTGCTGACACTGTATGTGGGGTTCCGGAGGGATTCCTCTTGTCCCCCTGGAGCTGCAGGAGGTGGCCCCAAAACTTGTGAGGGAGGAAGGGGTTGGGGCTGGAGATGATGATTACTGTAGGTCACCTTGAGCTCATGGAGATCTTTGTAATCCTCACCCGCATTGCCCTCCCTGGAGCGGTAGATGGGGTTCTTGCACATGTGGCCTAAAGGATGAGGGATGTACTCATAGACATGTCCAGCTGGGGTTTTCACCTTAGGCAAAGCTGGACCGCCGCCGCCTCCTCCTCCTCCACGGTGAAGATGCTGTGGATGTTGCTGGTGATGGGTGTGGAGGTGAGAATGGGGAGTTCCCCCTCCTGTGTATACGCTATACTGCATGTTGAAGGAGCTCACATCTGAGTTGTTGGTGCTGGCATGGTCACCTTGAACCTTCTTCCTACGTTTCATAACCAGCACAAAAAGACCTGCAGCCACAAACACAGACATGATGAAGACTAGCAGTAAGCTGAGAATCAGCACCGATAAAGGCACCGTGGAAGAAGAGGAAGAGGAGGAAGAAGAGCCACCAGAAGGTGATGCTGAACTGTCCTCTTCCATGGTGCTATTGAACTGCCCCGAATTGGAGAAAGAGGTGGTCCTTGCTGGTCCCTGCATGGATGATGGTGTGGGTGTGGAAACAATGATGTCAGAGTAGTCTGGACAGAGCAGCTCTGGTTTGATGTTCCTCATATAATTCTCAGCAAATTTCTTAGGGGATTCACAGATTACCTGGTCCACAAGGACTCCCGTGTTGAGTTGTTCAAGCCATAACTTCATGCCCACCACATCACATGTACAATCCCATGGATTCTCATGAAGATCTATCTGCAGCAAGGATTTTAGTTGATCAAGCACCCCACTTACAGGAAGGTAGGAGAAGTGATTGCTCCGCAGATTCAATCTATAGAGAGTTAAGCCAGAAAAAATGCCCACAGGTAAAGATCTCAGCAAGTTGTTGTTGAGAAACAAGAGCTGTAAATTGGGCACAGGATCAAACGTGCCTGTCTCAATCTCCCGGATGACATTATATTGCAGGAAAAGGTACTGCAAGCTCTGAAGCCCATAAAAAAGCTCTGAATTCAATTTTTCAATCCGATTCCCATTCAGATAAAGCCTCCGCAAATTAGTTAAATCCCCAAAGGCCCGGTCCTCAATGACCGAGATACGGTTATTGCCCAGATGGAGCAAATCTAACCCTGTAGCATCCAGGAAATCTGACCTGCGCACCAGGGCAATGTAGTTCTCAGTCAGGTACATCTTCTTGGGGTTATACGGTTTGGGTTGGAGTTCTGAGATGCTCTCGATCTTCCTTTCTTGGCAGTTGACATTGAGGCCCAAGTCAGATATCTGTAGGTTGCAAGTGCAAGCTGTAGGACACTCCAAAGGCACCGGGGATTTGGTCTGGTAAGCAATGCTAGGGCCGTAATTGCTGTATCCCAGATCCTTGGAGGGCAATCGAGAGGTGGGACGCACCCTAGACTTGTTAGGCTGGCGTGTCCCTTTGGGTTTCAAAGGTGTTTTGTAAACAGCTGAAGAGGAAGTAGCCACAGAGTTTACAGAGGCTGGAGTGGTATGAAAATACCCTGTAGTACTTAGTGGAGTTTGCGGTCTCATCTCATAATCTGAGATGAGTCTCCGAGGGCAAAGCTCCTGCTTGGAAACCTCATCCAAATCTCTCCCGTGTAACCGGAAAGGAGTTTCACACACTACATCCCCCACCAAGGCTGAGTAGGATATGCTGTCCAGCCAATCCTTCAGGGAGATTAGTTCACAGGAGCAATTCCATGGGTTCTCCTCCAGCTGCAACTCCACCACCTTATCCATGTGCTGCAGAAGGCCCAGGTATGGCAGAAGTTTCAGTCGGTTGCCCCTTAGGTCGAGATGAGTCAAGGGCACAAAGCGGAACAGGTTGTTGGGCAATGACGAGAGGAGATTGTCATTCAGGATCAGCACCTGCAGCAGGTGGAGCTTGCTGAAGGAGCTGGGCTCGATGACACTGATGTAATTGTAATCAACTTGAAGATACTCCAAGCTCTCCAGGCCTACAAAAGTGTCATCTCTCAATATTTCCAGTTTGTTGTTGTTCAGGTGCAGCCTCCTTAAGCCCCTCAGACCATGAAAGGCGCCCGTTTCAATGTCTTGGATATCGTTGCCCCCCAAGTGCAAAATAGAAGCCCCACTGTAGTTAACAAATTGATTGGGGTAGAGCCGATTGAGAAGATTCCCAGACAGCAGGAGATGATAGATGGAGAATCTGGGAGGACTAATCTCAGAGAGGCTAATGATGCCCCGGTTCTCACAGCTCACCGTTAAGAGGCCGTCTTTCTCCTCGCAAGGACATTTATTGTCACAGATCTCGCCATAATATTCGATGCTCTCCGCCCAGGCCAGGACAAGAGATGTTAAAGCAAAAGTGATGGTTTGCACCATCCAGATACGCATTTTTCTGTTGAGATCCTGCTCCTGAATCACCGTAGAGCAGCAAGCATACATGTTATCTCCTGCAAAAGGCACAAAAAAGAGAACACAAATACCAGGCTGTCACAAGAGTGAGCAGGAAAATCTAGGCATGACACTGTTAAGAAGTCAAAACACAGGTGGGAGAAGGGAAGGAAACTGGCTTCTCTTTGCCAAGATTCTTGGTTTTTTAGAAACGTTAGACCAATGGCTCTTAAGTGGCATTTTCTCAGTACAGAGATTTTTCGAGCTGTCCAAAGGAAAGGCATTTTCTCTGAAACCCTTTGGCTTCCTAACCCCTAGGAGTGTTTTCCTACATCCCTACAATTTGTTTCCCCCCCCTCACACACACGCGCGCACACACACACACACACACACACACACACACACACACACACATACACAGACCGTGTACAATGTGTCCATAAATATACATAAAATGGCTGTCAGTTTAGTTACTCAGTTCTAATAAGAATAGAACCATTTTATAAGCCTTTCATCCTCACCTATTATCCATGTCATTTTTTGCTTGGTCTCCTGCCCCTGTTTAGAACCTTTTCTTCTGAACGGTTCTCTGCGAAGGAAAAGTCCCCATTATTTTGCTAAAACAAATCTCTCTCTCTCTCTCTCTCTCTCTCTCTCTCTCTCTCTCTCTCTCTCTCTCTCTCTCTCTCTCTCTCTCTCTCTCTCTCCTTCCCTCCCTCCCTCTCCTCCTCCCCATTTTGTTTTTTTGTAAAGCATTTAAATGCCATTGCAGGGATCCTGCTGTAATATTTTCAAAGAATCTCACTCTCTTTCTCTCTCTCTATGTCTACGGCTTTCTATAACAGCAACACCGAAAGCCTGAAACAGAAGTAGCTTCCCAAACACCTGAGATTCCTAATCAGTTTTGCTCTGGGTGCTTAGATATAAAATGCTTGGAGACTTAAAACTTAATTTAAAATTCATAATAAAGGAAAATATAAGAGCTGGGGATACTTTAACTGAGTAATTCAATTTTCTGATCTCCCATATCATCTCATTTTTTAAAAATAAATAAATAAATAAAAGACGGGGCTAGCCACTGATGAAATACTTAGGAATTCTTATCCGAATCAAATGGTTCTGAAAAAGCCTCATCATCACTCACTGGCTTCTGCTTTAATTGGCTGGTAAGTAAGTTATTTTCACAAAAGCATTGGGTTGAAAAGCAGTAATACTGCACAAAAACACCCTCCCAGAGAGGCACACGAAAACTGTATGCTTGGACACACAAGTCTTGTCCTTTAAATGGTCATCCAGAACTTCTCAAGCAGGCTAGAACTGGGTCTTTCCCTCTGGCCTCAGCCATAATTAGTCTCTGATTTCCTATAGCTCTGGTAACACGCTATTCGAAGGACCATGCAATGATCTAAGCCACTTGGAAGGGACCCGATGGCCACTAAGAATTGGACATGTGGAGCTTTCTCAGCTGCTGTCCATCTGAGAAGGCATTGCAGACAGATAGATGGAGTAATTCCACCCAAATCCATCTCTTTGTGCCCCCCCCCCATTTTGACCCACAAGCATAGCCAGTGTCAGTGAAATGCATTCTGGCAAATAGGATTGCCCTTTCCCCACCTCCACCACCCCCTCCTCTGCCTCCCATTGCAAAATACTTCTACTCTCTGAATGCAACCTTATAGGAATGGGTGAATAAATCACCATAAATCACCCCCCATCGTAAATCACCCTGTTTTCCATGCATTTGCGGATGGAAGGTTGGGTTGCCTGTTGTGATTTGTTAGATGGAGGGCTAGGTGGCATTTGCTCAAATCAAATCTCATCCTAAGTCCTAGTCTTCCCCTGTTCCCCAGCTAAGGACTTGGGAGATTTCTTCCCATGCTTTCCTTGGAGTAGATAGAGCCGAAGAAGAGACATGTGGTTCTGATTATTGAGTTTGCAGGCTGAGTTCCAGGATTTTGTAGCAATGGCCAAGCAGGTTAAAGAAGAAGTGTTTTTGTTCTCCAAGGGTTTGGCCAAAAAAAAAAAAAAAGGCACAGCGGACTTTCTGCATCAAGCAAGGAAATAAGGGGGAAGGGGTTGCAAGAAAAAAGAAAAAAGAAGCAGCAATCCTGCACTTCCAAGACCATTCCCAGCTCCACTATCACCATCCATCCATCCATGAAGTGACTAATTCCCTTGGTCCAAAGGAGAAATAAATCTCCAATAAATCAGCAGCCAAGCAACCCCTCCCCTCTTCCTTGCAAATCTTTATTAAAAGGAGCCACTACCCGAGGATGTAGATGTCCTCTCCCACTTGCCAAACAGTTGCGAGGGGTGGGAAATAAAAGTTAAAATGTAGCATCCAGAAAGGGTAGCTCGCAGATCAGGCTGCAAAGGCTGGTGAAAAGGGGAGGAGGAAGAAGAGGAGGAGGAAGTCTGCTAACTGGAACGGGGCATCGGATTCAATCTCTATTTCTTGATCTCTCTCTTTCCGAAACGGGGAAGGGTCGATTTTTTTTCTCGTCGCCCACCCTTTCCAATGCCCTCCGCCCCTCCCCACCCCGGAGGGTGGGGGTGGGGGGGTAAGAATCTAAGAATGCTTCCCTTTTAGATAGCGCACTGGAGCAGCTTGCAAACGAAAGCAACCTTTCCAGTTGCTCCAGCAGTGGCAGTTGGAATCCCTGGTGGTGTTTGGTTAGGGGGGGCGGGTGGAATTGGGGTGGTGGGGGTGGAGGGGGAAGGGGAAGGGGAGCCAAGAGCAACCGGGAGACACGGATCAACGCTCTCCCCCCCCCCTACAGCCACCCACCCCCGTTTCCTCCACCCCTTCGCTACTTACGGAGGCTGAAATCTCCAGGGCCCCAGCATCTTTGCAACCCCGAACGCTACGCCGGCTCGCTCGCTGTTGCAAACCGCCCAGGCAGAAGCGAAAAGGAAGGCGGTGGGGAATGCGGTCGCAAAGGCTGCTTCGCCAGCGAGGGACACATACGCGCGCGCGCGCACATACACGCACACACACACACACCACACAAACACACACACGTACAGCCTTGCACACAGGCTGAGGCGCCCTCTTTCCAGGTCTCTTCCTCTCCCCCCCCCCCAGACCCCGGCGCGCGCGCGCACACACACAAGCAGCGGCGGTGCCGGGGGGGGGGGGCTGCCTCCCGAAACGCTCCCCCCCCCAATAGCGGAAAGTGGAAGGAATTGAGGAGGGGGGGCGCGACAAGCAGGGGAGACAGGGAAGGGCGAGGCGGAGAGAAGGGAGGTGGAGAGGGAAGGGGAGGAGAAACGGAGAGGGGGGGGGTTGCCAAGAAAATTGCCGAGTGGTATAGGGAGGGGGGGTGATCCGGGTAAGGAAGGTGTGCGTGGTGTTGAATGACAAGCAGGGGGAAACGGCGAGCGATCCGGTCTGGAGAGAGTAAATGCTAAAGCGAAGCTGACCCGTTGGCGCAAGGGGGACCCGGAGACCCCAGGATGGGGGGAGGGAGGATGTGAGTTTATGATGATGGGTTATGGGTTTTTTTTTTCCAAAGACGTCAACAGCTGGAAACCTAAGGTGCCCCGTTTTGGGAAAGAGGTCCTAGATCTCTACCTAGAAACCAGGATCGATGTGGGTCAGAGTTGGCGGTGAGGTGGGAAGAGATGGAGCTGGTGAAAAGGGGAAGGAGGGAAAGACGAGTGAGTGGGGCCTGAGAAATGGAGAGCCAATATGGGACATGAATCAATCTATCCATCTATCTATCTATCCATCCATATCCCACAGTGCCCCCCCCACCCCCATTTCTCAGGCCCCACTCACGTCTTGCTCTCCTTCCCCTTTTTGGGATGCATGGGATGTATATACCCATATCCCATACTGGCACCCTTTTTACTTCGCTATATACCAAGGTGTTACACACCCTATATATTAGGGTGCTACGTGCCGACCGGTTCAGACGGACTAGAGAGCCCCCCAAGGGACTGGGAGTGTATAAGCGGGTGTGCGTGTGAACTACAGAGGGCGTCGGGGACCGAGAGGATGAAGGCGTGGGAAGGTCCAAGAAACCCACTGCGGGGGGTGGGGTGGGTGCGCGAGTGGGCTCCCAAGGAGCGGAGAGGAGGAATCCTGCGGCGAGGGGCGGTGAGAGGGGGGGGGTCACTGTAACGGGCATGAAGAGGTGCGCGGGGGTGGTGGAAGAAAATAAGGGGGGAACAGATGTGGGATTAAAGGGGGAGAGGGGGAGGGCACCGCCAGCGCATCCTAAAACCACCAGGATGAGCCGCATCGTCCAGTCTCCTTTCTCTCGCACCCTCCGCGGCATCCCCAGTTCCCAGCCCGCTGGCGGTACTCACACTTTCCGCGCAAGAGGTCAACTTTCTCCGGGCTCAGCGACGGCTGAGCCGTTGCCCTGCTCCACCTCCTCCTCCTCTTCTTCCTCTTCCTCCTCCTCTTCCTCTTGCTGCTGCTCTCAACTCTCGCCGTCTCTCCTCCGTCCTGGCACCATTTCCCAGCGCCCCGGATTGAGGGGGTTCGCAAAAGCCGTGCCCGGGAAACCGAATCCGGCAAGCCGTCCCTTTAAGCCTCCTCTTCTTCTTCTTGCAGCGCGCTCTGGACATGGTAGGGCTGGCGACCAGGGCGCAGGGGATCCGTTTCCCCCGGCGGCGGTTGTCCACGCCGATTCCCACGCAGGAGCTCCCTCCGTGGGCTCCCTTGCGGAGGAGGCTGAGCCCCCGGGCTCGTCTTCTCCGCCCTGCCCTGCTGCATTCCCCCTCCGAGGAGCCCGACCGCTTGTCCCCACTAACCGTAGAAGGGGATGCCCGCCGCCGTGAGCCGCGCAAGCTCGCCCGCCTCCCCGATCCAGACTTCTTCCCAGGCGCAGCGCAAGCCCTTTAGCATCTCTCTCTCTTGCCCAAGGACGGGGGAATCCAGAAGGCGCTCTTGAATTTCCCAGCTGCTTGTCCAGCCAAGTACTGCGGCGGTCAACTTGCCTTCGCTTCTGCTCTTCCCTTCAACTAACCGAGGAAGCTAAGTAGGAGGGGAATGATGCGCTCCGGAAAGTGAGAGCTTCAAAATAAATAAATAAATAAATAATAGAGGGGGGGGGAGGAAAGGGGGGGTTGGGAGAGGGGGACGCTTTCTCCTCCTGGAGCTGGTGGCGGAGTTGCCACAGCCAAAGTCGAACTGGCAAGAATCGGAAGCCAAAGTAAGCGAGCAGCAGAGGCGAAGAAGGACGCCTTTGCCGGCCAGTAGATGGCAGTGTTAGGCACCGAATGGACCTTTTTCGGGATGCTATTGGGAAGCCAGAAGCTCCCACCCCCCACCCCTAAACACACACAAACACGCACACGCATTTTTCCCCCTTTTAATGACGATGCTGATAGGCATCAGTCTTGCTGCGTGCTTTTACAGCCAGGAGTATTTAGTGCATGGAGCCAGGGAATCAGAGGCTGTCCAGAGGACCTACCCTTTTTTTTTGGGGGGGGGGGAGAGAAAAAAGAAAACAGCAAATTCACCCCCCCTTTTTTTTTTTGCTCGCCCGCTTGAGTGACCCTTATTCTTTCCTTGCCAGCTGGCAATGAATGCAGGAGCGAATATGGAAGTTAATTTAGAGCCTGATTGGCTCAAAGCTATGAGCAAGTTGTTGGATGCAGAGTGCTGATTTTTTGAAATAGCTTTCGAAGCCATTTTTTTTAAAAATGTCAGAAACGTTAAAGTTTCAGGTCAGCTTAAAAATATTCCTTCCCGATAATGCTGATGTTTAATAGTTTTCAATGTTGAATCTGGATATATATATATTTTAAAGTAGAGGGATGTGAAATGAAATGAGTGCCCTAGTTTTTTATGGGCAGAAAATGCATATGCAAAGTCCCCATCTTCTGTTTAAATAGGAAGATGAGATTTGTACTGATGCACACTCATTCACTCAAGTGTGTGTGTGTGTGTGTGTATGTTTGTGTGTGAGGGAGAGGGAGAAAGGGAGGGAGAGGGGGAGAGAGGGAGGGAGGAAGTGGAAGGGAAGGAAGGAGAGAGAGAGAAAGGGAGGGAGAGAGAGAGAGAAAGGGAGGGGGAGAGAGAGAGAAAGGGAGGGAGAACTAATGCACCTGGCAGAAATGTAGGACATTTATGAAAAGAAAGACAAATGATTCCAGATAAGGAGGTTGCTGTCTTCATGGATTGTCATTGATTTTGGATGTCTGGAATCCCTCTTGCTTGTTCTGCTTGTGGGTCCTGTAAAATTTCAGTAGAAAGATCTGAGTCATTCATAAAGGAACTGAGGGATGTGCAGAAAAATCAGATTAAACTTTTGGCTCAGTTTCTTACAAATGAGTTTTGCTTTGCTGAAAATCGAGGTGATTAGGGACATCCAAAATGGCTTTTGTTAAATGAACATGAATCTACAAACTGACCCAGCCTTCTTAGACCATGGAGCTGAGGAACAGGGCAATCATTCATCATTCTAGGCCTGGCATCTCAAAACCATTGGAAGGTCAACATTCATGGTAGAGTTTCATGCCGCCAATGTTTCTTGGTAGGGGAGCAGCCCGTAATGGAACTGTGGGATATTCTGTGAAGGTCTTTAATGATGGGAATGGTGTCTACATCCTTAGGATTCTCCTCAGTCTTTTCTTGTTGATGATGATGAGGCAATGAAAGACAATAACTGTTTATGGAGACTTGTGACTTAGAAAGCCATTAAACAGAGAATTTAAGTGGCTAGATGACATCAAAGGATGGTAAATATTCTCAGCTATAATCTGGAATACATTCTGTGCCTTTATGATAACAGCTTTTGTGAACTGCCGTGGGTGGGACAAGGGGACAAATAGACCTACGAAATGTGGACATTACAAACCATGAGAATTCATTGCAAGGCAAGTGATGAGTTTATCTGTATCTCTTCCATCCAGTTAATTTTCCTCGATCTGCATATCATTAATTTTCATATATTTCCCTGTGCACACTTTCACAAGTTTTTTCAGATTTCACTAATTAGGAAGGGTTTTCTTCTCAGGCTCAGCAATTAACCGCAGTCAGCTAAAATACTGACAACGGCAGGCAACATTGTGTATTTACAATATTTGTACTGCACCCAGCTCTTTCCCATTTATCTATATACAGCATAATCATTTTCAAGCACCATTTGTTACAGCATGTTGAATTTGTCAATTGAATTCTCCATGAAGTGGTACTTTCATGTGCAATATAGCCATTTGAGCTTACTTTTGGAACTGACCAAAGTTGTGCTATTTTTTTCAAGATAACAAGTGTGTCTCTATATTCCATACTCTGTTGGAAAATCACACTTCAGGTATGCTGATAGTATGCCTCTCCTTTCTGCCACCTGTATATTTTATGCAGAAAAAGAAGTTTTCTTTTCCGGTTCTCTGATCTTATTTTATCCTTCCATATAACAATGTTGCATTTTGCTCCTAAATGTGTGTGTTTAACCATTTGAAAATGTAAATTGTTTACTACCTTTTCAATAATGACTCAGTGGACAGATTTATTGAAGTCTGTATTGAATTTGATGACTCCTGGATGCCAACATGGTATTAAACACATGTAGTCCATTTGCTTGATGCTTTTCTTTTCTTTTCTTTTTATACCCAATTTGTCTATTTTATCTGGCCAACACCCTCTTTTCACAGCTTCATGTTGTCCTACCAAACACATAGATTGTTTTGTTATCTTCAAAATTCAGAGAGTTTTCCCACCAGTATCTCAGACTTTGACATTGTTGGAAGAAAAATCCAGTCTGGTTCCAAGCCAGGAAAAATAATAATAAAATAAAACCAATGTAGGCTGGCTACAAGGAAAGAAAGTCTTTGTTTATTTGGTTTCCATAATCTTCAGTGACAGCAGCAATTTTCTGAGGTGGCTGACAAAACGGCTGAGTGAGTGGATGGATCTTTATAGAGTTCTGGGGTTTTGTGATTGAGATGCTCCAGGGGGTTGTGCAATGAGTGAGCCTTGTGTCCTTTACTATTTCAATGGTGGTGGGTTAATCCTATTATGTCCTAAAGGTCATGTCCTGTTCTTAGAATTTGGGTTGGGGGAATGTCAATTCTTAATGCCATCAGCTCCAGCCTGGGGAAGCTGTGACTGAAGGTGTATTGTTTGTTAATAGATTGGCCCAGTCATCCTGAATGGATACAAAATTCGTATTCCTAAAGGCCAGCTTCTTCAAGTCTCTCAGTTTGAAGCTGTTTTCTTATGGCAGGAAGATTGGGGCTGCTTTCTGCCTTTATAAAGATTTTTCTCCATTTCGCCTTTGGGGAAATATAATATTCTGCCTCTTTTAATATTCCTCAAAATATTTCATTCTTGGAGGAGGGACACCCGTGACATGATAGATGAATTTCTAATTCATGTTAGAACCAAAAGTAGGAATCTGTAGCCTAGGTTTTCTCTATTATCCTGTCTACAATTTAACATGCAATTGTTCTGCAAACGTTCATGTAAGTGATTATTTTAGAATAGTATTTATTCTAAAAACTGTCAGCCATGCTATTCTGGAAAATAATTAATAATAACATTGGATTTAGAAGCATATGTTGTGTGTGTGTAGATAGATAGATAGATAGATAGATAGATAGATAGATAGATAGATAGATAGATAGATAGATAGATAGAGATAGAGAGATAGAGAGATAGAGAGATAGAGAGATAGAGAGATAGAGAGATAGAGAGATAGAGAGATAGAGAGATAGAGAGATAGAGAGATAGAGAGATAGAGAGATAGAGAGATAGAGAGATATAGATGTAGATATAGATATCTTTTAATTTCATCATTGGGTTTTACATTAGATAGTTCTAGATCCATGTCAGAGTTTCAGTGTTTTATGACCATATAAATTGATTATAATCAACTAAGCACTTAGGCTATACCCCTAATATATTATAAATAAAGATTCTCTTGAGGCATATATAATTCCTATTAAATAGGGGTTCCCATCACACATGCGTGCTACTCATTCCCGACTCTAGGGGGCAGTGCTCATCTCCATTTCAAAGCCAAAGAGCAAGACTTCTCCGTGGTCATGTGGCCGGCATGGCTAAATGCTGAAGGTGCACAGAACTCTGTTACCTTCCCACCAAAGGTAGTCCCTATTTTTCAACTTGCATTTTTACATGCTTTCAAACTGCTAGGTTGACAGAAACTGGGAAATGTGAAGGGAGCTCACTCCATTATGCGACGCTAGGGATTTGAACTGCTGAACTGCCAACCTTTCTGATCGACAAGCTCAACGTTTTAGCCACTGAGCCACCGCATCCCTTTTTCCTATTAAATACATGGATTAAAAAAAGGTAAAGGAACTCATGCAGATTTCACTCCACTGAAGTGATACCTATTTATCTACTTGCATTTGATATTTTGAACTGCTAGTTAGGCAGGAGCTAGAGCAGATAGCAGGAGGTCACCCCATTGTGTATTCTCGGGTCTCGAACCTGGGCTATCAACTTTCCAGGTGACAAACCTAGCATCTTAACCACTGAGCCACCAGGATACCCAAATTCATGGATATCCATCTCCATATCTGTTTGACAACTATGCATAAAACATTTTCAAGATAACTCACCAGCTTTCCAGTCCAGTCTATAATTAGCAATAGCAATAGCAATTAGACTTATATACCCCTTCATAGGGCTTTCAGCCCTCTCTAAGCGGTTTACAGAGTCAGCATATTGCCCCCAACAATCCGGGTCCTCATTTTACCCACCTCGGAAGGATGGAAGGCTGAGTCAACCTTGAGCCGGTGAGATTTGAACAGCCGAATTGCAGAACTGCAGTCAGCTGAAGTAGCCTGCAATGCTGCATTTAACCACTGTGCCACCTCGGCTCTGATGATCAGTCAAGTATTGCTCAGGCACTACTTAGCTTTCTTCAATATCAATCAAAAATTGTTAAGTACGTATTGTAATATCCTGGTAGTAAATCCAACAGAACACCAAGGGTCTAAGTTCTGAGTAAAGATACATAGGATCACATAATGCAACCTTGGAGATTGATGCAATGACAAATGTCACAGGCAGGTCAACCTCACACCCTAGGATTACATTAAAGGCCAATTAACTAATGAAGATGAAGACATTATTCCCAGGTGGATAATTTATAACAATATATATATATATATATATATATATATATATATATATATATATATATATATATATATATATATATATATATATATATATATATATATATATATATATATATATATTGTTATAAAATATTTTAATTTTCCTTTAATATGATTTCAGCCAGAAGATGCAAGTTTGGAAAAAAAAAATGATTACAAAAGCTTAATTTAAAGTTTCAGTGTATTAATTACACTAGAATAACATTCTAGTTTTTTTTTAAATTCACATTAATGGATGCTCAAATTATAATATCAGAAAATAACTGAATCTTCCAGGATCTTGTGAAACAATTGTTGTGCAAAGACAGAGTTGCTTGTATTGACAGTAATCCTAGAGTGCATGTATACCCTGTAAAATAATGGAGTGTCCTGCAGGTTCAAATATTTTGACAAGTTGCAAAACGGATGCAGTACATAAAAATAAATGCTTATTTTAAACCAAATAGTGTGAAATGATATGAAGATGGAGCATTTGAAGCTGGTTGCTTGTCAAAGAATGGCTAAACTATAGTAAACTATTGTGTAGCAAAAAAAAAAAAAAAAAAAAAAAGAGCAGATAGGATAATCTTTTCCCTATAAATAGAAATACAGATATTTATTTATTTATTATTTTTGCAAATAACTCAAGGTCGCAAAGATATCCAACACACTTTCCTCCTCTTATTTTCCCCCACAATAACAACAGCCCTGTGAGGTAGGTTAGGCAGAAAGAGAATGATGCAGAGTTGGCTTTCAAGGCTAAAGCAGGACTAGAACTCTCAGTCTTCCATTCTCTAGCCTGTTGCCTTAACCAGTAGACCAAAGTCGCTCTCATAGGCATATGAGATAAATCATCATCTTCACTTAATGACCCCATAATCCCTTAGGGAGTGGAGTCTGGGCAACTGAATGGAACTAGCAGAATGTTTTAATGGCCTGATGCCTTTTCTGTTGCTGATACGGAGTTTTGCTCCGCAGATATATTCTCATCGTGCCCAGAGAGAGAAATATCTGCCTCTGCCTAGGATGGAATGCACAGCCTCCTGATTGTGAGGCAAGAGCTCCAACTCTCCACCACTCCAATAGGTACATGAGAGAAATATATGTGCATATTTCCTACAGCACGTAAGAAACAATTGTTCCTTCTATCTTAGGAAAAATAATTGCTCTATATCAAATTTTGTAGGCATAGAATATAATTTCTTAGCCAGAGTGCATGTGGTTTTAATTGCATTTGTTGAGGGTTTGTTTTTTTTTTAAAAAAAATTCTCCCAAATAAATCCTTGGAGATTTATCATCCACATGCCGGCCCTTTTTATATTTTTGAGAACACCCTGTGCCAATTTTGTGTTGTTATTCTTTTAAGACCAAAGGCATGCATAAGAAATCATAATGGTATCACTGTGTCATCAGTTTAATAACACAATTATACAACATAGTCATTTGCATGATGATATCTTGGCTCGTGTGATCCACTTCTTTGTTTCTTGTAGGCAAATTTTTTTTGGACGCTGAACCAGTAGTCATGGCAGCTGGAACCCACCCCTGTATCACTTCCATGATATTGATAGTATCATACTGTTGATGCAACACAGGATTTGATGGCTTTTTTGGCAGCTGCAGCACACTGACTCATACTTAAGCAGTGACCAGGACACCTAGATGCCTCTCATAGACACTATTGATGTCTAGCACAGGCAAGCACCTGTTACGTAACCCCAGTCTTAGCAATTATTGGTAAGAAAGAGAAAGTTTAAATAGTGAACACTGCACTACTTGGAGACAGCCTGGGCCGGATTTAGATGAAAAGAGGCCCTAGGCTATTCCACTTATGAGGCCCTTTCACCTCCCATTTTTAAGCTTGTAAATTACATGAGAGACAATAAAATACATCATTACTGTGATATATATCAATATATATCAATATATATAGCTGGCCTCCTGACGGAGGGTGGCTCTGCTCTGTGGCAAAGGCAGCGAGGCCAGCCGCTTCCCCTGCTGCGCTCAACTGCCCGGCTCAGCCGCCTCGCCCTCACCTGCCTGGCCACTGGTGGGCTCCGTGTCGACGGGGCGGCTACTGGGAGCGGCTGCGCCTCTCACCGACCGCCGGTGCCGGGAACGTGGGCGGGCTCCCCAACTGCCGCGGCGCTGGAACGATCTTAACCAATACATTTTTATGTTTATTAGTCATATGAGTAGAATTTCTCCTTATTTTCGGTTCAGTGTTTTAGTGTTCACTGTTTTTAGAATAGTGTAATTTTAATTTTGCTAACAATTTGAATATAGGCCCCTCTTGATCCTGAGGCCCTAGGCTGAAGCCTAGTTAGCCTATAGGAAAATCCGCCCTGGGACAGCCTTTTTTAAATATCGTTGTAGTTTCTTTTTGTGGTGAGAAACAAAGCATTAATTTTCAACCAGCCACTGCATTGGTCACCAATTGATACACCTTAGTAAAATTGTGGAGGGCATTAAGAATAAGAAGGCAATCTTATGAGATAAGATATAAAGGGATGTATGGCTAATGGGGAATCACCTGCTCAGCAAACTATATTTGTAGCCCCCTTTCTTGTAACAGCATCTGAACTTGTATCGATGTCCCGACTCCATTAAGAACCACAACATATGTCAAGTTTTATTTCACTGGTGTTCTTATATGGGGAAGTGGGCAATGGGTTAAAACAGGAGAATGATGGAAGCTACTGCTTCTGTGCACCAAAGCTCTATATTTTAAATGTAGGTCCCATGTCTGGATTGCTGCATAGGCCCATTCTTACAGTCCTTCCAATGTATGCAGACTGATAGGTGTATAGCAGGGGTGTCAAACTGGATTTCTTCAAGGGCTGGATCAGCATTGTAGTTTTCCTCCATGGGCTGGGTCAGGGGCAGCAGGGAGCAGGGGTAGGAGGAGATGGGATGGATGTCTCTTGCAGCACCCTGCTGGCCAAAACAGGACAAAGGGGGCCCATATGTGGCCCCCTCTGCCCTGCTTTCAGCCTGAATAGCCGCCTTATGGAAGCCTCCTGAGGCTCAAGCATCATGGCCTATTTTCAGCCAGCAGACTGCTGCAGAAGGCAGAAAATGAGCTGCGGGGAGGGGGGGACGGACATGTGGCCCATTTCAGCTGGCAGAAGCACTGCAGGCTGCTCCTTTAATATTTCCAGGCCAGCCCCACAGGCTGGATTTAGGCCTGTGAGCCTTGAGTTTGAGACCTCTGATGTATAGAGTTTAGTGATTGGGACAGGCTATACAAACTCTATTCTACTACGTTTCGAGTGACCACATAGATAAAGAACATAAAAATGGCTTTGAGGACTGATTTAATAGAAAGCTCGCTTTAAAAAAAGAAAATAAATATTTTAATTAACACATACTCACAAGAGAAGCTGATATCATGAGAGCCTCAGCCTCAGTTGGCAGATTTATTTACAAGGATGCTTCTGGGCTCCAAATGACATAAAATCTTTCTTAGGGGAAAAAATACTGGCAGATTATAGCCCTTAGGCTTTGGTTGAAACTGTCCTAAGAGACTAGAATGCTAAAATACAAGCTTGGCAAGGAAGAACCATGAATCAAAGTAAATGATAATCAACCTCCTGGAGGAAGAAGAAGACACTTAAATATGTGGAAATAGATGCTGTTCACACTTCATCAAACTTAGATTGATATAAGTAGTCTGTCCAGGAATTGACCAGGCTGCTGCCTATTAGATAGGATTGTCACTGATGGCATGTTCTAGAGCAGGGGTGTCAAACTGGCGGCCCGTGGGCCACACCCACCTCAGGCCACACCCACCCCAGTTCTGCAAAGGGGAAAAACGTCATGAAATGTCACATGACGGCAACATGATGCCGCGAGTTTGACACCCATGTTCTAGAGAGTTCTAGCCATCTTTGTAGTGATGTCATGGTAATGAAGACAAGCTTCATGCTTCCTAAACCAGGAGTGTCAAACTCAATTTCATTGAGGGCCACATCGGGGTTGTGTTTGACCTTGGGAAGCCAGGGTGGGTGTGGCCAGCTTGATGTCACTCATGTTGGGGGGTGCCTGTGGTGGTCCAAGCACTCTCCAGTTAAAATGGGCTCCCAAGCTCTGCTTTCAACTGTGACAGCCTCTGGCAACCCTCTGCCAGTGAAAATGGAGCTCAGGAGAGCTGCCCAACCTCCATTTTCACTGGCAGAGGCACCGTGGGCCTGTCCTTCGCTGTTTCCAGGGTGGCACTGCAGGCCAGATCTAAGCACCCAGGCCAGATCCGGCCCCTGGGCCTTGAGTTTGACCCCCCCCCCATTCTAAACAAAAGCTTGGTGACAGAGGAATATTAGAAGGGAAGTCATTATGGTTCTTATACAGTTGTTTTAGATCTAAATTTAAATTACCACCATGTTTTCAATTTTCACTCATGTACCAGAATTTCAGGAAACTAGAACATGAAATACATGTTTCACAAATGATACCACTGAAATTGTAAAGAATTACTTCAATTCTTAATGTTATAATGGCTTTACATGGGAAGATTTGTGTCTCTATAATTAATCTTAGAGTTGAAATTGAGGCAGTGGAGAGATGTTTCCAGACAGATGTTCAACAAACATAGCTTGCCCAATCATTTTTGGCATTGACTTTGATGTATCTTTTCCAGAATGTAACTTGATGTACATTAATGTCCATTCAGAATGTCAAAGAAGTGAAGCAGTATCATTTAGTAGTTTTGTATGAAACCTTTCAACATCTATTATTTAAATTTATGAGACTGCAGTATCTTCCTTGCTACCATATGAATTACGGAAAGGTCAGACATTTTCATATTAAAATTCATCAATTTGTACTATGGATTGTGATTTTTTTTTGTGTGGGCAAGTGCATAATTACAAAGGCAAATTTCTCCGTACATACCAGCACCTATCATGGTACATGGAAAAGTATAGATATTGTAAGTTTATAATCTAGTAATAGACTAAACACCTGGCACACTGAATCATCAGAGGCCAATTTTCCATTCCTTGAATAATACTTCACTTTTCTCTTCTTCACTTATATGTGACTACTTTAGTAGAGAAGAAATAAAAATCATCAATACATTCACTTTCACTGAGTGTGTGCATTTGTGTGTGTGAGAGAGAGAGGGGGAGAGGGAGAGGGAGAGAGAGAGAGAACTCAGGTCACAGGGAATTTTGAAATAATATATTTTGTGTTTGGGCATAACTTATAGATTATCATGATCACAAAATATTGCACCAAATCTACAACTGAATTATATTATTGAATAGGAATAGGAATAGGAATGGAATAGGAATGGAATAGGAATGGAATAGGAATGGAATAGGAATGGAATAGGAATGGAATAGGAATGGAATAGGAATGGAATGGAATAGAATAGAATAGAATGGAATGGAAAGGACCTTGGAGGTCTTCTAGACCAGCCTCCTGCTCAAGCAGGAGAACCTATACTATTTCAGATAAGTGACTCTCTAGACTCTTCTTGTTTGAAGTTGATCAGGTTCCAGGAGAAGTACTGAGTGTATGTATTGAAGTAGACTTCTGATAATCACAATTGTATTCAGATTATCCCAAACATATATTAATGTATAGATGATACATTTTACTGATGCTTGGGATACTATGAAAATATATCATGAGAAATGTGAATAAGGTCAACTATATTGTGCTATGAGTTCTTTGGTTCTTTAATCATGTTTACATTGTTGCTGTTACTAATATCATTATTGTCACCATTAAGAAAGACATCTCAGTACTACCTTTGTGTTTTTGTTGATTGTTCTTTCTTTTATTCTAAAAAAAAGTTAATTGAATAAAAATAAAAAAGTTACTTTTTTTTCCTGAAAAAACAAGGCGGGGACTAGGCTGCATTTCAAATAAATCTCAGACAAACTTTAGCCTCCTGTTGCTTTATACTTCAACCTTGTGAAGGAAACACTTTTTGTGAAAGTTAAATAAAGACATTTGATCTTATAAATAATAGAATTATCAGAAAATAAAAATCATATTCACACACACACACACACACACACACACACACACACACACTGTCTATACCACTATAATGTAAAAAAAGAAAAGAAAAGAAAGGAGAATTGGAAAACCATGAGAATAATCCCACTGCGAAAAGAAATGAGAATTTCCCCGGTTAAACAATTGGTTATCCTTTAACAAAAAGTTAGAATTATATAATAAAATCATTAGGTATTCCGTAATTGTAGTTTTGAGCAAAAGGGTAAGCAGCTGCTCCCTATTTATCCACATTCATAGTTCTATATAAAGATGTCATATTTTTTCCTAAGCCATCTGTTTTCTAATTTCTGTACTCTAGTTATTTTGTTAGCTATCTCATTTGGGTAATTAATACACACACCATGCATGCACAACCAAAGAACACAAATACAATGGCTAGTAGTGTCAGGTTCAAGTGTAGATGCTATGGCTATTACGGGAAGAATGAGAAATTCTGCATTATGTTACATCCTTTTCTCAACATTATTAGTCTTTTAATTGTAGGTCTACTCTCAATTTATGTTTTCTAATGCGTCATGATTACTATATGTTATTAATAGGTGCTAACAAATAATTTAGTCATTGCAAATGGGCAAAATCAGCCTTTGAAATCATAACACCAATTGTATTCTGTAACAATTGTGACTTATCTGACATAAATCTACTGCATACAATTCTACTCAGAAGTACAGTGCATTTTAGTGAATCTCCTTCCTCTGTTTGTGAACAAAATTAGAATGCAAATGTTATTCTTAGGAAGCACTTTTTTAATCTTTCAAAGGCACATTTATTAATATTTACATATTTGATGGCCATTGGAAATATCAATGATGGCATTCTAGGACAGGTAAATACCAACTTATTTAGAGCTATTTGGGTATTATTTTCTTCTTCTTCTTCTGGTAATTTAAATTTTCATCTGTAGTGTAAATTGAATTGTTTTTAGCGTTCTGTTCCTTTTTTAAAAAAAAATCATATTTGATTATTGCCATACCATTTTACTTGCTTGTGAATTTGTTATTGGTTTTGTGTGTGTGTGTGTGTGTGTTATTCTTGTTACTTAGCCTAAGCATTTTTTATTTTAAAAAAGGATACATTAAAAAAAAGTATAACCAAAATTTCTCTGACTGAGATTTGCTCATTTCAGAGAGTCTACTTAGTAGTAGTAGTAGTAGTAGTAGTAGTAGTAGTAGTAGTAGTAGTACAGTGGCGGGTTCCGGATCCCATTGCAACTGGCCTGGCGTCCTCCACATGAATGTGTGCTACGTGCACGCACATGCATGCAGTTCACACGCACACACATGCAGCATACTCATGCGTTGTACCTTCCAGCGACGCCTCTGCAAACCTGTGCAATGCTCCATGTGCGTGCACGGAAGTGCCAAAGGCTTTAAAGGTCAGGTAAGTAGCTCAGGTGGGCGGGTGGGCCCTCCGGAGCACCGTACCAGAACAGTACCTAGTGCTCCAGGCAGGTTCTGGTATGCCCATACCAGGGCGTACCACCTGCAACCCACCACTGTATTGGTAGTAGTAATACTTTTAACTGTTCTTAGGTCCTTGGTTAGGACTTGAACTGTTAAGTTTCTACCTATCCCAGACTGGGAATTGAAGATTAATGATAATGATGTTGATAGTTTTTATTATGATGATGATGATATCTGTGCAATGAAAGCTTCTATGAATGGGGCTTTGATAACATGATTTCAGGTGCTATCTTGGCTTTTTTGGCCACTCTCTCTGGACATCTCTTTAAGGACATTTTGTGTCCTAAAAAAATAGTAATAGCAATAGCAGTTAGACTTATATACCACTTCATAGGGCTTTCAGCCCTCTCTAAGCAGTTTACAGAGTCAGCATATTGCCCCCAACAATCCGGGTCCTCATTTTATCTACCTCAGAAGGATGGAAGGCTGAGTCAACCCTGAGCAGGTGAGATTTGAACAGCCGAACTGCAGAACTGCAGTCAGCTGAAGTAGCCTGCAGTGCTGCATTTAACCACTATGCCACCTCGGGGGGAGAAATATCTGTGCTAAGTCCTCGACTTGCAACTGGTCCTAAAATCCTTGAATTGCAACCAGCTGCAAGTCCTCAATTTACGACTGACAGCTGGCAACAGCTGAGCTGCACCTGATTGGCTAAGGCGCGGCTGGCTGAGCACGGGCTGTCTAAGCTTTCCTATTGGTGGGAATGCCCAGACCATCGTCACTCACCGAGGGGCTTTCCGTTGCCACCACCTTCAATTCGGCATTTCTGTTGCCCCGGGGTTCTTCCAGAGCCTCATGGAGCGCTTGGTCCATGGGCTCCCAGGCATAGTCCCCTACTTCGATGACATCCTGATTGCTGCCTGCAACCACTCAGGTCTCATCGAAGTCCTACGGAAGGTCCTCGAGTGTTTCAGGGGTGCGGGCTTAAAATTAAAACGCAGCAAGTGCTCATTTGCTGTGCCAAGGGTGGAGTTCCTGGGTTTCTTAATAGATGCCCAGGGCATCCACCGTACCCCCTCCAAAGTTGCTGCCACCCGGAACGCCCCCCACCAGCCTCTAAGGTGGAGTTTCAGGAGTTCCTTGGCCTCTTGAAATTTTACATGCCTTTCCTACCTCATCGGTTGCTAGACCAATCCGCGGCCTGGTGCTGGGGCAGCCACGAAGCGCATGCTTATGTCAGTGGCTGTCTTAGTGCAGTACAATGACAAGCTGCTGCTGCTGGCATGTGATGCCTCCCCTTTTGGTCTGGGGGCGGTTCTGAGCCATGAGCCCAGAGTCCCTCTGGAAATAGGGCAGCATACAAATCGAATAAATCCAATCCAATCCATGTCCTCCCCAATGGCTCAGAGGCTCCCATTGCTTTTTATTCCTAGACACTCTCTCCCGCTGAGAGGAACTACAGCCAGATCGACAAGAAGGCTCTGGCTGCAGTATCTGGGATTAAAAAGTTCCATGACTATTTATACAGACGGCATTTTACGCTCTTCACTGACCACAAGCCACTCCTTGGGCTTCTGGCCAGTGACCATCCTACCTTGCCCATTTTCTCTCCTTGGATGACCCACTGGACGGAATTCCTCGCAGCGTATTCCTATATGCTGCAGTACCATCCAGGCAAGCAGCTTGGGCATACTGATGCCCTCAGCCGCTGCCCCCCTCCCTACTACTGACCCTCACCCTGTTCCCTCCATGGCTGCGCTGTCCATTGCCTCTCTACACCCGCCTCCTACTGCCTCGGATGTGGCAGCCCACTCTATGGCCGACCCTGTCCTTTCTTAGATTTTCTCATGGGTCCGAAGGGGTTGGCCTGTGGGCAAGGTCTCCGAGGAGTTCCGCCCCTTTAAAACTTGCCAGATGGAGCTTTCCCTCCACAGTGGGTGCTTGCTTTGGGGAGACCGGGTCATCATCCCTCCCTCCACTCAATCAGGCCCTTCCTGCCTGGCTGTCATCATCCAGCAGCCGGCCCAAGTTCCATTTCAACCTGTGGTTCCACTGTTGCATGAAAATCCATTTGAGGCCTTCACCCAATAAGGCCTTCCCTACCCTGCTACCGCCTTCCAGCAGCCGGCGCAAATTCTACCTCCATCTGTGAGAGCACCTCCCAGCCTTTTCCAGTGTGAGGCCTTCACCCAATCAGGCCTCGTCTATCCAGCCACCGCCTTCCAGCAGCCCCAACCAATCTCGCCTCAATCCGACGTGCCCCCTCTTTAATTTTTCTCTTAATTATGAGTTAGACTAAGAGACAGTGACTGTCTGAAACTTACCCAGTTTTTCATTCATACAGTGGTACTAAAAATCACAGTCTCTTGGTTTCCTGGTCATCATCTTAAACACTACACAAACCAGCTCTTATCATTATTATTTACGATGAAATATCATGCCAAAAGTATTGCAGTGCATGTAAGTATTTGGATTTATTCTCTTATGTTATATTATGTTATGTCACAAGCTCTAATTGAGCTTTTTTCTCTAGATTGCCAGATTTAAGTTTATATGAATTAATGTACTGACACAAAAATTACTCAGTGAGGAGAATCACAAAGAACCACATCCAATGAACATAAAATTTAATTGGAAAACTAAATGTCTTGTGATGCATATTATTCAGTCATGACACAATAACAAACGGTCCCGTCCATATCTTTATAACCTCAGTATAGCCAAATGCATGCATGTATCATGCTTAACTAATTTAGAACGTTGTACTTTTTCCACTTTCAATGAACATTCTCACAAAAAAATCCATGCAGTACTGAGTAATGTACCCTCAAGGCCAATACAATGTCTCCACAGGAAACAAATCAAGGAAAAAGAATTTTCAAAAAGTTCATACTTGGAAATAGAAAATACCACAAGCTTCAAAGCTGCATTAAATCTGGAGGACTTTCCAGGAAATAATTCCATTTGGTATTGTAAGATCAAATTATAATTAGCTAAACATTCAATGTCATTCTTTTCTTATCAATCAAAGCTTTTCTAGATGGTCTGGACATAAATAACAGGCCATTTCAAAGGTACATTTTGACTTAATTCCTGAGGAAGTAATTCAAATCTAATGTAATACCAATGTTCATTTCTTTCTATAGACTAATAGAAATTGCTAGCTTCTTTTGTCCAAATGAACAGGAAGTATTTATTGGCCTTATATTTATATCCATATCGGAAGAGAGGGGGCCGCATGGGAAAAAATAAATATTTCTATATCTGCAGTGAGTCAATTGATTTTGCAAAGTGTAATGCAGGGATAGGAAAGAAATGTATTCCATCTGCATTTTTAGTAAAAGTATCTGTTTGCCCCTTTCAAAATGATCAGTAAATCAGAATATTTATGTATAGCATAATCTGCACTTCCAAAATTTGTTAATTAGATGGATGGATGGATGGATGGATGGATGGATGGATGGATGGATGGATGGATGATAGATAGATAGATAGATAGATAGATAGATAGATAGATAGATAGATAGATAGATAGACAGTCAGACAGACAGACAGACAGACAGACAGAGTATGCACAAGTATGCATGCTAAGGGGTTTGAAAATAGAAAATTTATATCTATATATCACTCTCATTAATCTGTCACTAAATCTTCCAGGGAGACTGAAGAGGTTAAAATTAATCTACTCTGAGATATGGATATCATGCATTTCTCTTAGTCATATACTGTATGATCAACTCATTATATTGTATACCTTATAATATGTAGCTCTTGAAATCTTACATGGCCCATTTAATTGGGACATTGTTGGAGCCCTGTATTTGAGATCATATCCAGGAGCAAAGGAAGTGCATCAGTAAGGGGGAATAAACAAATAAGGACTCAATAAGAAACAACTTTTTCCATTTTTGTTCTGGCAACTGACTTGGATGGAAAAACATCAGTTGGAAAAACTAATAATGTTTCCTTACATCAAATCTGAGCTCCAGCCTATATGAATGCATCAAGATATGCAAAGCAACAGGATTGAAATGAAGTCTGAGAATAGTTGCATAACTTTTCATTACTTCTAAGCAATTATTAATTGTGCTGTGGAGGCTGGTAAAGAGCAAACATCAAGAGTTCACCATTGAACTTCATGAAAATACACACATATATAAAATCTTAACTCACTTTTTATTAATATCAGGCTTTATATTTCTAAATAAAGATTGACTTTTTTTCCTAAGACATTTGGCTTTCAACTTTCATTTCAGATGAAGCTAAGCATAACACACACACACACACACACACACACACACACACACACACACACACACACACACACACAACCCCCCACAGCATTTTCTGGAAAAATAATCAGGCCTGAGTGGACAATGGGGTTAAGTCTCCTTTGCCTGTTGACTTAATTGATACATGTAAATGTCAAGAAGCAACACCTTAAAATGTAGTTGTAATCTTTCAGATAACAAAAAGAAGACAGGTAATAGAAAAATAGATAGAAAATCGAAGTTCACAAAACATATACCCCTTTTCTTTGGAGTATAAGATGCTCCGAAGTATAAGATGCACCTAGCTTTTGGGGAGGAAAACAAGAAAAAAAAGTATCTGTTTCTGTCTCCCAGCAATTTGCCTCCTTGCAGCAAACAATAAGCAGCCTGTTTCAGTTTCAGTTTCAGCACAGCCTGATTAGTACAAGAAAAAAAAATCTGCCTCTGCCTCCCAACAATTTGCTTCCTTGCAGTAAACAGCCAGCTTCATTTCAGCACAGTCTAATTAGCACAAGCAGCTGATTGTTGGGCCTCCTGATGATCAGCTGTTTCAGGCTGCAGGGATTGCCATAGCCTATTGCTGCCTCTGTGGGCCCCATTTTCAGCTACTGCATGCCGCATTTCCCACCTGTTCCATGTGGCAGTGATAGAATGGGTGGAAAATGGGGTGCGCAGAGGCCAAAAATGGGATGTGGGGGACAAAAATGGGACAGGCATAAGTGGCAATAGGCAATGGCAATCCCTGCAGTCTGAAAAAGGTGCTGTGCTGAAGCTGAAACTGAAACAGGCTGTTTGCTGTTTGCTGCAAGGAGGCAAATTGCTGGAAGGCAGAGGCCAAAAGGTGGGGGTCACCAGGTGGGTGGGGCTACATTTGGTGTATAAGATGCACCCAAATTTTCACCCTCTTTTAGGGGGAGGAAAGTGTGTCTTATACTCCGAAAAATAGGGTACTTCGTATATGTTGTCGAACCATCAAACCAATGGCAAAATAAGATATTATTCATATATGAACAAGGCAATAATACTTTGGAAGCCTTTATTTTTACCTATGGCTAAGGATCTCTTAACAGGCATTTGGATGATCTTTTAACAGAACTAGATGCTCTCTTTTTGAACTGTTTCCAGCAACTCAGCCTTGAATCAAAAAAACGAACTCACAAAGAAGCATTCATGGCTGACAGAAGTTAAATGTTGGTGAGATTCAAAAGTACAGCTGCATTTCTTCTAGAATGTTGACAAATGCCACAGGAATGATGACTCATTTTCTATAGCTGTGATTTTCTTAAAACTATTTGAGGGGGGAAATTATCTTTTAGTAAGTGTCCAGATGCATGAAATATAATATAAGCTTTGAGTTGTACAGTGGCTTTATTAAAACTATAGAGGGTTCAGGACTTGGCAATTTGAGCGACATCCTATTTCATTAAGAAATCCATCTGCCTATAAACTATGCAGAGAAGGGTTTGGTGAAGAAGAATCTTGTGCTGCATTACCCCACAATTATGAAACTTATTCTGTAAGGCATGCAATTGTAACTTATTCCAGTTCGTCTACTTTTTTAAAACAATAATTTTATTAAAGGTAATAATCACACTACTAAAAATCAATACAAACTGGAAAAAAAATAGAAGAATAAGAAGAAAAATAGAAGGTGCATAAAAGAGAAACAAGAACTAAATTAGAAAAGAAAAAAAGAGAATATAGTAAAGAAAAATAAAAGAACTATGTCAATAAGTGGATATTGATTGGTGGCTGTCCACTAGGATACCTGGATCTCTCTCACAATCACAATTTTTGAACTAGGTACCACCTATTCTTTATCCATGCATTTGGGGTTTTTTTCTTTCTTAAGTGAAAAGCCTTACTTTTCTCACCACTGAATTGCATTTTGTTCAATAAGACCAAGTGTTCAAATCTACCATATCAAAAATTTTCTGCAACCTGAGTCTATCTTCTAAAGTGTTGGCTCCCCACCTCTTGGCAACTTGATGTCACCTGCAAATTTGATGGGTTCCATTTCTATCCCCTCATCTAAACCAAATATGAAAAGTACTGTGCTAAGACAGAACCATAAAGTACCCCACTGCCTGTCTCCCTCCATCTAGATGTAGCTCCATTGAGGACTTCACATTGGGTCCAGTTGCCAATTCATCTGGTAGTGATGATATATACCCCATATGTTTTTATATTTCCAAGAAGTAGGCCTACTTTGTCAAATTGGTACAATAAAATAGTAATGTTAATAAGCCAAACATAAATGTTAATTTCCAATATTGCTGAACTATAAATGCCAACATTTCTCAGAACTAATCATGTTGGGAGTTGCTGGGACTTTTAATTCAACTCTATCTGGAGAGTTTCAAGTTCCTCATCTTCAAAATAATTCCTTGGTCTCACATCCTCCAACCAGATTTTCACCATCATCATTCATTATCTACTTTAGCAATTACCAGGAGAATAATAATAACTCATGAAATGGAAGGGATTAGAATCATCCTTCAAATGACTCTTTCCATTAATTAGAAAGGAGCAGTACTTAAATATTTGTATCTATAGATTATCATGTGAAATTTCTTTATAAGGGTCCTTCACTCGTAATATGTTTATTGGTGTACATAGCATCTTTTTCTCTTGACTTTTCTAACATCATCAAGGATTTGTTTTTCTTGAAAAATAAAACAATTTACCCAGGGTATTTCTTTGTACTGATCCAGCTAGCATGTATCTTAGATTTGACTGAATTATATTTCTTCTGAATAACATTCTTTTTAATCTCATTCACAAGTCTACTGTTTTGCCTGTTTAAAATATAAATGCAGGATAATAACACCAACTCATGGATTGAGGTTCATGGCCAATGAATATGTTTTAGCTGCGTAATTGTGCTGTTGTTCAAGCCAAAATTCTTCCTTATAGGATAGTGCATCTATCTTCAACTCATTGAAAGATGATGTGAACAAGAAAGGTGCCATTGTAATTCAAATGATTGTAACTTCAGCATATGCTTTCCAAAAGAAGTTTGATTGCAATATACAGTATGTTTATATTATTATTTTATAAGCTAATAGCAGGGGTGGGCTTCAACAATTTCAGCAACGGGTTTTCTGCCTGGTTGCTGGGTGGGCGTGGCCATGGTAGGTGTGGCCTAGTTGGTGTCATGCACCATGATGGGGGGGGGGGGATGTTTTCACCTTTCCCAAGCTCCAGAGGCTTGCTTCCCCTGGGCTCCGGAAATGAGTGTTTCTAGCCTTCTGGAACTTCAAGGAGGCCTGTTTTTCCCCCTCCCTGAGCCTCCGCATGGGCCCTGCACTTACCTCATATCCAAAATGAGCCATGTGGAGACTCCGGGGAGGGGAGGGGAGGGAGGGATAGGGTGGGCAGGGCCAGCCAGGGGTGGGATTTGGAGGTTCTCGGAACCAGCCATAAGGTTAGCTAAGGGTTGTCCCAAATCCGGGCAAACCAGTAACAACTCACCCTTGGCTAATAGTGACATTATATGCTATAACTAATAGTTTTGGTTTCCTTCAGTTCAACCATATCCAATTCTCAGAGACTGACTGGAAAACTTTTCTTGGCAAAGTTTTTCAGGAATTCCCTCCTTAGGGCTGAGACAAAATGACTGGCCAAGGTCATCCAGTTGGCTTTGTGCCCAAGGTGAGGCTAGAAGTCACAGTCTCACATTTTTTTCCCCCTGATGCCTTGATCAAGTGATTTATCATATAGTTAAACCAAAGACAAATGCCTGGTGCCTGCAAGTACTTTGGACTTTAGATGGCAATTTCTTCTGGCAGTATGGCCAATGGAAAAGAAAAATACTGTTGTTGAACTGCAAAATATTTCAAAGTATTAGTTTTCTCATGGCAAATTAAATGCTGGTTAAAAATTGTACTTAGATATAAAATCTTAGAATGCCACAGCTATATAAATTATATTTTTTTGGGGGGACCATGTGTAACAGAATAACAGAGTTGAAAGGGGCTGGAAGGTCTACTAGTCCAACCCCCTGCTGAAGCAGGAGATCTGATACTGTTCTGACCCCCCTCGTCCCACACCAACACACTCCAAGTCAAAGATACTTTATGGAATTTATTAACAGACAGACAGGTCCTTGTCAGCAAAGATAAGCCTTGGCAGCAATCCAACACAGATAAGCTGTGGCAGCAATCCAGCCTGCCAGGCTCACAATACTGTTCTCCAACATTCGTTAATGCGTTGACTTCTGCAAAAGGGGCATGTGCACAAGCATTCCTTTTATAGTCTGGAGAGGAGCCTAATTACCAGCAACTGAGTGCAATTACCTCCTGTAGCTGTGCAACTGTTCCTTATGCCTATTAGCTCTCCGGTGCCAGGCATCCAGGAACAACTCACTGTTGACATCAGGATCACACTCCCTTGTCTCCTCTCCACTGGTCCAAGACTCAGGCACCTCCTGTTGGCCAATCAGCCTCTCTGCACCCTGCTCGGAGTCGGAACCCTGTCCAGGGTCCTCCACATCCTCCAGAGCCAACTCATAGGGCCCCTCACTGTCGGAGTCTGGTGGCAGCTCCAACGGCTCCTGCTGGGCCACAACACAATGCCATTTTAGACAAATGGCTGTTCAATCTCTTCTTAAAAGCCTCCACTGTTGGAGCAATCACATCTTCCAAAGGCAAGCTTTTCCACTGGTTGATTGTTCGCACTGTCAGGAAATTTCTCCTTAGTTCCATGTTGCTTCTCTCTTTGTTCAATTTCCATACAATGCTTTTAGTAGCTAGTATCCTTAGTACAATATGAACACAATGCTACTTTATACTATACTAGCTAATTCGTATCTGGGACATAAATTAGAAACCTGTGGAGTAAGCTACTATTTCTCCAGATTTGTTTTTATCATCTGAAAAGTGATGGTCTGTTTCTCAATGCTCTTGTGATAGGGAGCCAATAATCATTAGTGTTGTTATAAATAACTAATGGCAATTATTGCTTGAATGTCCAAGGTCTTCCAGCATATTTTCATAATGTCCACTGATTGAGCAATTGTAGCAGCTTTATTTGCTTTGAGTTGGAGCCACAATTCCAGCATTGCTTATAAGTTAATGTGGGTCTATAAAAATGTATATAATGCCATTTATTTATATGGAACAAACTGATCTTCTTTTAAAGAATTCTAAAAGAACGAATAAGCATTGTCTTTAGTTTAGGGGCAATGTAAGGCATGCAAATGTTTAAACAGTTTTACTTTGCTCCCCCCCCCCCCACACTATATATATAGCACATGTATTCATTTCTATATAGAGGAAACATTTTTATGAAAAATTTAAGATGACTTAAAATGAAATCATTTAAATTTTAAATGGCTTAAAAATTATATATTGTTTGAAAAGGCTCAGGATTTACTCACTTCTCACATAGGATATTAGACCTAGTATTTGCCGTTTGGTCTGCTGGTATCTTCAGTTAAAAAAAATGATTAGATAATCTGGTATAGGGAAAGAGTAACCCATCTGTAGATTTTCAAACTGTTTTATAGCCTCAGATTTTTTAAACAGATTTTAACAGATTAACAGAGTTGGCAGGGACCTTATAGGTCATCTAGTCCAACTCCCCACTCAAGCAGGAGACCCTACACCATTTCTGACAAATGGCAGCCCAAGCTCTTCTTGAAAGTCTCAAGTGATGAAGCCCCCACAACTTCTGAAGGCAAGGTGTTCCATTTGTTGATTGTACTCACTGTCAGAAAGTTCCTCCCTATTTCTAGGTTGAATCTCTCCTTGTTCAGTTTCCATAGATTATTCCTTGTCTGGCCTTCAGATGCTTTTGGAAAATAGCTTGACCCCTCCTCTCTATGGCAGTCCCTCAAACATTGGAACACTGCTATCATGTCTCCTCTGGTCCTTCTCTTCTCTAGACTAGCCATGCCCAGTTCCTGCAACTGTTCATCGTATGTTTTAGCCAGTCCTCTAATCATCCTAGTTGTTCTTCTCTGCACTTTTTCTAGAGTCTCAACATCTTTTTTATGTGTGGTGACCAAAACTGGATGCAATAATCTAGGTGTGGTCTTACTAGGGCTTTATAGAGTGGTATTAGTACTTCACTTGATCTTGATTGTATCCCTCTGTTAATTCAATTTAGGATTGCATTGGCCTCAATTATCCTTAACATTTCTTATAGCGATGTGGGAAGAATCGCAGCAGATATCATACTTTTATTAGTAGTAAGACTATATGTATTCTGATATTTGTCACAAACTTTCAGGAATACTCGTCTGTGCATATGTTACTGTACTAGATGAGATGGTGACAAATAGCAATGCTTCAAGTCAAGTACTGGACCTCTTATATACCCATGAGATTCATTCTCTCCAATAGTAGAGAAATCATATCTCCTAAATTTCCCACAGCTTTCCAGGTGTGAATGCACAAAGATAAGGAGATAAGAACCTCACTGTTCTCATACAATTTGAATATCTTTGAAAGAAATCTGATTTAAAATTAAAGAGATATTATATTTTTACCATATTTATTAGTAATCACATGCATTACAAAGTACTCGTACTGAATATTTTTATACTTATTGAGCTTAAGCAAGGTGCAACAATTTACCACTTGTAAGAGATTGGCAACTACAGTCTATAGTCTATATAGAGTGCAGAAAATAATGGCAATAATGAGGTACAATAAGATGAAATTTAAAGCCAGATAATATGGAGGTTCTTTTAACCATGGGAAACAGGCTGGGAACTGAACTTCGGTCTAGTTTGATAGGGATGAAGTGCCCTTGAAAGAGATACATCTAATCAATATCAAGAAGTATCAATATATAAAAAATATATAGGACTGTTGTGGCCCATCAGCAGAGCTGCCAGTAGATTCGGACAGTGAGGAGGTTGGGAGGAACATGGGCCAGTCCGGGAGTCTGGGGAAGGCTCTGATGAGGGCTCTGGGTCAGAGGCAGAGAGGGGGCCAGGGCCGTATGCCAGTTATCAGATGCCTGATAAGACATGAGTGAGGCAGATGAACAGCTGGAGCCTGTTCCCAGTGTGTGCATGTGCAGAGTTGCCAGATGAAGGAAACAGTTAAAGAACAGGGGTCGACTTGTGAGTAAGGCCACAAGTGGATGATGAATGGCCCTTCCCAGAGGAAATAAAAGAAGAGTGAAAGGGGAGTGAAGTTTGCGGAAGACAATTTGTTCAATTAATTGGCTCACAAGTCTCCGAGACTCCATGCCAAGTTTTGCAGATATTGGCCTGGCAGCTTTCTATGCCAGATAAGATGTGTGACTCTAATTCCTCCCTGGAAAGACTTTGCTGTATGTGAATAAGCAGAATTCACAGTAAATTAATAAAAGGGTTTTTTGTTGGGACCAGGAGTTTGCTTCGTGCTCTTGGGAATCCTAGGTCAGAACAAGGACTACAGGCAGGTATCAATAGCAACAGCAATAGACTTATACACTTCTCCATAGTGCTTTACAGGAGGGGTTCCCAACCAATGGTCCATGGACTGGCACTGGGCCACAGCATGTCAGAAACTGGGCCACACAAACAAATGAAGCCTCATCAGTGGGATGCAGGCAGCATGCGAAACCATACCCCCTCCACTCCAGGGGAAAACCTCTCTCCACGGAACCAGTTCCTGGTGCCCCAAAGGTTGTGTGTTTCTGCTTTACAGTACTCTATGAGTGTATTACAAATGCCAGTTTATTGCCTCCAACAATCTTCAACTTCATTTATCAACCCAAGAAGGGAAGGGTGAAAGGCTGGGTCAACCTTGAGCCAGTCAGGATCAAACTCTCAACAGTGGGCAGAGTTAGTCTGCAGTACTTCATTCTAGCTACTATGCCACCATCCCTCCTTAAGGTACTTAATCTTAGCATATATAATCTGGGGTGGACATTTGCTGAGTCTCAACTTCTTTTGTGTAGCTTTTCAAGCAACAGGCGTTCATATCTGTTTATGATTAGGTAAAGTTAAAGGTTCTCCTCACACATATGTGCTAGTTGTTCCTGACTCTAGGTGGTGGTGCTCATCTCTGTTTCAAAGCTGAAGAGCCAGCACTGTCTGAAGGCATCTCCATGATCATGTGGCCAGCATGACTAAATGCTGAAGGCACATGGAATGCTATTACCTTCCCATCAAAGGTGGTTTCTATTTTTCTACTTGCATTTTTACATGCTTTCGAACCCTAACCTTGCATCAACCACTCACTAAGAAGATAGGGCATTAAAAAAAAAAAGAATAACAGGATTATAATAGCACCTTTTCTATCTTGTCCGAACTGAAATAATTTGCTCTCTTCTAATTGTAACATGTAAATGAAGAGTTTGGATAAAGCTCTGCTAAGCAGAACAGCAGTAAAACTGATGAACAGATGAACTGAAAAGAACATTTGTATCTTAGCCAGAACAATTTCTGCGAAATGGTGGTAGGCCGGAGGCAGTATTACTGACTGATATGGCTTCATCATAGCACTTTTAAATAGGTCTGAGACAGGTTTACAGAGAATCTCACTTCATTAAGCTAATAAAAGCTGTCAGTACTTACCAAATATTCGGGCTTCCTAATCTCTTAAATTATAAAGTACAAAATTTCTAGACAATAAATGTAAGAGTTGGACATGCTGATTGTTGCAACTTGGATATTGCTGGCATGAAAGGCAAAATAATGTTATAATTGACCAATGTAGTGCTAGACAACTTGTACAAAATAAGTCAAGGTCTCCTAGCAATTAATTTGGCAGTAACTGTTGGGGAAAAAATGAAAGAAAGACAAAGAAATGGATTTATTTGGCTTCCACTGATAATCATTAATCCAGAGAACTGTTTTCTGATCACTGAAAATGCTCCCATTTTGTATTTCTTTGACATCTATTTCTGAAGAATGGCACAAGCTACAGAGTCTTTGGATATAAGCCAAATCAATCAAAAATCAATCAGTCAATGACCCAACTATCCAACCAGTCTTTGGGTTCAGTTTTGGATAACTTTGTAGCATGTTACTTTTATTGGTTCTTAATCTCACCAAGAGCCAAAGTTTATGCAATCTACAAGGACAATTTTCGAACAATTGGTATATGAGAAAACATATAAGCTCACTCAGGAGCAATTACAAGCACATCCCTTGCTATTGAAGTGTATACTGGGAAATAAATTGTTGCTGAAACACAAACAATAATTGAAATGATCATATTAATTTTGGGTCATTTTTATTACTAAAATAAGTAGCATTATAGCAATAGCAGTTAGACTTATATACCGCTTCATAGGGCTTTCAGCCCTCTCTAAGCGGTTTACAGAGTCAGCATATCACCCCCACAGTCTGGGTCCTCATTTCACCCACCTCGGAAGGATGGAAGGCTAAGTCAAACTTGAGCCGGTGAGATTTGAACTGCCGAACTGCAGCTAATAGTCAGCTGAAGTGGCCTGCAGTACTGCACTCTAACCACTGTGCCACCTCGGCTCTCTAATGTTTTGTCCTTTCTACTTAGTTTTGTTTTTAGTGGAATTCAATAGTTTTGAAAAATTATAACTGGTGGTAATTAACTGAGCTTTGGTTTTCCATATGGGTCAGTCCAATTAGAATGCAGTACTGCAGGCTACTTCTGCTGACTGCAGCTGACTGCCATTTAGCAGTTCGAATCTCACTATCTTCAAGATTGATTCAGCCTTCCATCCTTCTGAGGTCAGTAAAATGAGGATTGTATATTGTTGGGGGCAATATACTGACTCTGTAAACTACAGACCACACTGTGAAGCAGTATATAAGTGCTATTGCTACTTTTTAAAACTGAATTTTCAGTTATCCACAATTTCCAGATTACTTTGATTTAAACCAATATCTGATTTATTAAATCTTGACAAAATGCATATGCACATATGAAAGATAGAAATTTTACTGCATGCAGTATTTTATTGCAATTGGGCAAATGCAGGAGTTAAACATGCAGAATGACAAATGATAATATTTTTTTATGATTGATTATACTGCAGGCTAACTTAAAATATTACATACATACATACATACATACATACATACATACATACATAATCCTCACCACCCAACTTTACAACATTATATATCATGTTATAAAATTGGGTGGTGAGGATACAATTTTCTATTAAGTTCATTCTTCATCTGAATTCTTTGCAATTTTATGCTATAAGGTCAAAATAAGTCTGAGCAATTTCACTGTACAGATGCATGAATTACTTAAATAAATTCAAAACAACATGAAAATGATTTCAGAAGTGGAGGCACATTTTAAAAAATCAAAATGGTGGCTCTGATCATGCATCAAAACTCTTTTAATGTGCATCTCTATCCAAGAGATGCACTTATGATAATGTTGAAGAACGCAAGAGTTAATGTCATGTAAATGATGTGATTATGAGGAATTTTGAATCTTGCAAATCATTCTATGCAGCTATGCTGATGAACCTTATCACTTTGGTGAAAAATGCTTGGAGCCCCTCTAACATAGTAAATGAAACTGTTCCTGCTTATGAAACAGAAAGCATTAGAGAAGAAATGGTTTTTAAGGTTGACATATGGTAATGAAATGCAAACATTGCCTTTAAAAAGTCAGAGAGGAAGTGGAGTCACAGGTGGCTATGAAGCAATCAGGGCTTGACATAAGAAAAACAGAAAGAGAGCAGGGAGAAAAAAAACCTCAATTGGGCAACAGGCCAAAAAAAAAAGGATGCAAGAAAAGAAAAAAAATCAAGGAAATGAACTGTTGTTCCATCTGCTGCATATATAAAAAAATCTTTCATAATAAATTACTGTGGGCTAAATAAATTTACAACCATGATTTGTCATTATGCATGTAGAGGAGGGTGAAGGAATAAGGCATATATATATATATAAAAAGCTGGAATAGGATTGTTAAACTCAAAGGTGCTAAAACAGATTGATATTTAATTTTATATGGCTTTTGCTTAACTTAGAAAAGACTGCCTGCTGGAAACAAACCTAATCAATTAGATACATGAGAAGCATTTTGGAAATCAGGAGAGGATTTACCCAGAACTGTATTATCAGGAGCTTCTGGTGGGCAAAGGGTATAGACTTAATATGCAGGAGGAATGTTGTTGTGGTTTACAGAGAATATTTTATCTTGACAGATTCTCTAGTAAATACATATATTTATGTTGTACAGTATGCAGAATATGGGTGTATGTGTGTTACTCAAGATGGAACATTCTTCAATAAATCACACTCTCTGTCAGATATGCATGAATCTGCCATTGTTCAGGGAAGAGGGGGGGGTTGGTTACCGTTATACTTTATTCCTTTCTCCCCCATATATCCTGTAGTATATTGATTTATAACTTTCAGCCTGGTGTCTAGGCAGCCTGACATTTTCCCACCTTTTTGGGAATGTAAGAGGAGGGAGGGCCATGTGGGTTTCATCGCTGGAAAGCTGGATGAGGATGACTCTGAGAAAGTTCTCTTATCACTTTCTCAGAGTAGCAGGTACAATCACATCTTCACACCTGCGGAATTGGCTGAATCAACATAGGCTGTTGGGAGGGGTTTCTAATTTCTTTTATTCTATCTGTATTGCCTGAGGGCCCTCAGAGCCTGCTTTGATTTTGTCCTGCTATCACTCCTGTTCAATAAAAGTTTCCTTTTTGAAATGCCAAGTTTCAAAAATCATTACTTTCTTGAATGAGGAGGAGAGGCTGGACCTTACACTTCCAGAAACACATATGGGGGCACCTCCCTCCCTCCCTCCCTCTCTCTCTCCTCTCTACCTCTTTCCTTCCCCCTCTTTCTCCCTTCCTCTCTTCCTCCCTCCTTCTCTCTCTCCTCCTTCTCTCCCTCGCTATGTTTTTAGGGGTAGACATAAAGCTCTTCATAACCAAGTTCTGCCTATTGTGATGCAGAGACTTCAATCCATAAGAAACTGCAGTCCATCCTGCACGTCTGCTCAACATCCCTGGTACATATGTGTGGGATTTGATCCCTGTACTACTGAAATAAATAATTTCTGACTGGTTATCAGATCATGCATCAATAATACAGCACTGCATTCCCTAAATGCATTATTTAGAAAGCTTTTCATCAGTCCATTGACTCACATTTTCATTGCAGACAATACAAATGTGGTTAAAACCATGCCTAGTAACCTAATCACATGACGATTATGGCAATGAAGTTCATTTCATTCCATTTTACTGTAGTGAACAGTGGCCTTGGGGTTGAGTGAAAAACATGGACCTGTCCACCATGGGGTAAAAACAAGGGAGGCACTATTTACATACCTGCCACAGCACAACAGCCAAATCTGATTTCTGCAACATGATGTTTTGGAAAAATGTACAGAATGAACCAGCATGCAGCCTTTTTATCATTGTAGGCCATGTAGGTAGGGTGGGAATATGTAGCAATAGCACATAGGCTTATACACCACTTCAGAGTGCCTTACAACCCTCTCTAAATGGTTTACAGAGTCAGCATATTGCCCCCAACAATCCTCATTTTACTGACCTAGAAAGGATGGAAGGCTGAGTCAAGCTTGTTCTGGTCAGGATCGAATTGTCAGCTGTCAGAGAATAATGCATTTTAACTACTATGGCACATGTAGGGTGGGAATATGTAGATATATCTATGGGTCTAAAACCAGGAGCTATAGAAACAAAGATTTGTTGAATCCTACCATGCTATTTCCTCTTGGTGAGCTTCTTAAGCTCTATGCAATTAGAGCACAGGTGTCAAACTCAAGGCCCATGGGCCAGATTGCTTAGATCTGACCCACAGGGCTGCCCTGGAAACAGCAAAGGATTGGCCCGTAGTGCCTGAACCAGTGAAAACAGAGTTCAGGCGGGCTATGCACCCTCCTCCCACTCCATTTTCACTGTCAGAGGCAGTGGTGGGATTCAAATAATTTACCAACCAGTTCTCTGCCCTAATGACCAGCTTGGTAGGCGGGGCTCAGTGGTCATGTCATCATGTGGGCGTAGCCAAGTCAATGTCACTCAGGTCGATGGGCACTTCCCCTTAGTTGTTACAATGGTAATAAGGGTTAACTGGAGAGGCAGTTTCTGTAAGCAGGGCAATAAAGATTAGGCTAGACACAACACCAGAATGTTTCCTTCCTGCCTTCCATACAGGATTAGCCCTGTGTAAAATGGGAAAAAACCAAATTAAAATTTCTTCCAACAGCCGGTTCTCTGAACTGCTTAGAAAGTTACCAACCGGTTCTCCCGAATAGGTACGAACCAGATGAATCCCACCACTGGGCAGAGGACTAGCAAAACAAACAAAAAGCAAAACAAATCAAAAGGAGAAATGTTTTCCTCTTTTGCCTTTGAGTATCCGAGAAGGGACAGGAAAGGACAAAGGGAAAGAGGAAAGACAAAGAAAAAGAAGGAAAGTTGGGAAGAGAGCAAGGAAGGAAAAATAAGGAAAGAGAGGAAGGAAGAAGAAAGGAGAATGAAGAGGCAATGAAAAGGAAGGAAGGAAGGAAGGAAGGAAGGAAGGAAGGAAGGAAGGAAGGAAGGAAGGAGATTATAATGAGAGGGAGGGAGAGTCTGAGGGAAGTCCTGCCTTAGCCACCACAGTTGCCCCCAACACGAGTGATGTAGAACTGGCCACACCCACCCTGGCCATGCTCACCCCTGCTATGCCCACCCCAGCCCCCTGAGGTCAAACACAACCCTGATGTGGCCTTCAATGAAATCGAGTTTGACACCCCTGAGTTAGAGGGAGAATACTAACCTGGTTGAAACTTGCTTTACTCAAGAAAATTTGTTCACTGTTTTTTTAGTGCCGGTCTTGCTTCTTGTTCCCTTACATTCAGTGCCCTATTACATGGAAAGTACATAATGGAAATTGGCAGCTGGGGATCCCATAGTTCATTTTATAACCTGATGCTATTCAATTTGGGATCACCAAGAACTTTCATTAAAATCGTCTTTTTCTTTTTCCCTTCCTTTCTTACTGTGTCCTTCTCTTTCCTTTCATTCAAAGCTATGCTATTTTGTCAGGGAGGGGGGGAATCCAATTAATCGTAGGGATCTGCAGTCGTCTCCCCAGCTGCCTTGTCACAGTCCTTGTCTTCCTCTGCTATTATATAATTTCTAATTTGCCTTGCCCTGTTCATTGACTTTGTATTAAAAGTGGAGGGGGGGGGGAGAAATATCCTAAGCCTCTCTGTGCATGTAAGGCAATTCTTGATACTTACATTGCCTTGATTTCTAGTACTCTTGGAACTGAGATGTTCATTAGTCCTATTATTGCTGCTCTCCATGCTGCTTGGGCTGCTTCTCAAGTTGCTTCTGCACTAGCAAAAATCATCAAGGATTTTAGAGTCATAATTCATCATTCTGCCAGCATGACAGTAATGAGGGCAGGCTTTAACTATTTCACTGATGTCTGATGTGAATCAAAAGAGAGTAATGATGGATGGGATGGGATGGGATGGTACGGTATGGTACGGTATGGTATGGTATAAGAGAGGAGAGGAGAGGAGAGGAAAAGATAGGATAGGATAGGGTAGGATAGGATAGGATAGGATAGGATAGAATAGAACAGAACAGAACAGAACAGAGTAGAATAGAATAGAATAGAATATGGGGATGGGGATGGGAATGGGGCTGGGGTTGGGGTTAGAGATAGGGTTAGGGATAGGATTAGGGATAGGAACAGGGACAGGGACAGGGACAGGGACAGGGACAGGGACAGGGACAGGGACAGGGACAGGGACAGGGACAGGGACAGGGACAGGGACAGGAACAGGAACAAGAATAGAATAGAATAGAATAGAATAGAATAGAATAGAATAGAATAGAATAGAATAGAATAGAATAGTTGGAAGGGACTTTTGGTCGCCTGCTTAGGCAGAAAAGTCTATGCCATTTCAAACAAATGGTTGTCCAATCTCTTCTTAAAATCTTCCAGTGTTGGAGCATTCTGGAGGCATGTTGTTGCACTGATTAATTATTCTTCTTTTTGTGCCCTTAGGTGCTTTGGAGAACAACTTGACTCCCTCCTCTTTGTGGCAGCCCCTGAGATATCAGAACACTGATATCATGTCATCCCTAGTCCTTAAAATCATTAAACTAGACAATTCCAAACATTTATATGTTTTAGCCTCCAGTCCAGCCTATCAGTTGCTGGCATGGAAAAATGCTCTATTCTATCCAACAGTGTAAGATAATTATTATTCTTGCTCAATCTCTTATTTTTTACTGCCTGAGGGTATGTAATTTTTTTGGGGGGGGCGGGCTGTAGGGATTCCAACAGTTTCAATGCAGTTTCAATGCATCATATAAACATTAAGAAAAGCACAAAAATAAAACAAAATAAATAAATAAAACCCAACCTCACATTAGAATAGAATCCAAATGGGCCTAGTAATGATAATGCAAATAAAGTTACTAGAAATGAACCATTGATTTTCAAATGAAAAGGCAACAAGTGACTTTTCTACACTTTATTGAAAGACATAGGCATAAATAGGCTACATTTAATTTTTCAAATCAAGTGAGCTTTTATTAAAAAAGAATAGTGTTGAATTCTGATTATGAGTTCATCCTTATATTAAAAAAGGAGAACAAACTATAATGAGGATAATAAAGCTGGTGTGTGTGTCTGTGTGTGTGTATTGCATTACCAAAACCAATATGACTTGGTACAACCTACCATATCTACAGCAATATTTATTGTAAATGTAGCTTTATAACAAATGCAAAAAAGTAGTACAAACAGTAGCAGTAGCAGTAGGACTAGGAGGAGGAGGAAGAAGAAGAAGAAGAGGAGGAGGAGAAGGAAGAGGAGGAAGAAGAGGAGGAGGAAGAAATGGAGGAGGGAGGAGGAAGAGGAGGAGGAGGAACAGGAACAGGAGGAGGAAGAACAGGAGGAAGAAGAGGAAGAGGAGGAGGAAGAAGGATAGGTGGAGAAAGAAGAGGAAGAGGAAGAAGAGAAGGACAGTATATCCAGACTAGAGGTGGGTTGCCGCCGGTTCAGACTGGTTTGGCCGAACCGGTAGTGGAAGTCAGGCCTGGTTCATAGAACCAGCAGAGACACAGGCCTGACATGCCTTCAAACCGGTTCCCTCAATGTCACTGGGCCGCCGCCATTTTAGATTTTAGTGACTATGCACACGAAGTTCACTGTAAATTGTTCTCTGCATGCACGCAGAACAATTTACATGTAACAGCCCACACACTTTGTGCACGGGTTACGAACCAGTAGTAAAACCGGCAGCAAGCCACCCCTAATCCACACCTAGAAGTATCTTCTGTAGACTGGCTTAAAATGAAGATGTCTTCATAGGTTTGGGTGACAGGGAAACACACATCTCTTCTCTTGGCTCTTGCTGGATGCCAATATGTTTCTAAATAAAATTCCAAGAGCTGCATCTGATCCATAAACCCCTTAATGGCTTTCTAGAAGTTTATACTCTATTCAGTAATTCACAGATGGTGAATTAAATCTGGGAAGGAATCTTTTGATTCTCTTGCTACCTCCAGTTTAATTTGCATTTTTAATGGGATATTTTTTCTTTTGTTTTAAATTTTGTTAGCCACCTTCAGTACTCTCAAGAGTCGAAAGAAAGGTATGGATAAAACAAAATAAAAAAAATATATGGAAATGATTTTCTTTTGTCAAGTGTTTGTTTTGTTATTTCCTAGCATAATCTATAACAGTAATGCCCCCCCCCCCAGTCCTAAACAGCTCTTGCTTAGGTTTTTAAAATCACACAAAACCAGGTAGATATTATTACCTAACTGGATAAAAGTATCTAACAACAAACAATAAAATAAAATAAAATAAAGAATACATTCTTTTTGTGCTACTTGGAGACACGTTTTTTCTTGAGAAAAGAAAGCGCTAAAAGATTATTCAGAGCATAGGATTCCTATGCTTTGACCTACTACAACCTTCTGCTATCATAGTTATTCACCCCTTGATTTATAGCACAGCATATGCACAGCAGTGGCTTCATTGGATGAGATTCATGAACAAAGAACCCACATACACATGGGTTATGTATGTCAGAATATTCATGAACTGGAATAGGACATAGCAACAGGTCAGCCATTGGGGACTGGCTGGCATAGGACATGGTAACAAGGTTAGCCAATGTACAGGCATGGCAACTGGGTCAGCCAATGGGAACTATTTGGAGACTGAGAGCCATACCAGATGGCTAGGAGCCTGGGAGTGACTTACCTATGTAGCTTTGAGTCTGTGCAAGAGAACTAATCTAGTCTGCTCTCTGAATTGAAACTGGAAACAAATCTTTCCTCTGCCTGTGTTTTGCCTGTAACTACTACCACTTTGGAGAATCCATTATTGGTATTGTACTGTACATTTACTCACATGTTATTATGTATATAAAGAAGTTAATGAATCCTGCTAAATCAGTTATCTGTGTGTGCTTTCTGGATGTGATTTCTGCAACAAACTCTGACAATATAATATCCACTTAGGTTAGAAAGAAATGATTTAAATTTAGCATTTGAATTTATTGTTACATAGTGAATTTGAAAGAGCGCCAGACAAATTTCCTAGTGGACTGGTAATGCACAAAAACTAATTAAAATCTGGAATAAATCTTTACCTTATAATGAAAGTCAGAATTGCATTATAGTATCATCATATATGGAAAATATTACTCTTCTTCATATATATGTATTCAACACAGATCTGTGTTCTAGCCTAGCTTGATTCAGGGAATTCCTGTCCAACTAAACATCTTGAAAGCATTAGAGCTCTAACAAGATTTTCGACCTCTCAAAGGTTGAAAAGACAAAGGAACCTGTAAGATTTCAAAGATAACCTTTACTTGTTATATAGTTGTTTCTGCTGCTACCAAACCAGAAAATAGTAAAGTAAGGGTAATACAGGCCAAAGGGCTTATGAAGATAAGATGTCCAAGTAGAGCTTCAAATGTCATTGGGGACATTCAGAGCAAATAATCACATAACTTAGTTTGGTAGGACAGCAAAAATGGATCATCTATTCACTAGCTGTATGTTTATAGTATGTTACGCATGTATACTGCAATAGCAACACTACCACCAACAAGAAAAGTGATGGTTACAATTTGAAATATTCACCTAATTTCAGTCTCTTTTTCGCAGAAGATTCCCCCATAAAGAAACATTTATTCGTTTTGCCACCCATCTCACATCGAAACGATTCTGGATGGCTTACTGTATTAACACAAAAATGTTGCCTTTTTTAAAAATTGGGAAATAGGAACACTAGAAAAAGAGAGAAGGGGGACAGACAGATAGACAGACCTTTTTAAAATCAAAATCACAAAGTTAGTGAATGTGGACATAGCTTAATTCATATCAATTCAAAAGTCTAATTGCATTCAAAGATGCCTATTCATAAGAGATAGATAGATAGATAGATAGATAGATAGATAGATAGATAGATAGATAGATAGATAGATAGATAGATAGATAGATAGATAGATGATGGATAGTTGGATAGATGGGTGGATGGATGGATGGATGGATGGATGGATATAGAGGACAGATGGATATATGATTGATTCATGATAGATAGATAGATAGATAGATAGATAGATAGATAGATAGATAATAGAAAAATAGATGGATGATGGATGGATGGATGGATGGATGATATAGAGGATAGATGGATAGATGATAGATAGATAGATAGATAGATAGATAGATAGATAGATAGATGGATGGATGGATGGATGGATGGATGGATGGATGGATGGATGGACGGACGGACGGACGGATAAATGGGTGGATGGGTGGATGGGTGGATAGATGGAACGGGAGATACAGAAGAGGCAGTATTAGTAAGTGCAACTGCCATGACTATCTTGAATAAAATATTAAGATATACATCATCCAGAGCACGTTTGATGTCATCTGAAGGAAGATTTTGAGGAAATTCTACAGCATATGTGTCTTTTCTTGCAAACTGCAATTTCTTTAATGTTATACAGTCAGAATAATGATTCCCTACTAATTAACCAGATTCCACTTGAAACAAAAATCCTGGTTGTTATTTTTTTTTAAAGATTTTAACTTGTTATTTTTTTTCTGAATTAGAAATATTATATGCATTCACTTAGGATTGAGGATACCCTCTGTTCAGTATTCTAATTCCCCCCCCCACTGATTTTAACACCTAACTTGACTTTGGGAGCAAAGTGGGGGGAGCCTCAATGTGTTACCAGAGAGTGAATATACACAAAAAAGTCTTTAAAGTGGAGATAAACAGAATACCTACAGGAGGGAACACAGAACAATTGAGGGAATGTGTCAATAGCATGAACAAAAGCAAATAGAGCTGTTGAAACCATTCAAGCGTTTCTGCTGAAGTTGAAAGGCACTTCATTCTCTTTTCTTTTTGTCCCTCTCAAAAGCTTTCATTAAATTCTCACTGACTGTAATACTGCATTCAGATAAGGCTGTGGTGTCTAAGTGAACCTTGAAATTGGCACGTCCAAGGAAGTGGTTCTGCTGCAGAACAATTCTTCAAAGAAGAACCCAACTGTGGCCAAGGTGTGCGACTTTTGTATACGCTACAAGCTCAAACTTCAGGGGCAAGTCACATGCAGTCTCCTTTTGTTGCTGAACCACAATCCCCAGCATTCTGGTAGAGGCCTACTAGAGGGCAGGAGCTGAAGCAAGTTGTGCTGTCCTAATTGTCTCTTAAGCTGTTTCAAGGGATTGGAATCTCAATGCATGCAGCCATAGGCAAATTGGTTGTCTCCATACATTTTGCATTATAATTCTCATAGTCTGTTGCCATTGGTAAGGTTGGAAGAATACAGACATGCAGAAGGCACCATGACAATTGGTTTTGCTGGTTACACAGCTGGGATGTACAGGTTAGCAATACTTGTAGAGCCACAGGTTTCCCACTCTTTCTCTAGCGTATCTAACAAGACCTTCAATGCAGGGGTGGGATTCAAAAATTTCAGCAATGGGTTCTCTGCCTGGTTGCTGAGTGGGCGTGGTCATGGTGGGTATGGCCTAGTCAGCCTCCTGCACCATGCCCTCCATGCATGTGCATGTGATGTCCCACCCCCGCACATGCACATGTGACCCCCAACTCTCTACACATGTGTGACCCCCATCCCCACACATGCGTTTGTGACACCCCCACATATATCCACATCTCCTGCATGTGCCTTGCCTCCCATGGCAGAGAACTGAAAATCAAATGACCAGTGGGAGATGCGCACACATGCATGGTGGAGCTGAGCTGGGGCAACAGGATTCCACCACAAAACCGCGTTCGACTAAACCGCACTCGACGAAACCGCGTAGCTGACGTCATCAACAGGGCGACAACAGTGCGGAGACAGAAGCATGCTGTAAACACTAAACCTAAAATTAACCCCTAAACCTAAACCTAACCCCCCTAAACCTAAACCTAATCCTAAACCTAACCCTAAACCTAACCCTTAACCTAACCCTAAACCTAACCCTTAACCTAACCCTAAACCTAACCCTAAACCTAACCCTTAACCTAACCTTAAACCTAACCCTTAACCTAACCCTAAACCTAACCCTAACCCTTAACCTAACCCTAAACCTAACCCTAACCCTTAACCTAACCCTAAAGCTAACCCTAAAGCTAACCCTAAACCTAACCCTTACCTTAAGTTGAATCGGCTTGCTTTCAAAGCGCTATTTAAAGCGCCCTTCTTTCTCCGCGCTCGCTGTTGTCGCCCTGTTGATGACGTCAGCGACGCGGTTTAATCGGGCGCGGCTTAGTCGAGCGCGGTTTTGTCGTGCCACGGGGGCGACAGTTCACATCCCCTCAGAGAGGGCTCTGCATGCCACCTGTGGCACGTCTGCCATAGGTTCTCCATCATGGATATAAACTCTCAGCACAGTCATCCAGGGCGTGATGTTCATCTCAACTGCCTCTCTAAACCAAGCAGGACCCTATGGAGAGTAACAATATAGGAAGATGCTGGTGGCAGTTGATCACTTTATTGACAATGGCCGAGGCATAATTTCATGCTGGGTAGGAGAGCACAGTGGGAAAGATTCTTGCATTTTTACCAAGAAAAAATCACACGGTAGGCAAGATAAAGTAATGATCAAGTATAAGATGATGGGCCTCTCAAGTCAGATGGCACTCAAAATGCTACTTAGCAACAGCTGTGCATCTTTCTGAATATTTATAGTACTTATGACATGTCTAGCTTGAAGCCTTTGGGATGATCTAATTTCCAATGTTGCCATGCAGGAAAAGGAAATCCGAAGCTTCAAAGGCAGAATAAAAATGGGAACATGGCATATAAGAAGCATGAATATGGAAAAGCTCAACACAGGAAAGATGAAATGAATCCACTACATATTGACATCTTAGGCATCTGAAAATTGTGGTGGAATTGGATACTTTTGGGCATCTGAAAATTGTGGTGGAATTGGATACTTTTAGTCAGAATATCGCATTGTTTCCTATTCAGGTCATGAAAAACAAAGAAGGAATGTCACCTCTTTTATATGAAGGGTATAATAAGAACAATAATGGAAAACAATGCAATCAATGACCATGCAATATTAATTAGGCTTAATGAACATGACTATAATCCAGGTTTATAGTCCAACTATTGATGCAGAAGAAAAGGAAGTTGATGAGTTCTATGGTTAAATTCAGTTTAAAGTTCACAGAATATCCAATATACAGTATGTTTCTTGTAATTGGAGATTGGAATGTCAACTCTGGCAATATTAAGGAGGAAAAAATAATAATGCTATGATATCACCCCTAGTCCTTTTCTTCATTTGATTAGACATACTCAGTTCTTGAATAACACAGTGACTCAGTGGCTAAGACGCTGAGCTCGTCGATCAGAAAGTCAGCAGTTCAGCAGTTCAACTCTCTAGCACCGCATAATAGAGTGAGCTCCCGTTACGTGTCCCAGCTTCTTTCAACTTAGCAGTTCGAAAATATGTTAAAATGCAAGTAGAAAAATAGGGACCACCTTGCTGAGAAGATAACAGTGTTCCTGCTCCTTCGGCATTTCATTATGCTGGCCACATGATCATGGAGATGTCTTTGCACAATGCTGGTTCTTCAGCTAATGGAGATGAGCACTGCCCCATAGAGTTGAGAGCAACTAGCACATATCTGCAAGGGGAACCTTTACCTTTACCGTTACTCAGTTCTTGCAACTGTTCATCATATGATTTAGCCTCCAGTCCCTTTTACTGCTCTTCTCTTCACTCTTTCTAGAGTATTCACTCTTTTTTTGTATCTTGGTGACAAAAACTGGACTCATTGTCCCAAGTGTGGTCTTACTAATGTAGCCTAGGCACTGCATTGGTTTTTTTCCCCACAGCTTCAGCACCCTGTTGCCTCTACTTAAGTGATTGTCCACTATGACAACTAGATCCATCTCCTAGTTACTGCTGTGGAGACAGGGGCCACATATTCTACAGCTGTGCAATTGGTTTTTTTCTTGCCTAAGTGTAACATCTTATTTTTCTCACCACTATATTGCATTTTGTTGAATTGTAAATTAAATCTAGAAAGCCGAAGCACAAGCCAAAGCTGTGGGTAACTAGGACAGGGTGTTGAAATCAAATGCAACTATAGTGACATTTTTGGCATACTAGAGTTCCCCAGCATTGCAGAAAGAGTGTGTTGTGGTCCATATCAGAATTCATGAGTTGTCTAGGCAGAGAACTTCCATCTTCTAAGAATTCAACCTTATACCTTTTGTCCCTAATCAAGTAATTTCTACTGAACCTGGCATCCCCCGCTGTTCTTTAAGTCTGTAATAACAATTCCATTGCCTCATCCAATTTGGAAGAAAATTAATAATAGAGTTATGCATCATTTGCACGCCGCTGACATCTCACTCCAGATGAAGCCAATGTATTGGCTGCTCACTGCAAAAATGACAAATCTCTTCAACGCTGTTCACCTTGAATACAAATGGAAGAGTTGTAAAATGAAGCCATTCCAGTAGATAATCCATAAAACATAAGAATGGATGTACAATTTTTTCAACTATACAGAATCACTCAGAAGCAAAAAAAAAAACAAAAAAAAAACAGATCAAGATCTGACTTCACAGTGTATCAGTTTATTGCTATACTGAAATGCCCCATAGTTGTTATAGCAGCTGTAAGGTTCTGAGCTTATCCAGTTCTCGTTCCCATGGATATTTCAAGGGACCAAAACTTCAAGGTTTTCCAACATCACACTGTGGAGTCACTTGAATCAAGGATGAGAACTGTAAATCTGTTTCTTTGATTACAAATAGGTTTCAAAGATAACCATTTGAAAATGTTTGTGTAAAGATAAGATTTATGCTTTCTTCAATGAAAACAAACATTGGACAGCAAATGTTTGTTTTCCATACTCTTAGGAAAACCATGCACTAACATATTTCAATCTGCTTCAAATGAATGCTAAAAAAATATGTTATCAAGTCATTAAAAGTGCAGTTTATTTAGAAAGGCCTTAACTATTCCATGCAAGTCTATAGGATCAATTGCAATCTATGAAAATTTAACTCTTGACATGCAATGCAATTATTAAAAATTAATATCCTGGGTGATAATCAAAGTTCCATATGGAAAAAGTTGAGGAAGACTTAAGAAAAACAAAAGATAAAAGTTGCAAGAAACAAAACAGTGAGAGCCAGGCAGATTTCAGAGTGATTTCCAAAGTACCTTCAGCTAAAGGCAGAAATGTTGCAAGAACATTCATTATTATTTTCAGGTTCTCTGACTCCATGGCTTGCAGCAATAAATCCATACCTGGTTGGATTTTGTTTAGTGCTAGGTCTTTTGATATGGATTATTTGAACAACATTTTGTTTTTATTTGTAGAATTCTTGGTGCTCTTTGAATTTGGTTACTTGCTTGGAGGCATTGCATTACCCAAGTTGGTAACATCATCAGAACTAGTGAGAGTAGGATTTGCTTCTTGTTTACATATAGTAACTTGCCCTGACAGAGCTGGTGAGGTTTGGTTTTTTTTCCCTTGGTAGTTCCTTGGTTGGTTTACTGTTTTCTGCTTGTTTGTCCCATTGGTAGTTCCTTGATCAGAGTATTGTTTTCTGCTTGTTTTTCTGGTGTTAATCTCTGCTTATCTGAGGATGTGTCATGCTCATTTTGTTTCCTTTACAGCTTTCTTATTGACTCTTTTGAATGGTGTGCAACTTGTGATTCACCTCTATGTGTCTATTGATGGCTGATTTATCTGAATGTCAAGCTTTCAAGAATTTGCTAGCATATTTGGATTTAGCTTAAATAGGTTCAATTTATTATTAAAGAATTTAATATCCCAGCATAATTAAACAAAATTATACCATAGGAAAAGCAGAATCTCTTTAAGGATCTACTGTCGAACCATACATCAGTGTAAGTTTTATACAACTAATAAAAGCAACTAATAATATTGAACTTTCTCTGTGCTTTTTATTAAGGAACAATTTTATTTAACCTTTATGAAAAATACTTAATATTCAAGAACTTCAATATTAAACTTACAAATTCCTAAGTAAAAAAATGATAGAAATCTAATAAATTAAGAGTCACGTTGTAGAAAGTGCTTTGGCCACTATTGAATACTTACTTTTCAGTTACATCATTACAGCAAGGAGAAAAAATAGACCAGTTTCATGATTAGATAATGTATATTCCATGGCAACAGGACCAACTATGAATGCCAGTCAGAAGTTGTCCTAATTATTTTTTTAAAACTAGACTTATTCATTGCAACTGACATTCTGAGGAAATGTCATTTTAGGGAGTATAGGAGAAAATGCATCCAATTACTTTCTAATATTGCCTAATTTCCCCCTTCAAAACTCATAGATTCTTTTCCATCCAGACAGAGATCATTCTCCTTCCACGCCAGGCTACTTGATATAATGGGAAATAAGCATGATGACAAATGGTAATTTTCAATCAGGTAATCAAATAAGCTTGATACAATTCTTTCCAATTTGTCTAGATTAGTATTGGCCTGCCAATTAAATAATCCTTACATAATTCAGAGTCTAGGTTATTATTTTCTAAATGCACAGGATTATATATCATAAGTAACTCCAATTTTAAGGCCTTATTAATATTTTAAAATTCAACTTTCAAATTTTGTCATGCACTTTTCATTCTTGTCCCTTCTTTTGCAAACTTTCTCTAATGATTCTATTTCACCATTGCTTCAATATGAATGTAACTCTTGTCCCATAGCAACTGTCGCATGGCAAGTTGGCCATGGCAAGTTTTCTACCATAAGTTGTCCTAGACCCCGGTCAGGAAATCTTTCTTCTTGTACTTCATGACTCTTCATGAACAATGTAGAGATTTATGCTTGAGAAGCTTCATTTCTCCAAGGGACTGTTTGATTCCTTGAATTCTGTGAAAAGCTTTGAATGCTACTAGATTTTACTTACAGCTTCTTTTATGCCACTAGTTACTTGCTGGAAATGAAACACCTCTATCCATTTCCAAAAATAGTAATATTAGCAATAGCAGTTAGACTTATATACCGCTTCATAGGGCTTTCAGCCCTCTCTAAGTGGTTTACAGAGTCAGCATATTGCCCCCACAGTCTGGGTACTCATTTCACCCACCTCGGAAGGATGGAAGGCTGAGTCAACCTTGAGCCGGTGAGATTTGAACTGCTGAACTGCAAATAGCAGTCAGCTGAAGTGGCCTGCAGTACTGCACCCTAACCACTGCGCCACCTCGGCTCCTGAAATGCAGGACAGATTCCACCTCCTTACCTTCCTGATATGCATATTAATTAAATCTCAGATTTAATGAAAAGGAAAGTTGATTAGATCACAAGATTGTTTAGAGATTCCATTGAATCATTAATCATACTTCAAGAAAAATAACAGATGATATGAATTGGAAGCTGCAGCAAATTCTACATACAGTTCTTTTGAAATGGATTTTACAGATTCCATTGCTTAAGCTAAATAGAAATAACAATCTGGAACAATATGGCATATGGAATCTATGACAACATGTGGCAGTGCATCTTATTTTTAACATAAAGGCTCCTCATCAGGATATTTTCCAGATGTTACTTCTAGTTTCAGTCCTTTTTATTTTCTGGTTGATGATCAGCATTTTTTTTTTAAGCATGATGATAATATTTGGGAGTGTGAGAGAGTTGTTTTTATTGTCATTGTTGTCCGGCAAACTTCAAATTTGCCCATGCATGCTTATTCATCTCTTCATTTATCAGTACTCCTGACAGAGTCACTGGTAGTAGTTTCCTCTATTAAATTTAGAAAATCTTGTAATTTTTATTATAAGCCACGAATGCAATCATTGTACCAGATCCATTGACTTCTCATAAATAAGTCTTAAATATCACTACATTTACAATGTGTTCCATCATATTTACCAAAAAAAGAGAAATTTAAGACTTTTAATATTTTATTTAGCCTGGGGACACACTATAAGTTGAAAAACATCCTATGAAATATCTTTATAGAAAATTTAAATAGGTCCACTGAAATCAAGAGAGGATCTCAATACATGATATAAACTCAAAAGGAGCCAAGCATAATTAAACTGTGTTTTAATTATCAACTTTTAGCCAACCAGTTCTGCCTTTTATTTTGACTTCTTAATTGAGATAGATGATATACTGATTCCCAACTTTTCCTTTATTTTCAACATACCAAGGAGGGTATGTTTGCTTTTCTTATCATCCATAAGTAACTTCAATTAATTCTTACCAAAGTAGATCACAATCTACTTCTTGGTGAGCTAGAAAAATGTGGGATAGACAGAATCATCACCAGATGGAGTTGTAACTGGCTGACAAACCATATTCAATGAATAGTTCTTAATGGTGTTACATCTACATGGAGGGAAGTAGTGGGGTACCACAAGAGAAGTGGGTTGCTCCCAGTTCGAACAAACCAGTAGTGGAATTCAGGCTTGGGTTGCAGAACCCGCAGCAACCCAGGCCTGCCACACATCCAAAATGGTTCCTTCTCTGCGGCTGGGTTGCCACCGTTTTGATTTTTAGTGACTTCATGTGCACAGTTCACTGTAAATTGCTCTGCACATGTGCGATGAACAATTTACATTTAACAGTGTATGCACGCGCAGGTTGTGGGCTGGTAGTAAAACCTGAAGCAACCCACCCCTGTACCACTAGGTTCCATCTTGGGCACAGTACTTCAATATCTTTATAAATGCCATAGATGAGGGAATAGATGAGAAACTCATCAAAATTGCAGATGACACTAAGCAGGCAGGAATAGCCAACACCCTAGAAGCCAAGCTCAGGATCCAAAAAGATCTTGGCAGACTTGAACAATGGGCCCTATCCAACAACATTAAATTCAATGTGGAGAAAAGAAAGATACCTGGGCAGGAAAACCCAAAGGTACAAGTACAAATTAGGTGAAACCTGGCTGAAAAATAGTAAGAGGGACCTTGGAGTTCTAGTGGATGATGACTTAAATACGAACCAGCTGTGTGTGGCAGCAGCCAAAAAAGCTGCTACAATCCCAGTGTCAGCGTTCCAAGTATCATGCAGAATTACATCAGAGTCCAAGGCAAAACTATCCTTTTTGTTCCAATTTAATAAGACAGACATCTTAGGCACATCTGTGTTAAATCCCAATACTGGAAATGACATCAGAATTCCATCCAGTTAAAAGTTCCTGATCTTGTCCCCACACCCACAATCCATCACATGGTTCAATCTTCTTCTTCCACGCTGGCATCTCCACCCAGCTGCTTCCGGTCAGGTGTGAAAGTGCAGAGATAAAGGATGACCTTGGCTTCTAGTAAGGAATGAAAAACAATACATTCCACAATCCTACTCCTTCTATTCCTCCCTCCCATCGACTATACTAATGAAACAGAATAATGAAATAAGAGAAAGTGTGGCAGGCCAAAATTCTAAAAGGAATATAATTGCAGGCCTGACACCCTGTTTGTATAAGCAGAGGCATAGAATCAAAATCATGTGGATTAGTACCACTTTATAAAGTGTTAGTAAGGCCACATGTGGAATACTGTATTCAGTTTTTGTCACCACAAAAAAGATGTTAAGACTTTAGGAAAAGTTCAAAGAAGAGCAATCAAGATGATTAAAGACCCAGAGACTAAAACATATGAATAATAGATGCAGGATTTGGGTTTGGCTAGTCTAGAGAAAAGAAGGAGTAGGAGGGACATGATAGCAGTATTCCAGTATTTGAGAGGCTGCCACAAAGAGGAGGGAATCAATTTATTTTCCAAAGCACCAGATGGTAGGACAAGAAATATTGGATGGAAACTATCAAGGAGAGAAGCAACCTAGAATTAAGGAGAAACCTCTTAAAATAGGACAATTAACCAGTGGAACAACTTACCTTCAGAAGTTTTGGGTTCCTCATCACTGTGTTTTTTAAAGAAGAGACTGGACAGTCACTTTTCTGAAATGGTATAGGGTTCCCTGCTTGAGCATAGGGCTGGACTAGAAGACTTCCATATTCTGATTGATTGGTCTTATCGTTTGTTTTCCTGACACCAGTACTACAAATTCAAGACACCTGTTGTTCATGTTTATTTAGCCTACTCTTCTTCCAATAATGCTTCAGAATTGTTCTGGAACATTGTGGAAGATGAAAAATAATGGGAAAGTGACTAATGAGTTATTTTCTGGGAAACCAAAATTTATGAGAGAATAATACTCAGTGTTACTACTAATATTAGTCCTACAACTTTCAAAGAAAGTTTTGGAGAGTATCTGTTCCCCTTGGAGACTTTAGAAAAATAGATACCCAGTTTGCCTGACTATAAATAGAACTGAATATTTTGAGAGACCAAGAGAAGGTGCCTCGAGGTCAATAGTTTTTTGGAATTGTTGCATAGTAGGCTAATTGGCCTTGACTTCAAGTTTACAAAAGCTTTCAGGCTAGCAGAAGCTCGGAATGATTGACTGCAGAAGTAGATTTCACATTTTCCCTCTTTGTTACTATTGATTGGATTCAATAGCCTAAATTGCCCTTTCCAATTTCAGTGGTAGTGATAGTCCCACTGAGATCTCCGTTTATCTCAGTTGTAGGCCTTTACAAATCATGAAAACTGGACAGGGTTGTGGCGAAGCATTGCTTTCTTTTTCACCCTGTAATAAACCTACAAATTTGATTCTCTCCTAAGCGCTCCTCTCCTCCACTTTCGTGTTCCTCCTTTTGCCTGGCTATCATGATTGCGCATTCTGAAAACAATTCTGCATTTTTGTTTGATTGACTAAGATGTTTTTTTTCCCACATTTTACATCATACCTTGTCTCTTCTCAAACAAATTTGTCAGCATTAATTCAACTCTGTTGCACACTCTCCATGTGAATTGTCCTCACTTATCCCTATCTTTTGTTTCCTATGATTCTTATATTTACCATCCAGTGTTATTTAGGTACAGAGTTTAGGTTTTATGCTGCTTGAAGCAGGAGATGTTGATGAACCCTGAACAAAGAATTTCCTTTTGAAAAAAAAATGGTTAACCTATCTTCTGCATTACTGCATTTGCTCAGTCAGTCCTTGGCAGTGTCATCATCCATCAGTAGTGCTATATCCATTTTTTACCTCTTCCAATTTGCAATTGATGTTCCCTGGATATTCACTAATTTTAATAGATATATCTTGTCATTTATTGTTATAGCTGAACAGATTTTTTTTGGCATTACTATCACTCCACTCCTTTGTCTAGTCACATGCTCTAAATCACATAATCATCTTATTTAAAGTGGTATATTCCAGTCCACTAAGTTCACTTATTCTTAAACCATTTAATTTAGGGAGTGTCATTTCCACTTTGACAATTTCAAATCTCCCTTGACTAAGGCTTGTCACATCCCATGTCACAATTGTAAAGAGGAACATTATTTTTCAATATTGGCACTATCAGTGACCAGACTTCATTGTAACTTGGCTCATTATTCCCATAACTACTCATGAAAGTTCAAAGTTCTACTCCAATTTCTAGATGAGTGCTTGAGATCTCATAATCTCACACCCAAATTTGTCTAAATGTTTGAGCCATTCAGTTTTGACAATAAAAAGAAAAGGGTTGGCATTGTCTTTTCCCCAGGATTCTTCCTAACTGCAGAAGTCTAAATGCCTCACCCCTATTACACAATACTTTTTGGTCCAGTATTGATCTTACTTGCAAATGTGTCTCAACTACAAGTAGCTCAAATTCCCACCACCATTGCTTTCAGGTTCATTCAAGCTTCCTAGACTTCCCACCATTTCAAGGTGATAATCCTCATAGAGCATTTCGCACCACTTTGGGAAAACCTGTTGTTAACTTTCTGAGCAGTTTGGTGAACTGGTTGTTGGAAAAAATCATTAGGGCAGAGAACCAGTTGTTAAATTATTTGAATCTCACCACTGGCTTCACAGTGCTTTTACAGCCGTCTCTAATCGGTTTACAGAGTCAGCATATTGCCCCAGCAATCTGGTTCCTCATTTTACCCACCTCAGAAGGATGAAAATCTGAGTCAACCTTCAACCTGGTGAGATTCGATCTGCCAAATTGCAGGCAGCTGGCAGTCAGCAGAAGTAGCCTGCAGTACTGCATTCTAACCATTGCACCACCATGGCTCTAGATAGATATTGATATTTTTCCAAAGTTACTTAGATATTGATGATTATCATCAACATCAGCACTTGTAAAAATATAACTTTAAATTATTTGGGACACTTATTTGTTTTACAAACTCATTTGCAGTATATTGATGCTATTAATGTTTTCACATCAACAAAAGCTACCCACAACAAATGTTTGATATTCTCTCTCTCTCTCTCTCTCTCTCTCTCTCTCTCTCTCTCTCTCTCTCTCTCTGCCTCCCTCCCTCCCTCCCTCCCTCTTTCTCTCTCTGTGTGTTTGTAAAAATAGCAATAAAAATAGTCTCCAAACATGTAATATATTATTTCAATATTTATACTGTCCTAAATACATTCAATAATAATTGCTGTTTTAGCTTTAGCTTTTTCATTTAAAATCACTATAAATCAGTGATCCAAGACACTTTATTTTTTATTGGTATCATGCCTTAAATTTGGTACATTATTTCTCTTATACAAAGGCAAAAATTGACTTATTTTTGTCCAATTTTTTTTTCTGGCAATCTTGTGATCTTCAAAATTTTGATTGTGGTAATCAAGACATATGCTATGCAAGTGTAATTATCCCTATGTGAGGAACCAAGAGAACAATTTAATGTAGGTATCTATACAGAGAAAACATATCATAAATGAACAGATGAATGTAATTTATAATAACAGATGAATGTAATTTATGTAATTTAAATCATTTCATGTGGTTTGGTGTTATCTCCACTTTTGGTTGGTGAGAAGCTTTTTTTGTTTGTTTGTTTAAGATAATTCTGACAGCATTGGAAATAAGTTATTGTGATTATTAATATTTTCCCAAAAACGTTTTACTTGAGTAAAAACTGGAAGCTCACTTCTAAAGAAGTTTGGCATCATAAGATAAATGCTTAGCTTTAAAAAAATATTTTCTGGTTCTACTTCATGTTTATTACAGAAGTCTTATCACCTGCAATTTATTCTATTATCATTTTATTTTTGAAAGAAGAGACAGTAATGAGATATGTATAATTTGGTCTCTCTTATAGCTATTTAGTGTCAAAAATAAAACAAACCTATTTTGCAAATGCAGGATAAGAAGAAAAGGAAGATTGCCAGGTCTTTGAAGAAAAACAATCTTGTTTCTTGTTTCTTCACCATTTCTCCAGTCCTGACAAAATTATGGTACCTAAGCTTGCTTAAAAATCTCTACAAATGCTGCATTTACTTGTGAAAGAAAACAACAGTTACGTGGTGCCCCAAACTAAAAAAAAAAAAGAGATTTCTAGAGAATCAAATGTGAGACATTTCAGAGGAAGAAAAGGCAATGTTGATAAATATTGGATGGTTGGTTTGCTCATCATTTTTGAGACTCTTTGGGGGATACTCTTCTCAAAGCAACGCCTTTTAAACTGCAGCTGCTAAAATCCCTAGTCAGTATGGTATTCTGGAAATGGTAACATTTCACATTTGGAGGTGATTCTGTAGGGAATAGTAACTTTGAAAGCATGAGAACTTAACACTTTTTATGATAGAGCTGCTGTGTTTTGAACATGTGTACTGCAAGCTGATATTCAGAGGTAATGTGTAGGTACGTTTTACTGTGGAAGGTACACTTTACTGTGTTTCTGACTAAACTCCCTTTTTATGACCCTGTAATCCCTTAATTCAGGGTAGAATTGGGGTGACTGGGTGGAACTGAGCATTTGCTAGCTGGATGCCCTTCCTGATGTCTATTCAGAGTTTGCAGCAGATTTCTCTCTCTCTTTGTAACCTAGGAGAGAAACATCTGCCAGTACCTAGGATCGAACTCTCAGCGGTCCAGGTGGAAGGCAAGCATCTTCACCACTAATCCACTATGCCACTCTCAACTGTGTTTCTGACTAAAATTTTGTTAAATCACCTATAAAAATGTGTATGTTCCTGGAACGAATGAATGAATGTATGATTTCAATAGAGAAGATTCCTGTGAGTCCTTTTGGACTGCAAGGCGAACAAACTGGTCAGTCCTAGAGGAGATCAACCCTGATTGCTCTTTAAAGGCCAGATCCTGAAGATGAAATGCAAACACTTTGGCCACCTAATGAGAAAGAAGAGCCTAATGCTGGGAAAGATTGAGGGCAAAAGAAGAAAGGGACGATAGAGAATGAAGTGGCTGGATGGAGCCACTGAAGCAGTAGGTGTGAGCTTAAATGGACTCCAGAGGGTGGTAGAGGACAGAAAGGCCTGGAGGAACATTGTCCATGGGGTTGCAATGAGTCAGACACAACTTCGCAACTAACAACAATCTCTAAAAGAATGCAAAGTACCAGCTGTCTGCAAGGAATTTAAATTCTTCCATTCCCCACCATCCAGTCAGAGCTGAAGAAGCTTCTTGGATAAGAAGTGTGGCATCTTCAAAGAAAAACAAGAAAGTTCAGTTGTCTTCTGAAAAAGCATCTTTGGAACAACCCTGTGAGGGCTGTAGAGCTGGCTTTCACGGCTATAACTTTATTTGGCTATAACTTTTCATAGAATACAGATAATTGACCAAACTTTGTTGCATTGATTAAATTATCTTTCCATTGATATATAATTGTATGGTACTACTACAAAACAAAGTGGTGTTATTAGCCATCAAACCTCAAAAATAAATTTTTCCCAAAAGGTTTCCATAATTTTCACCACAACTGTATATTTGAATGCTTCTGCAATTCCATAGCTTCTGTGATTATTGATTCTGTTCTTCTGAATTCTGAATTCTGGTTCTGGCTTCTGCTGTATGGTATTGTATATAAAGAAGTTTCTTATATAAATGAACCTTGCTGAATTATTTACTTGTGTGCTAGTGGGATTGCTGCAAAGTCTAACAGTTTCCTATTTATGGAAAGTTTGAAAAATACAAGGAAGAAGTTGGTGAAAGTGCTCCTATTCCCTTTGTTTGGAGTCATGATGGTGCAGTGGTTAGAATTCAGATTTGTAGGCTCACTCTGCCCACTGCCTGAAGTTTGATCCTGATGAGCTCAAGGTTGACTCAGCCTTCCATCCTTCCGAGACCAGTAAAATGAGGAGCCAGATTGTTGGGGGCAATATGCTGACTCTGTAAACCACTTATGGAGGGCTGTAAAGCACTGCGGAGCAGTATATAAGTAAGTGCTATTGTTATTACTAATGGAGTTCCTAGGTTTTTTAAGATGACAACTTTAAGTTCTTTGTGTTGGGAATATCAAACATATCGGAACAGAGGATTTTTTTTCTGAATAGTTGGTTATGCAGTCAGTTCCCATTTTCAGAAGGGAATGAGATGTACCCATGATGACATATTTGGCCTTTGAGTTTTCAAAGCTGTTATGTCAGGTCCATAAGAATGAATGTCACAGTCTGCTAAGTAAAACTGCAAATTGCATATAATGGTTACCTACAATATATAAGAAATTTTTTTTAAAAATGTTTGTGGAACAATACTGACTCTAGTGACATGGACTCAGCCATGCAGTATTCTTCAAAGCCAATCAATTGCTTTCTTCAAGGATTTTTTTTTTTCTTTTCTCTTCCCTGGGATTATTTTTTGGTATTCAATCCAAGCACTAATTAGCCTAGCTTTCAAGTTCAAACAAATTAACCAGACAATTTTTTTTTGTTCCTACAACTAATTATACCGAACTGAGAATTACTGTAGCCCACTTCAACTTATGTGAATTGAATGGAGCAAAGAATGTGTTTCACACTTCTCTTGAATGTGTGTATAGATTTTTCAGGTATTCTTAATCCTTTTCAGCTTTCTCAATTGAGCACATGAAGATCAGAGAAAATTGTCAACATATCAAGACAACAAACTAGACCCACCTTAGACCAAAAAACAAAAAAACAAAAAACTAGTTGGATGAATTTGGGCCAACCACTTTTTATCAGGCCTAGGAAGAAGGCAATGAGACACCACTTCTGAGAGGGTAGGGGGGAATCTGCCAATAAAATTGCATGGATTTGTCCAGCAGTTAATACTGACAAAGGCACATACACACATATACAGATGTTATTTTTATATATTTCATAAATAAAACTGTAGCCATTTTAGTTTTCTACTCAAAGGACAGGGACTGCTGAAATGACAAAAACAATGACTTGTAATATTACTTGGAGGTTTGTAGATATAAAAAAGGAGGAAAGCATTTTCTGTAATTACAGTTCTGTCATTTGTGGATGGGATTCCTTCCCCACCCGGTTAAAGCAATTTCAGAAGTAAATGAAAGATGGAGTCAGATACAGATCAAAGTGTCCTTGAGGAAGAGGTGGTATTCAGCAGGTTCTAACCAGTTCTGGAGAACCGGTAGCAGAAATTTTGAGTAGTTCAAAGAACTGGTAAATACCACTTCTGACTGGCCTGCCCCCCATCTATTCTCAGCCTCTTGAGTCCCAGCTGATTGGGAGGAAATGGAGATTTTGCAGTAACCTCCCCCTGGAATAGGAAGGGAATGGAGATTTTATAGTATCCTTCCCCTGCCACACCCACCAAGCCACGCCCACCAAATCACACCTACAGAACCAGTAGTAAAAAAAATGAAACCCACCACTGCCTTAAGGGGAAGATCTGAATGGGGTTGATCCACACATTCTTTTTTTAAAAGAAAATTTATTGACAAACATGTAAAATACACACACACAAAACTTAGACGTACACCACATTTACACAATACATTACTAACAGGAGCTTCCTGTTCTTTCTAATAGCAATTATCAATCGATACCGCTCCCCTTATTTTTCCTTCTATTGTATTTCATTTGGATTTCACCATTCTTAACCCTCTTATTTTACTCATAACTGTTATTTTTGAGTTTTGTTATATTCTTTCATTGATTCTTGTTTCTTTCCTCCATCCACCTATACCATTTATCCCATATCTGGTAGAATTCTGATTCTTCTTTTCCCTGGATTTCTTTAGTTAGTTTGTCCATTTCAGCACAATCCATAACCTTTCTTATTATTTCATCTTCGCTTGGAGTTAATTTGTTTTTCCATTTCTGGGAAAAGGCAATCCTTGCCGCCGTAATTATATGTAGTATTAAATACTGGATTTCTTTTTTGTATTTCACAGACATTATTCCTAATAAAAAAAATTCAGGTTTCCATTCTGTTTTAAACCCTGTTATTGCCTCCAGCCAATTTTTGATCTTTTTCCAAAAAAAATTAGCATCCTCACAGGTCCACCATAAATGGCAATATGTTCCGTGTATTGATTCACATTTCCAACATTTTGAGGAGGTATTTGTTAAGATTTTAGATAACCTTGTTGGTGCCAGGTGCCATCTGTAAAACATTTTGTACTGGTTTTCCTTGTATGAAACTGATAGTGTCATTTTTAAGTTTGTTCCCCCAAATTTTTCCCATTTGTCTAATTCAATATTATAGCCAAAGTTCTGCGCCCATTTTATCATTTGTTCTTTCACAAGTTCTTAACTTTCTAAGCAGTTTGGAGAACCGGTTGTTGGAAGAAATCTCCTTTTGGTTTTTTTCCACTTTACAGGACTAATCCTGTAAGGAAGGCAGGAAGGAAACATTCTGGTGTTGTTTCTAGCCTAATCTTTGTTGCCCTGCTTACAGAAACTGTCTCTCCAGTTAACCCTTATGACATTGTAACAGCTAAGATGAAAGCGCCCATCGACCTGAGTGACATTGAGTTGGCCACACCCACCCAGTCACATGACCACTGATCCCCGCCTACCCAGCTGGTCATTAGGGCAGAGAACCAGTTGTTAAATTATTTGAATTCCACCACTGATTTGGAGGTAAGTTAGACAGTCAACTTTCATGTTCTGTTCTGCCAATTCTTCAATTGTTTTTAAATTTCCCTGTTTTGTTCAAATCTATAAAATTTGGATGGGTTGTCCTTTCTGTCGGTGATAGCCAATTCTCGATTTTCACATAGTGGATTTTTTTGATTTTGAGCCATTTTTTCAACAACGCTTTTCTAATTAAATGATTTTGAAAATATTTGTGTGTTTTATTTTTATCATCCCATAGGAATGTATGCCAGCCTGCTTGCAAAACATGGCATTCTAAGATCAAAATTATTTTATTCTTTATATCTATTCAATCCTTCACCCATATTATTGTTACTGCTGATGCGTATAAATCCCAATTTGGTGATGCTAAACCTCCCCTCTCCTTGCTGTCTTGCATTGACTTTAGTTTAATCCTTTCTTTTTGTTCCTGCCAAATGAACCTAGCGGTTATTTTGTTTAATTCTTGAAAGAATTTTTTACCCGGATTAATAGGTGCGGCTTGCAACAGGAATAAGATTCTTGCTAAAATATTCATTTTAATTGTCGCTATACATCCCATGAGTGATAGCTGAATATTTTTCTAATTTTTTAAATCTTTCTTTATTTGTATGACTAATTTATTATAATTATCATTTTTAATTGTGGAACATTTTGCCGACACCCAGATCCCCAAGTATTTCACTTTCTTAGTTATTTGCATTCTGGTTGCTACTTCCAGTTCCTCTTCTTGCTTTTTTGTCATGTTCTTGGTTATCATTTTTGTTTTGTCTTTATTGATCTTTAGTCCTGCCACTTCGCCATATTCTTCCAATTTTTGAATTAATTTCAGTCTGGATTCTAATGGATCCTCTAGAACAAATACTAAGTCATCAGCATAGGCTTGGGCCTTATATTCTTCATTTTTGAGTCTTAAACCTTTTATTTCCTGGTACTTCTGATTTCAATTTAATACAATTTCCAAAGTTAATATAAACAAAGGAGAGAGGGGGCATCTCTGTCTGACTCCTGTTTTATATATTTATATTTCTACCTTACTAAGTAGGAAAGCTGGTAGACGTTTTGTCCTGAACATTATTAGAAGGTGCATAAGAGTAAGATCCTTAGTCTAAAGCAGCAATGGCAAACCTTTTTTGGCTCACGTGCCAAAGCGGGGGGAGCACAGGGGGGTCGTGAGTGGGCATGCTGCACCCATAATTCAATGTGCGATACCCAGTGTCAGCCCCCCCATTTTTGCATGCTTTTTTCACCCTCCCCAGGCTCCAGAGGTTTTATAGGAGCCTGGGAAGGGTGAAAACAGCCTCCCCCCCAGAGGCCCTGAAGGCTCCGAAGGACAAAAAACGATCCTACAAACAAACCAGAAGTCACTAAAAAGGGCCCTACAGGAAAACTGGAAGTCTGTTCCTAAGCTTCTGGTTTGCCCGTAGGGCTGGTTTTTTGTGCTCCTGAGGCTTCAATTAAGCTCCTGAAGCCTCCGGAGGACCTCTGGAGGAGGATAGGGGACTGTTTTTGCCATCCCCAGGCTCCTATAAAGCCTCTGGAGCTTGGGGAGGGTGAAAAATGGCCTCAAAAAAAGGCTAAAGGCAATGCTTCGCATGCCCTGACAAATGGCTCCGTGTGCCCCCTGTGTCACACGTGCCATAGGTTCGCCATCCCAGGTCTAAAGCAAACAATAAGAAATAGTTGCTAAATCAGAAGCTTATTTAATTAGAGCAGAGGTGGCATTCAGCTGGTTCAGACCGGTTCAGGCAAAACGGTAGCGGCGACCTGCAGGTAGCCAGTCCACCCGCCCTGGTGCTATGCTGTCCTATTTAGTCACTTTTTTCTAAGCTGCACATATGTCTGCAAGCTGCGTGGATGAGCAAAATGCATGTGTAGAAGTTGCACCTGCGACTGAAGCAACTGTGCATGTGCTCTCACAGTTTCGGTACACGATGAACCGGTGATAAAATTATGTGAAACCCACCTCTGAATTAGAGCTTGTATATCCTCAGAGAATGTAAAGCCCACCCTGTTTTTCTTTTTCTCCACTCACAGCTCTAGTAAGTGGAAATTGTGGCTAGGAGAACCTTTGCATTGCTTGGCTGATGTGCCAATTGCATCCTTAATTGGAACAGAGTATCTTGAGGTCCATCACTCCTGTCCTTGTCATTTTTCATCTAGATGTGCACAGTTTGTGCCATATGGAGTTGCCGCTGAAATCACCTGGAAAGTTCAGCTGATAAAAACAGCCTGCAAGCTTACTGGAGTGTCTCACTGTATTTCTGTTATGAGAGCTGTTTTGGCTGTCAGTGTGTTTCTGAGTGCAATTCAAGGTGATAGTAACTATCTAAAGCAGTTAAATGCCCCGGGGTCTGAACAGCTAAAGATCACCTTTCCTAGAGAAATACTGCTTTGCTCAGTCCGGTGACAGTCAGAGTGTGCCTGGTGAGGATTTTTTCCCCCTGCAATGATGTACAATGGGAGAGACCTAAATGGTGCTACATTCTAGAAGAGGCTTCCCTCCTTATGAATAATTTTCCACTTGAATCAAGTCATGGGAACTGCCTGGACAAATCCCTGCTTCCCCTGTTTTCTTGGCAAAATGGTGGAAGTGGTTTGTCTTTGCTGTTCTAGGCTTCCCCAGCAGCACAAAGCCAAATCCTCATCTCAATAAACCCCTTTTGTTTCACTTACAGCGAGTTCCTCTCCAGCAAAGTCTTTCCTCTCCCACAGTCTTTCAAGATAGTTCACAATTACCGACCTTGATCAGGCTTGGAAAGTGGCCAGGCCCATATCTTTCAGATGCCGCAATACTTGGCAAGAATGCAGGAATGAACAAATTGTCTCCTGCAAACACCCCTCCCCTTTTGCTCTTCTTTTATTCCCTATGGGAGGGGCCATTCATAAAGTGACCAGATTTTAAAATTGGTAAAGCGGGACACCATTGATGGGGGGGGGGGGGAAGCAGGCCTTTTTCCATTTCAAGGCGCTGCTGCTTCTTCCATGGCCTTCTTCTCCCCCCCCACTTCTTGGAAAGCTTCAGGTGGCTCCTGGGCAGTGGGCATCCGGGTGGGAAGAGCCGGAGCGATCGGGTTGATCGGGATTTTTTTTTTAAAAAAAAACGCCGGATTCCTTGAATGACCGCGCATGTGTGCAATGCAGCTAGGCGCGGGGAGCTCTGGGTCATCCGTGTTTGGGATGACCCTGCCATGGAGGGGCAGCGGCAGCAAGCCGAGTGGGCAACCCCCTTGTGGTTGAAGACGCGCTGGATGCGGCAGGGGCCCACGGCCGGGAGAATAGCCAGCCACTGCTGTAGGGATCGGGTGCGCTGGGTCCCTGCGGCAGCAGCAGCAGCAGCAGCAGTTCCCAATTGAGACCGGGCGCCCTTAGCGTAGCAACCCCGTATTGCTCATAATCTTGCGGCTCCGCACAAAAGGGCTAAACGCGGAGGAATGGAAAGCATGTCGGGCATCCAGATCACAGCGAGAAGGAGGAGGAGGAAGGGGAAGAAAAAGGTGAGGGTGGAGGGAAAGCAGCCAGGCAGCCTCCATCGGGCAGCGAGGTGAGCTGCATGCAAGGCCGCTCGGTCAGCCCGCCCTGCGCCTCCTGCTAGTGCTCGGCAGCGCGCAGCCACCGTGCAGCCTCCAGCCCTGCAGGCCACCCTCCCGGCACACAGCCACTAGTCTATAGACAAAGATAGACCTGGAAAAATGAGTGAAAATGTTTGCAAGAGGAAGCCACGTGGTGGAGCGAAAAGGGGCGTGGCACCCTTTCTACAAAAATCGGGGCTTTTTAAAAATGCCCCGGGACGCGGGACAAGTTATTAAAAATCGTGACTGTCCCGTCAAAAGCGGTACGTCTGGCCACCTTAGAATATGGCCCTGGTCCCCGCTCTACCTCCAACACAGAGCCCTCATCAGAGACTTTCCCAGACTCCAGGGCAGCCCATCTTCCTCCCCAACCTCCTCACTTTCCCAATCTGCTGCTAACTCTACTGGCTGCTGGTGGGCCACATTTTCTTTCTTCTCTTTCTGGGCTGAGAGTGGGCTGAGACTAGCCCAAGGTCACCCAGCTGGCTTTGTGCTTGAAGTGGGGGTAGAACTGATGGTCTCCAAATTTCTATTATGGTGCCTTATTTACCTTTACTTGCATTGCTTATTTATTATAATTATATTATTGTTTTCCTGTTAATTATTTCACTATTGAAGAGGTAGGCTGTTTTATTTCTTTTGGGACTGTGGCCATAGATAAATTGCATAAATATATATCAGCATAAAGTATGTGTTTTGAATTATAGGAAAGTTAGTTCAATATTCCAGGGCCTTTAAATATTATGAAAAAAATTCTGAAAATCTCTATCTCTTTTCTTATACAAGGTATCAAAAACCATTGGTACTTTTATAGCATGCCTTTCAACCAAAATAATATTTAAGAATACCAGCAAAGCATTAGTTTTAATTCAAATCCCCAGGGTTATTCTGCGATAAGGTGGGCTACCAATGGATATTACAAATAAATGTTATTTTTACAAATAAATGTTACCAAATATCTATAAGCAATATCAGTGCCATAAATTGCTTCACCCATATATGGAAATGCCATATTGCAAATTAAGTGTTTTGCTTCCATTAATGGCAAGAGACCCAACTAATCTGAAAATTAGAAATTGATTAAATATCAATTTCTGATTTTCAGATTAGTTGGGTCTCTTGCCATTATACATATGTAGAGTATATTATGTTTGAAGATCTAGTGCATTCTTGAATCCCCAGGGGAAACAAGTAATATTTTTAACAACCTAGAATTTTCTGACAGAACAATTAATCAATGGAATGGCTTCCCTTCAGAAGTTGTGTGTGTTCCATCACTGGAAGTTTTAAAGAAGAAATTGCACAATTGTTTGTCTGAAGTGGTATAGGGTTTCCTGTTTGAGCAGGTGTTGGACTAGAAGATCTCCAAGGTCCCCTCCAACTCTCTTATTCTCTTAAATATATTATAGAACTACACTTAAAAATGGTTGCATGGCCACTACAAAAGAAACACACACAAACGCACAAACACACTGCAGCAACCCTGAACATCTCAAAAAGGAACAGATCATCTATATAATATCTTCCAACAGAATGGATACTCACACCTGACCATTCAACCAACACAAATTGTGAAAAAGATCACCCTGCCATGCATTAAAAGTATCCCAGAAACCACCAACAGACTATTACAACCACATGGAATCACTGTAGCAAACAACTCAACTAAAACCCTCCAAAATACCTTAAGTAAACCAAAAGGCCCGACAGCCCCAGAAGAAAAAAAACAGGAGACATTTACAACAGTGTAAGCTACTATGTGGAACAAACAAGAAGACTATCAGAGTACATTCATGAACACCAAGTAGCAGTCAAAAGACATGATGAAACCTCCTTAATTTCATAACACATGGACAGATTTAACTAAAGTTTCAACCGGGGAAATTGTGACCATCCTAGACCAAGCTATGTCCAAAAATGCTAGAGAATTCCTGGCACTCTGACAAATCACCCATCAACAGACTCACCAAAATAGGTAAAAGAGACAATTGAAAAGCTTAGAGGACACGAAAGACTGAAATATTTCATTGCCAATGTGAAGATAAGCTGTGATTAATGCTAAGGTTTAATACTAGACCATTAACACTAGACTAACAATCAAAAAGTAAACAATACCCCAATCAAGGAACTATCAACTCAAACAAACAAACAAACAGACAGACAGACAGATAGACAAACAGTAAACAACGGTCCATTCAAGAAACCACCAAAAACACTTCCACCAACACTGACAATAGTATATAAAAAGAAAGCAAGGCCCACACTTTTTTTAGCACTGATAATGCTAAATAGTTGGGTTATGAAACATCTGCAAGAAAACAACCAAACTCAGAGAGCACCAAAGAATCCACACTATAAAAAAAAGCCTGGAGGTTCAGTTGCAATTGTTGTTTTTCCAAGTTGGAATATGTGTGATATTGACATGCTGTGTTGGGAGTCAGAAATATGGTAGGGGCCAGAACAAAACAAATGAAGAAACAACAAAAATGATTTGTTTCCCTAAATGTAAATTAGTTCATATTTCTGCTCTCTGTATTTATTGCATTGCTATTTACAACTTGGTAGGAACATTTGAAGGAGAATTTTGAAGATGCCTTTGAAGAGGTCTCTGGGGGAAAGAGGAGAAGAAAAATAAGTCTTGTGGGTTTTCTTTTGCACATGTAACCATTGGATACAAGTCCATTTCTGAATAGCTGGATATATTTTGTCCTTGAGAATTGGAGATGCAATTTCGATTTTTTAAAAAAAAAATCTAACTGTACAAGAATAGCTGATCTGATTACAACCAAAGAATATGATGTTCCTGGCTGAAAGACTATCTCCAAGGTAGGAACAATCTTTGTCAATTTATTTAAAAGGAAGATAGGGGAACTTTCCTTGGATATTATGGGGAGTTGAACAATATGTTAATTAAAACTGTGTTTCCCTGAAATCACATAAAAGTAAGCAGAAATTATTCTGGATCCCATTGACCTGGGTCCCCCTGTAAGAAGGTGGGCAGGTCCCACCTGTTGAAAGGAGAGGATCAACAAAGTGGGGGGAGAAATATCCATCTGGTTCAGTTCCAAGCCAGGAGAAAGGCACTGGAGACAAAATGGAGGCTGATTGGGAAGATGGTTTAATGATTAAGCAGAACCACCAAGCACATGGTTCAGGTGCAGCTGACCACAAGGAGTTGAGAGTAGGTGGCTTTTAGGCCTTCTCTTGGGCTTTGCAATTGAACTTCCTGTTCCTGTGCAATGGCATGTATTCTATTGGCTGTGTAGGGGTCACAGCTGGCTCTGTAGGTTATCTGAGCTCCCAGGTTTGGTTGAAGTTTCTGAGGGTGATGTAACGTCCTTAGGTGATTGTGCAATATAGTGAACTTTGTATCTTAGTGGGTTAATCCTATTATACCCTCAGGGGCCATGTCTTTATTCCTTCACCCTGGAGTTGGTTTTTTTTGTTTTGTAGGTAGGCTGGGCTACTCTTTCTTAATAGGCACCAAATATCTGCTGGGGGCAGGGATCTGGGGATTTGAGTTTCTGTCTCCCTTAAGATATTTTTTTATTTCTCTTTTAGGGGAAATATTTTATCCTACCTTTTTAAACTATTCCTCAAAATATTTCATTTTTCTAGGGAAATGGGGGTGGCTTCCCACAAAAGGAAACTACTTTGGAGTAATTTAGTGCGTCTTACTTGGTTTTATAGCCTGACACTCAATAATATTAGAAAGAAGCCTATTCTTGCTGGAAGAACAAGATTAGAGCTGCGGTGGCACAGTGGTTTGAGTGCAGGCTACTTCTGCTGCCTGTCGGCTGCCTGCAATTTGACAGTTCAAATCTCACCAGGCTCAAGCTTGACTCAGCCTTCCATCCTTCTGAGGTGGGTAAAAGGAAGACCCAGATTGTTGGGGGCAAATATGCTGACCTTGTAAACCACTTAGAGAGGGCTGTAAAGCACTGCAAAGCAGTATATAAGTCTAAGTGCTATTGCTATTGGTGTCATTTCTTAGAGCAAAATTATCCTTATGTAGGGTTAACAGTAAGGGACATGGTGGCTCAATGGCTAAGATGCTGAGCTTGTCAATCTGAAAGGCTGGAAGTTGCAGTTCGAATCCCTAGCACTGCATAACGGAGTGAGCTCCTATAATTTGTCCCAGCTTCTGCCAACGTAGCAATTCGAAATCATGTAAAAATGCAAGTAGAAAAATAGGAACCACCTTTGGTGGGAAGATAACAGTGTTATGTGCACCTTCGGCCTTTAGTCATGCCGGCCACATGAACACAGAGATGTCTTCAGACAGCACTCGCTCTTCAGCTTTGAAACGGAGATGAGCACCACCCCCTAGAGTCAGGAATGACTAGCACACAGTGATCAGTATGTAGAAAGTACAAAGACTGGCCTGGCTTGGAAACAAACAGCTTCATATGAGAGGATGTTTTGAAGAATCATTTGACTTTGTGGCAGCTTAATTTTCTTCCCTGAGAAACTGTTGTATGAGGAGTTTCATTATATTTTGTTACTGGGTTTATCATGATGCTCTTTTATTATTTTGTTTTTTATAGTTTTTGTGCTTTGATACTTAGCAGGCTGCTGTGATCACCCTTGTTTGCTTGCTGTTTTGATTCATATTTTTGAGAAGAGGAAAAAAGATTCTTCATATTCCTTTTTCCATACTGCTGAAGCGGATGTCTGTAAAATCATCCCAGAAAAGTAATCATAATATTAATGATATAATTGCCTAAAATGCAGCTTCAAAACTAAGAATCCCAATCTTGTTTTTGATTAATTAAAGGGATGCAGTGGCTCAGTGGCTAAGATGCTGAGCTTGTCGATCAGAAGGTTGGCAGTTCAGCGGCTCGAATCCTTATCGTCGCATAATGGATTGAGCTCCCATTACTTGTCCCAGCTTCTGCCAACCTAGCAGTTCAAAAGCACGTAAAAATAGAAGTAGAAAAATAGGAACCACCTTTGGTGGGAAGGTGACAGCATTCCGTTTGCCTTCGGTGTTTAGTCATGCTGGCCACATGACCTTGGAGACATCTTCAGACAGTGCTCGCTCTTCGGCTTTGAAATGGAGATGAGCACTGCCCCCTAAAGTTGGGAACGACTAGCACATATATGTGAGGAGAATACTTACCCACTTCCAGTCAGGTTTATTTCTCCATTCTTCATTTCTTTTAAATGCAAATTAACCTTCCTGCTATTTGATTCCTTTTCTCCCTCAGTATGTTTTTATTTAAGTCTCAATCATTACCATATATAGATAGCTAGACTCCCTCAAAATCTGGCACAGACACACACACACCCACCCACCCACCCACACACACACACACAGCATTCATAACAACTATGAGGTCAAAGCAAGGCTATTTGGTAGCAGAGAAGTGCTCCAGGCACCGAAAATTAAGTACAGACATGATCAAAGTCGTAGCATAGAATTGCTTAAGGTAAACTGAGAAGGAATTCATTGGAGGGATGCTATTAACAACTGCTTAGAAGGATAGGTGAATTTAATATTATATTAAGCACAAATGCCTATGCTTGCTTACAGTTAAAATATGTGCTTTTACGCCTTCTGATGTGTAAGAAAATACTAAGACCTGTTCCTCCTGACATGTTCCTACAGAAGAAAACGATCAGCATTGCTTGGGACACAAACAATTGATTAGATAATGCAGAGTGCTGTTTATATTGCAGTGGGATGGAGGGAGAGTTTACTTACAAGAATTGGGAGATCTGGAAATCTGGTTCCCATCTCTGGGCTTTTGTTCTTGTTTATTATTAGATTTATACACAACATTTTCTTCATCAGCTTGACATCAATAGATCACTCTCCTTTTCACAGCCCTCTGCCCTTTATAACAATATCCATGTGAGGTAGTGGTGGGTTCTGGCTGGTATGACCCAGTATGGGCATACCGGTGCCTGCTGTGAGCCACAGGCACTGTTCCGGTACGATTCTGCAGAGGGCCCACCCTCCCACCCCCTCTCTTTCCTTCTATTTGAGACGACAGGGCCATTTGCATGCATGCACGCAGCGTACGGCACCTGAGCAATGCTTAACCGAGCAGTTGGAGCATCACAGGGCAGTGGTACACATGTGCATGCAGCATGCGTGCACATGGTGGATTGCCAGCCCCATCGCAGCATACCGGTTGCGATGGGATCCGGAACCCACCACTGATGTGAGGTGCTTTGGCAGAGAGAGAGAGAGGTCTTTTCCAAAGTAACTCAGTGGACTAGAGGCTGGTTTTCCATACTCTTAGATAAGCCCTTAATCAGTCAGTCAGTCAGTCAGTCAGTCTGTCTGTCTGTCTGTCAGGCCTGGAAGCCATCTTTTGCATTAGGCCTTCAGGCCTGCCACATTTATTGCTGTGGGAAACTGGGAGGGGTGATTGTATGGAGTGAGGTAGATATAGTCAAAATAACATTACTTTCTCTGCAAGTCAAGGACATCTTGCCCTGCATCTGGAGTGGCATGACTGGGAGGCATCTCCAGTTGAGACGGTGCTTGATTGGGACTTGAACTTCAGTTTGGGTCTGGAAAACCTGGAAATTTTCAGATTCGGGTTTTCCCAGATGTGCCAATATGACTTTCTTGTTGTTAGGCAGCAGTGCCCCACCATTCATTACTGGTCTTCGCAGCTGCAAGATTCTACCTCAACAATTCCTTTTACAAACTTTCCTAATTCCAACCTGAGACCTTCACAGTTTCTTCTTGAAAACCTCCAGTAATGGAGCACCCACAAGTTTTGGAAACAAGCCATTCCACAATTGCACTCGCTGCCATAGAAACTCACTAGATAACTTTCAACCAGACTTACTTTCTGTCTTCCTATCTCATGGGGTTGCTTTGAGGAGGGGGAATGGAATCAATTGAACCAAAATAGATTCCCATATGAGAGGACTTCCTGGAGGAAACACATAATATCAATCTAAGAAGCAAGAAGAAAAACAAGCAATCACACTGTGACTTTCTGCAACTTGAACTTTTTTTAGCCTCCTCCTTCCCTGATGGGTACAATTATAACTTTTCCTGTTGAATATTATCAGCCATTTGGGAGGGTTAACCCAGAAGTGGCGTAGATTCTGAAATCTAATCCAGCTAATGTAGACTCTTAGTTTAGCAACCTAGTGTATTATTAGGAACCAAGAACAATTTGGACCTTGCCGTTTAAGGGAAAAAAATGTGAGTTTAGATAGGCTGATCATTTGCAAGAAACTTGTCTATTTGAAGAGCAGAAAAACCAGCAGAGGCTCCTTTACTGCTTTCAGCAACAGGAAGAATTCTGCTCACTGCATAAACCTTTTCAAAACTTACAAATCCAGAAACTCAAATTTTTATTATTATTATTCTTTTGCTTCCGGATGTTTTGGGAAGGGCTTCAGAAACCATTACTGAATCCTTAAACAGATAAGCTGGGCATTCATGTGTTGGAAGAAATGTCCATCTGGGTTTAATTCCAAGTGGGAAGAAGGACACTGGAAACATGGAAGCTGCTTGGAAAGATGGTTTAATGGTGGACAGAACTACATGGTTTGAAAGCCTGGGCAAAAGAAAAAGCACATGCAGTGGAGAGAGGGATATATTTATACACTCTCTTGGGCCCTGCCTTAGAGTTTCCTGTTCCTGTATAAGAAAAGTATCCCATTGGCTGTCAGACTCCCAGGGAGTGGAGGTCTTAGCTAACTTTGTAGGCTGTCTGCGTCCCAGGCTTGGTTGAGTTTTGATGGGTGATGTAACCTTTCCAGGTACCATGTGGTGAGATGGGTAGAGGGCTAATCCTATCATGTCCTGAGGTCATGTCTTAATCCCATCAGCCTGGAGCTGAAGGGCGGGGGGGGGAGGCAGGGAGCTGCAGGAAGTTGCTTTGTCTTTAAAAACATGTTTCTCCTTTTCTCATCCAGGAAAATATAATATTCTACCTTTTTAATATTTCCTAGAATACTTCATTCTTCTAGGAAGAGGGTGGCTGCTAACTTCCTACACATGGTTTACAAAACCATCTTATTCTACACTGAGATATCTGCTCTGGGTTTTACCTATATACATACAGATTCCTTTCCTTTCTAAAATTAATCAGTTGGGGCATGGGGTTAATAAGCTAAAATTGGTGACTTTTTTTAAAAAATGTTTAATTTAAATGTTTAAAAAGAAGGGGAGCAATCCACAGTGATGTCTTTACAAGCATCACATTCATTTGACCAGCCAGCATTATATTTATGAACAGATAGCAAATAACTTAGGCTTTCTGATCATACACATACAATTTAGACATATGTAGGCTGATCAAAAGACACGCAGTGGCTCAGTGGCTGGATGCTGAGCTTGTAGATCAGAAGGTTGGCAGTTCAGTGGTTCAAATCTCAAGCACCACATAATGGAATGAGATCCCTTTACTTGTCCAGCTTCTGACCAACCTTGCAATTCAAAAGCACGTAAAAAATGCAAGTAGAAAAATAGGAACCACCTTTGGTGGGAAGGTAACAGCATTCCATGTGCTTTTGATGTTTAGTCATGTTTGAAAAGCTTTGAATAGTCATAATACAGAGCACTGAAGTGGTGGGATATGACCGGTATGTCCAGGTATGGGTGCCTGCTGGGAGCCACAGGCACTGTTCTGATACGGTGCTGCAGAGGGCCCACCCACCCACCTGCTGTCCTTACTCCTATTTGAGCCAATCGGGGCTTTCGTGCACATGCACGGAGCGTATGGCACCTGCACAATGTTCCACCGAGCAGCTGGAGCATCAGGAAGGTAAGTACCCATTCGCGTGCTGCACACATTCATGTGGTGGACCCCAGCCCCCCTTGCAACGTACTGGTTGCAATGGGATCTGGAACCCACCCTTGGAGCACTGTGACCATTCCATAACAAGATTCAGTTTGAAAATGATTCTATCAAATTTCCAAAATGAATCATCAGAACTATCAAATTGCTTCAAACCTGATTACTTTAGGACATGCCCAAACCACCTTGATGTACATAAAATACCTTTGTATAAATCAAACTGACAAATCAAATGGACTCGATTTGGCATTTCAAATAATTGATCTGAACTGAATAATGTTGACCATCTTGTACCTCCAAATATGTGTTCAAGTGGAGCCTCCGTTTGAGAACAATGATTCAACATTTCAAATGAAATGGGTAAGACCACCAGATGAGGATTGATTCACACACATCTAATGAATTCCATACGTTTGTGTGCAGATAAAATGGAAGTTTTTAATGCTGCTTTCTCCTTAACAGATCATTGGATAAATGAATACACAAATTGGATATTTTAACCCTGTGCGATATTGTTGTTTCAAGTTCATAAGAAGATTGATTAACAAAAAGTAATTTGGAAGAAGTAGCTGGTAGAGTCTCTGATATGACCTCAAAAACTCCTCATTACATTTGCAGTGATCCAGCAATTCCCTCACTGAACACCATTAAAGATGTATGCTGATGGTACTTTGCTTTTATTAGAGTCATAAAGAGCAAAATAGACTCATAAAGGAAGTTTAACTGGCTACTTTGCAAAAACATAGTGGCATAAGTTTGTAGTAGGTTCCCCTTAGCTATCCCCTACCTAAGAAATCATCACCAGCCAAACTAGAGGAAGAGCTAAACATAGTTTGGATGCCTCATTTACCACCAGAAAACAAGTGTTCTTACCTTATTTCACCTAATTAATGAAAGATTGTGAAAAATAAGGACAAAAGTGTTTAACTATGTTTGACTATTCCAAAAGCCTTCCTTTTTTTAGTTTAGTTTCCATTGAACAGAAATGTTGAAAGTTGTAGACTTTATACATAAGATTTCCAAAGGCTGCCATAGACCCATTGGAAAAAAATGAACATTTTATTTTCAATAGTGGATATCCATGCCAACTTACAAAATGCCCTTTCCATTTTCACTACAGTTTTTTAATCAGCTTAGTTTTTTTTAATGGAGCAGGAATGTTTGAAGATCTACAACATGTCTTAAATCTTGGCACAGATCTAATTTGTCAGAATATTCATGAACTGGAATAGGACATAGCAACAGGTCAGCCATTGAGGACTGGCTGGACTAGGACATGGTAACAAGGTCAGCCAATGAATAGGCATGGCAACTGGACCAGCCAATGGGAACTATTTGGTGACTGAGCCATGCCAGACGGCTCAGAGCCTGGGCATGGCTTACCTATGTAGCTCTGAGTTTGTGCAAGAGAACTAATCTAGTCTGCTCTCTGAATTGAAACTGGAAACCAATCTCTCCTCTCTACCACATTGGAAGAAGCTGGTGTTGGTATTGTACATTTATTCATATATTATGTATATAAAGAAGTTAATGAATCCCGCTGAATCACTTATCTGTGTATGCTTTCTAGATGTATTTTCTGCAACAAATTCTGACATAATTCTAGCTACCTCTAATTTTGAAAATCATATGCTTTTAAAGAGAGATTTAGAAAACATCAAAAATATCACCATCTGTCCATTTCTGGGCCTGAAAATCCCAAGCTAAGATTTTTAAAAATGTAGTGATTCCAGTTCTGATCTCATCACCATTCCAAAACCAAGAAATAAAACAACCCCCAAATAATAATCCCAGTTTACTGAAAAGACAATTGCACAGCTGACAATAATTATCTAATACGTCGCATAAAATAGAAGCATGCACTTTACACTAGACTACTGAACATGATCAGATGTGCTATGTCTACCATGGTTTTTTAAAAATAAAAATAAGAAGCAGATTTACACAATTGTGTGCATAACATATTGCATAAGGACAATATCTTCTGCAGATCTTACGCTCTAGGGAGAGTCAGTAAAGTATGTTTTGCTGCTATTTTGACTTAAGCAGAAGTCTTTGAATGCAGAACCTATTTTGCTGACTCTATAACTTGGAGAGGATTCTGTCTCAAACCAGTCTTAAGAATAGCTACAGCAACTGCAACAATTAAGGCAGACTCTATATTACTCAGCAGTGTTTCTGAATAGTAGTTTGATTTTTTTTTATTAGTAGTAGAAAACCATCTATTTTTAAGCAAGGTCTGGAGCTTCTCTTGGATATGATAAGCAATCACATAAATCACTGAAAATTTTCATTTCAAAACCTATTAAGAGGAGTCCCCAGTCAGTGCTAAGGGTCATAAGACACCATTAAATGTCTGTGGTTTCACTTTGACATTTATATATCATTTCTGACAGGGAGTTCATTGCCCTTAAAAATTGCATCACCTTGAAACAAACCAATCTTCTTGTTGGGCTGCTAACTTGAACTTACTGTAAAAACAAAACCCTAAACTCTTATTTGCTGCTCTTCATTATGAAAGCCAGCACAATTTTATATTGGTAGTGACAGATTGTAGTTAATTCTGTTGTTGGGGAAGAGGGAAAGAGGAGGAGGAGGAGGAGGAGGAGGAGGAGGAGGAGGAGGAGGAGGAGGAGGAGGAGGAGGAGGAGATGATGATGATGATGATGATGATGATGATGATGATGATGATGATGATGATACATGAGAAATGCTCCAAAAGCCAATGAATAAGTTTTGGTGACAATAGTGGAAACTAGGCCAGTATTGCTGCAGTATAGGGCAGCTTAGACAATAATATGACTGGGGCTTATTCATGGTTGTAGCATAGTCAACAAGATGTTCAACTATATTTGGTATTTGTTGTCCACCTATGGAGTCCTTAGGGATGTGGTGGCTCACTGAACTTATTGATCAGAATGGTCAGCAGTTTGGCTGTTTGAATCCCTAGCGCCTCATAATGGAGTGAGCTCCCATTACGTCTGCCAATCTAGCAGTTCAAAAGCATGTAAAAATGCAAGTAGAAAAAATTGGAACCACCTTTGGTGGGAAGATAACAGTGTTTCATGCGCCTTTGGTGTTTTGTCATGCCGACACACAGATGTCTTCGTGTGGCTCTTTGGCTTTGAAACGGAGATGAGCACCACCCCCTAGAGTCAGGAATGACTAGCACATATGTGTGAGGGGAACCTTTACCTTACCTTTACCTTTACTATAATACTTTGTGTTTCCATGTATCTTTTACATTCTTTATTGGGTCATTATTGTAGGCCAGTTTGGTTTTTCCAGTATTCAGTAAGACTTCCTGGTATGCTAGCTTCAGTGCATCTATTTCATTGTCCTTCAGTATTCTTCAAATGCTTTTTTTTCTTCAGCTGTCTAATGTACTTGCAACATTCCACGTTCACCTATTTTCCTTGGTAGATAGAGTCTGCCAACATTTCTGCAAGCATGAAGGGCATTATGCATTGTCATTATTTTTCTGGTCTCCCTATCCAGGGTCTTTAGTTCTGCTTGAGTCCAGTCCCCTATTCCCGCTAATGACTGAATTGCCCAGGTGTTTAATTACCTTGGAGCTATTTCTTCCACTGACTTTGGACTGTAAGATCTTCTTCACTCTCTTGATGTATTCACTTCTAACCTTTTTTCTTGACTTCTGTGTGCTTGAGGTTGCCGGCTTGAAGGATGCCCAGGTATTTGTAATGTTTGTCCTCATTATTGTTATTATTATTAAAATAATTTATATATCATCCACTAATTTTATGCTCCAGGCAGTCCACAGTGAGGTACATCAAAATATCCCTAGAATTAATTATTAAATATTTTAGTAAGCAAGAGGAGAAAGAATGCAAATTATTGCAGAAATAGTAAAATAAGATTTTGCAATAGGAACCTTTTTCAGAAATTGTTGCAGAAATCATTAATTAAGATTTTGCAATAAGAAACCTTTGCAGAAAGTAGTATACCATCACTTTTCCTGCCTCAGTATTTGGAGCAGCAGCATCCTCATAGGAAAAAGATAATGAAAAATGCTTTAAATTACTAATGACTAATAGTCTAATTGAATATAATTTTACTTTGGAAGGCAGTTCCATGTAAAAAAAAACCACACCAGAAACTGAAGTTCAATTTGTACAATGGAGTAAATAGGTAGATAAATTTTATTGTGGTTCTAGACCAACGTGTGTGTGTGTGTTTGTGTGTTTGTGTGTGTACATGCATATATACATACTACAGAATACTGCATAGTTAATTACGATAACAATTAAAAACTAATTAAATGTGTTTAAAAAAAGGAAAAGGGAAAAAAATAACTTTCTGAATGTATCCAAGAAATACAATTTTATTAGACAATACAGTATTTGCTCATGTAACTCTCATGGGAGCAGTGAAAATGTGGAGTACATTATGGCTGATAGTGATCTTATAATATTCTAGGATAGTGTTTTTCAACCTTGGCCACTTTAAGTTGTGTGAACGTCAACTCCCAGATTCCCCCAGCACAACTGGCTAGGGAATTCTAGGAGTTGAAGTCCACCCATTTTAAATTGGCCAAGGTTGAGAAATCCTGTGCTAGGAGGTAAAAGATGTAGCGATGATCATCTCTCCCTCGGACTTCCTTTATGATAGGATGACTTCGTACATTATCCAAGTCTGAGTAGAAATTGCAGCCCAACAATAATGATTTTCATCTTCTAATGCCCGGGAGTCAGCCGGAGGGGAGGAGAGTCATTTGTGGAAGAAAAATATTTGGTATTTCCCACAAATGCTTGCTGAAAGGAATGTGTTGAGGAAATGGTGAAGGGTCAGGTTGGGTCATCTTACAGAAGATACATTTATATGATCTCTGAGAGTTGATATCAACATGGGGCATCTAATCAATCAATTGATCAAAACCCATCAAATCACCACAAAATATTTTCCTGTTGTCATGGAATTCCAATGATGCATAATCTCTCTAAACATAAGAAATTAAAATTCAAACAAACAAGACATTATTGAAACACACACACACACACACACACACACACACACAAATGAAAAGCACAAAAGATATTTCACTAACCCTGGATATAATCTGTGACTCCTGAGAACAATTGCATGTCCTATTAAATTACTCCAGAATGCTTCCTAAGAATATCTATTTATGGTAAATATATTTCCATAAATTAAATGAGGAGAAAAGGATACAATTTTTATAATTGCAAGAAAGATTTGCCAAAAATGGACACCACAGATACATATTATTTCCACCCAACGAACATAAGCGGATTTTCTGCTATTATCACTACAAGCAGGAATCTGTTATTATCTTTCCTGCTGTGATGGTCGTTTCGCCCTTTATGGAGCAAAGAAAATTCAAATTATTGTTCAACAGTATAAATGTCTGCTAAAGGCAGGTATTATATGTAAAATACGGAATTTGGTCTGTGAGTCTGGTAGAAAAATACATCAATTGGTTCTCAGCGTTTGACAAACATTCAGAGCAAAAATAAACCTGTATTGTTCAACCTATATGTTTTAAAGAATATAATGATATTTTCCTGCTAAACTCCTTTATATGGAAGTAACTCTCACTGAATCCAGTGGGGCTTTTGAGTTGTATTATCTTGTCTAGGATGCTGAGATCTTAGAAAGTGTGCAGAGAAGAGCAACAAAGATAAGGTGCAGAGGTGGTATTCAGCCAGTTCTGACCGATTCTGGTGAACTGGTAGCAGAAATTTTCAGTCGTTCGGAGAACTGACAATTACCACCTCTGTCTGGCTCCTCCCCCATCTCTTTGCTGCCTCCCAAGTCCCAGCTGATTGGCATCACAGCTGATCGGCTGGGTCTTCTTTTGTTGCCTGGAAAGCAGGTTAGTGGGGTGGGTGGGGGGAATGGAGATTTTACAGTATCCTTGCCCTGGAGTGGGGTGGAAATACAGTATCCTTCCCCCAGGAGTGGGAAGGAATGGAGATTTTGCAGTATCCTACCTCTACCATACCCACCAAGCCATGCCCACCAAGCCAAGCCATGCCCACCAAGCCACGCCATGCCCACAGAACATAGCAAAAAAATTGAATCCCATCACTAATAAGGGGTCTGGAGGCTAAACCATATGATGAATGGTTGAAGGAGTGAGGTATGTCTAGGCTCTCAAAAAAAAAAAAAAAAGGATTAGAGGGGACATAGTACTTGTCTTCCAATACATGAGAGGCTATCATAGAGAAGAAGGGACTGACTTATTCACCAAAATACCAGAGGGCAGGACAAGAAATAATGGGTGGAAGCTTGTTAAAGAGAGAACCCACCTAGAAGTAAGGAGAAATTTTCTGACGGGGAGAACATTTAATCAATGGAATAGCTTGCCTCTGGGAGTTGTGAGTGTTCTATCCTTGGAGCTTTTCAAAAAATAAACTGGACATTCATTTGACCAGGATGAAGATCAGTCTATCAGGGCAACTTGATCTATCCAATTATGGGAGGGAGCATACTGCTTCTGCTTTCGCCTTTCCGCCCCAATCCAGGAGACTTCGCAGGCAGTTGTTTTCCTGACAAACTATTTTTGTGTTGAATTTATGTTTACTGATAATTTTTTTCTGTTGAATTTATGTTGACCAGGATGGTATAAAGTCTTCTGCCTTGATCAGGGGTTGGACAAGAAGAACTCTGAGGTCTCTTCCAGCTAGAGATGGGTTCCTACCGGTTTGGACCAGTTCAGCCGACTAGGTAACAACTTGGTCAAACCAGTTTTATCGTCATTGCTGCCATCTTGATTTTCAGTTCTGCACATGTGCAGAACAATCTTCATTGCAAAAATTTATTTTTTCCCTTTTCTAACATTGTGTGCATGCGCAGACCTTTTTAGTTACAAATGCACACACCACATTTTTTTGCATGCCAAACCAGCAGTATTGCTGGTAGCAACCCACCCCCGCTTCCAGCCCTATTATTCTGTATTGTATGATGTGACTTGGTCCAATAAGAAGGGGGGGACAACTCTGTGATCAATGTTTTCATTTTCTATGAATAGAGAGTGATGTAAGAAAGAAGAATTATTATGTTCTTTTCATTCTGACTCAGGATATATCCGAGTCTTCAAATAATCCAAATATGTCCAATTTCTTACTCACCATCTGTTTTGCTGCTATTTAGCTTCCTGCCATCTCTCTAGTAAGTATCTAAAGCCACGCAAAGAGACTTTAAAGTATTTTTCCATTATTGTGGTTCATTAAAAATGTGCACAAAAATGTAATAGAAGTGGCTTGGTTTGTGGGAGGGGCTAAGGGGACATAGGCAACTATATAGGTACTCCTCAACTTATAACAGTTCAGTTGTATTGTATTGTATTGTATTGTATTGTATTGTATTGTATTATTTGTATGCCGCCCTTCTCCGGGAGGACTCAGGGCGGCGAACAATTCAAGAGGGGGAAAAAAGGGGAACATAAAAGACAAAATACAGATAATAAAAGTAGACAAAAGTCGCACAACCATACATGTCGAGAGTGGAGGGAACTCATCACCCCCAGGCCTGCCAACAAAGCCAGGTTTTGACGGCTTTTTGGAAGGCCTGGAGAGAGGTGAGGGTCCGAATCCCTGCGGGGAGTTCATTCCAGAGGGCCGGAGCTGCTACAGAGAAGGCCCTCCCCCAGGTAATAGCCAGGTGGCATTGGCTGGTAGAAGGCACCCGGAGGAGGCCAACCCTGTGAGATCTAATGGGTCTGTGGGAGGTAATTGGCAGCAGGCGGTCTCTCAGTTTAGTGACTGAAGCTACAATGGCACTGAAAAAGTAACTTGTGACCATTTTTCGCAACCTTCTCAGAAGTCAATGGGGAAAATGGCATTCACTTAACAACCATGTTACTAAGTTAACAACTGCAGTGATTCACTGAACAACTGGGGCAAGAAAGCTTGCAAAATGGGACAAAACTCACTTAATCAATGTTTCACTTAGCAACAGAAATTTTGGGCTCAGTTGTGGTCGAAAATCAAGGACTATCTGTACAGATTTTGACTGGTTGATACCATCAGATAACTGAACAAGCTTTTAGAAATTTACTTCATTCCAATTTCTTTTTAATTACTGATTGCCACATTCTCCTACTTCAACTTATTGGAAAGTCCTGGTTTTAAAAGCTTGATGAATGGTGTTTAATAAGCCTTGGAAGGCATAATGGCAGCAACTAATATATTTGAGAACATTCACCACTTTGAATAAATAAGGTCTCTTACATTATTTAAGCTTAAGAAATCAAGCAAGCCAAGATCAAAAAGGTGCCTATCAATTTCCCACATGCTGGCATATTCATAAACACGTATGAAAGGGTGTGTGTTTGCATGTTTGTGTTTGCTAAATTTTACACAGCTCTAAGTAACTAACTATGGTTATGTCCAGGAAAATACAACTGATAGAAACATTTGTTCATGAAATATATTGATTGGTTTACAAACCTTTGTTAATTATTTATATCTACAGAGATACAGCTTGGCTAACACAGCCCTTGAGATGTTTAGCTTAGTGGTTTACAAACCTGTGTTAATCATTTATACCTACAGAGATATAATTTGGCATGGACAACCCTTGGGATATTTTGATAAACTCGCCAGAACCAATTTCAACCAGGAGGGAGGGTAAAAAGGAGAGAGGGAAGGGAAGGAAGAAAGGAAGATTAAATTCTGCTTTATAAAAAATAATCCAGTGAGATCACTGTTATACTAAGCCATGATCTTCTTAAAAAGCCAAAATATCTTACCTTTCACACTAATGTCACATTTTACACTAAGCCAAGACCAAATAACAGACTTAGCATTAGGTCTGAACTCGACCCATATTTTTCCTCATTTCTTTTATTAAATGTTTAAATTTACTATAGCATGTTTTAGTGACAGCTGTTTGCAAAGAAATTGTGATGAACCACATACTGAAGTTCAAATGTGAATACTTTATACAATAAATCTCTAATACTTACTCAGAAATAAATTCACACTGTAGACACTTATATTCCTAAATAGAGAAAAATGAACTAATTTGCTTTTAGATATGAAGTTTCTCCTGATACAATACAACCCAAATATTATATATTTTTGGTGCCTTCAAGTCAGGGTTGACTCCTGACAACTACCTAGACAAATCCCTTCAGTTTTCACGCAAAGATTTTCAGAACTAGTTTGTCATTACCTCCTTCCCAGGATGAGAAAAAGTGACTGACTTAAGTTACTTTGTGCTTTAGGTAGCCCATTGCCTTAACTACTACAACAATTTGTCCCTCTTTAAGCTTAATCTTTTTCTGATTAAAGTACAACCAAAAACTGAATGCATATTTGCACAAAATTCTAATACAGTAGAACCTCTGGTCACAAACGCTTCTGACCACGACCAAATGGGTTTCCGACCAAAAAATTCACATTTTCCCCCGATTTCAACCAATTTCACCTCCAATGCCAATTTTTTTTTTTTGTAAGCATCAAATTTCCAATGTTAGGTTCGGATCACGACCAAATTGGTTTGCGACCAAAGTTATGGAATGAATTATGATTGTGACCAGAGGTTCTACTGTATGTGTGAATTACACCTAACTAAATATAGACAGATTATATATAAATGTAGCTACAATCACCAGTAAATAGATAAAAGTGAAATGATGCTAGAGCATAAGAACTAGGCATATGTTAGGAAACTTGATATTATATTTGTATATCAGTATTAGAAACCACAGTTAAAGCCAATGTACAATACTTTTTCTGTGTCTCTCTCTGTCTCTCTCTGTCTCTGCCTCTGTCTCTCTGTCTCTCTCTGTCTCTCTCTCTCAATTACTCTCACTCACTCTCTCTCTCTCCCTCACTCTCTCATATCTATTCTATTCTATTCTATTCTGTTCTGTTCTGTTTTGTTCTGTTCTATTCATCTATCTATCTATCTATCTATCTATCTATCTATCTATCTATCTATCTATCTATCTATCCATCCATGCATCCATCCATCCATCCATCCATCCATCCATCCATCCATCCATCCATCCATCCATCTATCATCTATCATCTATCTATCTATCTATCTATCTATCTATCTATCTATCTATCATCTATCTATCTATCTATCTATCTATCTATCATCTATCTATCTATCTATCTATCTATCTATCTATCTATCTATCTATCTATCATCTATCTATCTATCTATCTATCTATCTATCTATCTATCTATCTATCTATCTATCATCTATCTATCTATCCATCCATCCATCCATCCATCCATCTATCATCTATCTATCTATCTATCTATCTATCTATCTATCTATCTATCTATCATCTATCTATCTATCTATCTATCTATCTATCTATCTATCTATCTATCTATCTATCATCTATCATACTTCCATAAATGTCTTATTTTTTTGAGATGCACCTGTATAATGTAACTTTAGCAGCTTTAGTCATGTTGCATGTTTTACTATGATTAAACTACAGATTTTTCAATGGTGGATACATAGTTGGATGGTTCTATGTGTTCCTTTTAAAATGTGGAGGTTATGAAATTTGTATAGCTCAGTAATTTGGGTGGTTGATATGTATCATTATTATTATTTGCAAATTATTATCTGTTTACAAAGCACACATTATTTTAGCAGATCTGTGAAGATTTGGAAGACCATTAAACTAAACTTCTATTAAACTGAACTGCTATTTTCTACTTAATCAAAAATAAAATCCTGCCATCTTGAGGTTTTCAAGGTATTACTCTAGAATTTCAAGGACAGAGGAAAAGTGAGTGTTTTTCATCTACAGTAGAAACATTGCATATTTTCTTAAATTGAAGCATTGAGTGAATCTGAATCTGATGTGTATGGTGGGCAGTCCAGATTAATAACTCACCATCTTCTGCACATGCTGGTGGCCAGTGTTTGGGCCTGGTCAAGACCAACCATCTTACATACCAACCTGATGATGACTTTTGGAGATGCAACCCACATGACACCTTAGGGAGTTGCAGATTGGACACTGGGGTGGGGTCGTTGGAGGGAAGGGGCTGGGTAATCATTTGATATGTACTTGTTCACACCTTTCTGGCTCAGATCTTGCTTTTCTTTCGCTGCTATCTTTTCATTACTAGTAAAAGTATTGTAATTTCCACAAACAATGGAATTGATAGTTTTCTTTCTTGGTTATTGATGGAGGCACGTCTGACATTAAGCAAGATGTGAGCCAGAATTGCAACCTTGCGCCTACACCTCACATAAGCTTACAGAAACAGAAAGAAGATAGGCCATATGGGAAAAGGAAGCTTTTGCAATCAAGTGGGCCTTGATGACCTGGCAACATTTCCTGGAGGGGGCAATACACCCTTTTGAAGTATGGACTGATCATAAAAAACCTGGAAGCTTTGAAGACCCCGCGTAAGCTGTCACCTAAACAGGTATGCTGGGCACAGCATTTCAACCGCTTCAACTTTACCCTAAAATACATTCCAGGAGGGAAGAACTTTATGGCTGATGCCAGGTTTCCCCAGTATAACAGCACCAAACCAACCGTGGTTCATCCACTCATCCCAGCTAAGAACCTGGCTGCCCCAATGGTTACTAGGAGCCAGGGACCAGTGGACAGATGTAACCACGGACTTGATGGACAAACTTAAGAAAGGTCTCGCGTCCGATGACTGGTTCAAAAAACATTCTGATTAATGCACCATGAAAGATGGAGTGGCTTAGGTAGGAGCTAAGCTGTATGTTCCTGCCAGCCTGAAAAAATGTTCTTCAAAGGGCTCATGACTCGAGAATGGCCATTTTAAATTTGTAAAAACTTTGCATTTGATTAAGAGGCAATTCTTGTGGCCTTTGAAGTAGACTGAGGAAGAACGTTCTTCCTCAGTCTACTTCAGCCTTCCCTGAAAAAAGACATTGAGTCCTACATAGCCAGTTGTCTGGTCTGAACAGGACTGTGCAGTCACAAAAAGACCACCAGGGAAACCCCAAGGTCTCTTTCAAAATGTTTCCCATCCTGGGGCCCCGTGGAAGGAGATATCAATGGATTTTATTGTTGAGTTATCAGAAAGTCTTGGAAATACCACTATTTGGGTAATCACCAATCTGTTCTCCAAACAGGTCCATTTTGTGCCTTGTACCAAGGTCCCATCAGCAAAGTCATTGGCTAAATATTTTATATGTGTATAGGTTACATAGAGTGCCCGAACACAATATTTTGGACAGGGGGGGGGGTCCAATTCACTTCCAACTTTTGGAAAGAGTTCCTGAAATTGATTGGCTCCGCCCACCATCTGCAGACTAATGGAGCTTGTGAATGGGCTAACTCGGTTCTGGAGCAGTACCTTTGGTGTTTTATCAATTATCAACAAGATAATTGGGCTGAACTTTTGCCACATGCACAGGTGGCATACAATAATTCAGTACATAGCAGTACCAGAATGACCCATTTTAAAGTTATGTTTGGCCAGGATTTTGTGCCAATTCCTGAATTGCCTTAGGAGAAACCACAAATTTTATCCTTGTCTGAGTGGAGTAATCAACTTCAACAGTTTTGGCTGATGACCTGCAAGGCCTTAGATGCAGCTCACCAAGCTCACAAAAAACAAGTGGATAAAAAAAGGACCAAGCCAAGAGAGTACCAAGTTGGAGATAGGGTATTTTTGTCCACTAAGTTTCTATAAACCACCCAGAAATTGAAGAAGCTGCGCCCAAAATATGTGTGTCTGTTTCCCATTGTTAAAATTATAAATCCTGTATCAGTAAAATTGGAGTTGCCAAAAACCCTTAGGAGGATTTATCCTGTGTTTTATGTGAACTTGCTAAAACCAGAACACACTTCTTCCATTTGTCCGCCCCAACCCTTGCCCCCTGTTCCTTTTTTATTGAAGGAGAGCAACATTTTTTTCATTGTTAATACAAGTAGTTATTGAACATTTCAATTCCTATATGTATCAATTATTCATTACATCATCATTAGTCCATTTAACTTATAAAAATCTTTCCAGTATAATATGATCAATACCTACAATTATACATAGGGTTCAAATCATCCCACTCTTATACATGAAATACATTATTGTCCTTTATATATTATATGATCAAACACTATTTCATAGCAAAAAAACTTTCATAACAATGACTATAACTTTCTGGTAGTACATGAATAAATAATTTCATTTCAAGGTGTTTTTTTATCTAACTATTGGTAAAACAAATCCCATACCTTATAAAATTGCTCATCCTCTTGTTCTCTAATTTCAAATGTAAGTTTACTCATTTCAGCACATTCCGTTATTTTCCAAATAGTTTCCTCCTGTGTTGGTGTTTTCTCATTTTTCCAATTTTTTGCAAATACAATTCTAGCAGCTGTTAAAACATTTACAATCAAATATTTCAAGTCTTTATTGTTTCTGGTATGATTCCCAATAAAAAAGTTCTGGTTTTAAGTCTATGTGTTTATGTATCATTTTCTCCAACCACATGTGAATTTTAGTCCAATATCTTTTAGCTTCAGTACAAGTCCACCACATGTGGTAGTATGAGCCCAGCGTCTGATGACATTTCCAGCATTTTTCGGATTTGTTCTTAGACATTCTTGCTATTCTCATTGGGGATAAGTGCCACCTATAAAACATCTTATACAAATTCTCTTTATATGCAGTAGACATTATCATTTTATAGTTTTGAGACCACAGTTTTTGCCATTTCTCTAGGTCAATCCCATGCCCAAAACTTTCCCCAAGCTAACTTTCTTTGACTTGTTCTTCCTGTACCTTCATCTCTAATAGGTAGCCATAAAGTTTTTAAATTACTTTTTCATCAGTACCTGTTAAGATTTTATCTAATTCAGACATTTAATCATAAAAACCCTCCATTTTTCGATATTCAATGTATCTAGAATGTATCTGCATATATGAATATCAATTAATTTTGATTCCTTCCTGTTTCAAATGAGAGCAACATTTTGAGGTTAAAGAAATCTTAGATTCCAGGAAACATAGAGGACACATCCAATATTTGGTTTCCTGGAAATATTTTCCCCCTTCCCAGGTTTCTGAAGGAGGGCCAGATGTCAGCCTCTGCTTCGCTTGCTTGCTATTGGCTGCCATAGAAATGGGGAGTGTGGGGGCATGGATGGGAATTATATGGTACTGGAAGAGATATGGAAAGGAGAGTTTTCTTCTCACCATGTTCTGCGCATGCTGGTGGCCGGTGTTTGGGCCTGGTCAAGGCCAATCATCTTGCGTACCAACCTGATGATGGCTTTTGGAGATACAACCCACATGACACCTTAGGGAGTTGCAGATTGGACACTGGGGTGGGGTCGTTGGAGAGAGAGGCTGGGTAATCATTTGATATGTACTTGTTCGCACCTTTCTGTCTCAGATCTTGCTTTTCTTGCTATCTTTTCATAACCAGTAAAAGTATTTTAATTTCCATGAAAAATGGAATTGAGAGTTTTGGTTATTGATGGAGGCACGCCTGACAACACCAAAGAATCACTAGAAGAGAATCATATAGAAAAGATCAGATGTGAATTACAGTTGCATTAATTGTGTGATCAATTAAAGTTATATGAACTGTTATAAGATTTTGATGAATTAAAAATGTAGCATCCTAATTATCCAAACTTATGCATACACATTTATAGGATGATCTTATACATCACTATTAGAAGTCCCATAGCAATCAATGACATTTGCTCTCTGGTAAATGTGTACATGACTGCTACCTTAATAGATTTATACTAGGTGACAAATGACTTGTATCACAGTTGAGTCAGGAAACATAAGACAACCTACAGACCAGATAGCTTAATAGAGTCTTCATTTCCCCATGGATGATGAACACAGAAAAACATTGAATCATTTATCTGTGTCACTGTATTGTTTGTGATAGTTGATTGATGGATTTCACATGCTAATATCTATATCCTTCTCACATTGCCCTGGAGATGGGAAGAATGAATAAAAGAAGAGAATGTCAGTCAGGGTTTATAAATCACATAAAGTATATGGAAAAAAAGTTTGCATCATCAGCATTCATTGCACCCCATCAATCAGTCCAAAATCTGATAAAAATATATATAACATTTGTAATTATTGGAGAATTACCACCTGGATACAGATATTCTCAGAAGGATCTCTGTAAATTTGTTATTGCTGTTCTCAAAGTAAGCTTCCAGTTTGTACATTTTTTCCAGAGTAGAACAATTTACAAAGTTGTTAAAAAGTACAGAATCCAAATGTTCCCCATGAAGATAATATTCCTTTGGTGCACAAAGCAAAACAGCTGCTCTTGTGTATTATCGCACATCCCATTTTTTTTATCCCAATAGAAGGGGAGATAATACATTAAATAGACCAATTGTTTTCATTGGCAATGAAACAGCAGCATTTCCAAAAGAGACCCATCCTAAGCAACAAACAGAAATTCTCAATCTCCATTTTGGGATGAACTTGCAGAAATGATAAGAAATTAACATATGACAGCAAATTCACGTTTTAAAAAAATCCAAATTTTAGGAAAACTTATCTGCAAAAGCTGCATGTAACTATTGATACGACCTTTTAAAAATACCTAACCAAAAGAAATTTCTGGGCTTCATGATCATTGCAGATGGGGACTACAGCCAAGAAATTAAAAAATGCTTGCTCTTGGGGAGCAAAGCCATGGCAAAACTAGACAGCATATTAAAAACCAAAGACATCACTCTGCCAACAAAAGTGTGTATAGTCAAGACTATGGTTTTCTCAGTTGCAATGTATGGCTGTGAAAGTTGGACCATAAGGAAGGCTGAGCACCAAAGAATTGATGCCTTTGAATTATGGTGCTTGGAGAAGACACCTGCAAGTCCCTTGGTGAGCAAACAAGTCAGCCCTAGAGGAGATCAATCCTGATTGCTCTTAAGAAGGCCAGATCCTGAAGATGAGAGTCAAATACTTTGGCCATCTAATGAGAAGGAAGGTCTCACTGGAGAAGAGCCTAATGCTGGGAACGATTGAAGGCAAAAGAAGAAGGGGACAGCAGGGAATGAGGTGGCTGGATGGAGTCACTGAAGCAGTTGGCACGAGTTTAAATGGACTCCAGGGGATGATGGAGGACAGAAAGGCCTGGAGGAACATTGTCCATGGGGTCACGATGGGTCAGACATGACTTTGCAGCTAACAACAACAAAAGAAAGAAATGTAAGTAGGGCATAACAAAAAGAAAATAGAGAATATAGAAAAACCTGTTGAATTTGCAGTCCCCTACTTTTCATGTTCTGCAGACTGACTCCGGTGCCAGTGGTGACGGGAAGGGGGAAAGGGGATGGTTTTGGTTGTGCTATTTGTACAATTACAGTTTTGCAAGCTCCTCCATGGACCAAAGATTGGAGATCCCTGCTTTAAACTGACCCTTATTCAGAGCTTTGCTGAAGCTATAGGGTGATATAAAGCTAAAGTGAAATCATAATTGTTGGGTAGTGGATTGTATTAACTTATGAATTGCAATGTTCAAAGGATAATTGTTTAATTGCTGTGCATTATAAATGTCATCATTAATATTCTTTTAATAAAGTCTGTTACAGCGGGGGGTTGCATTTTGTTTTCATTTCTGTTACAATTGTGCTCAGAACATTTACCTCCATCTGTAATCAAAATTCCACTCATAGATATTCTCTATGTAAAAAGTCAGATTTTGATTCCGGTCTCCCACCCACACTCTAAATCAATCATTCAGAACTGAAAACAGCATTACTTGGAAAATACTTTCCAGTTTTTATACATTATGTGCTTCTATATTGCTCATCTTGGCAGACATTTTCAGAATGTACGTTGCTTAGCATATTCTGAAGAATTCACCTATCTCAGAGGATTTAAAGAATAGACCATCTTAAAGGAGCTCTTCTTAATAGAAAAATGAAGGTAACCATTTTGAAGAAACATGTATCAATAAACTAAGTTAAATCAAGTCAAACTCCTTCATAATCACCAGCCGGCAAGAAATCATGACAATAAAACTTAAAACACATAATAGAAATTTTGTCACCTAATTTATTTGGATAATTCACTCTGAGTGTATACACACACCATATCTATGCACACCATATACACACCAGTGATGGGATTCAATTTTTTTGTACTACCGGTTCTGTGGGTGTGGCTTGGTGGGCATGGCTTGGTGGGCACGATTTGGTGGGCATGGCAGGGGAAGGATACTGTAAAATCTCCATTCCCTCCCCACTCCAGAGGAAGGTTACTGCAAAAGCGCCAATTCCTCCCTATCAGCTGGGAATCGAGAGGCAGATAATAGATGGGAGTGTGGCCAGTCATAGATATTTACTGGTTTTCCGAATTACTCAAAATTTCTACTATCGGTTCTCCAGAACTGGTCAGAACCTGCTGAATACCAGTTCTGACACACACACACACACTCCACACACCACACACACACACACACAGACAGAGAGAGATACAGAAAGAGACAGAGACAGAGAAAATCAACCAATGCAAAGTTATTTTCTATTCCAATACATTCCATAGTTTGTTGATGATGGAACACTTTATTGTGTTCCACACTTATGCTAATGCAGAGCTTTTGATCGGGCTGAACAGAGTTTTAACTTCATATAATCAGATCTCTGGCTTTTTTCTTCATTTTGAATGCTTACATTTTAAAGTGGCAGCCAGTCCTAGTCTCCTTCCAGATGCAATTTATTGCACATGTTGTGGATTTCATGCAGTATAACTTGGTTGCTCCTTATAAAAATCAAGCTGCATAGTTGCAGTGAGGCTTAGCTCCAACTAAGCTCTAAGCAGAGGTGCTGCTGAACATTAAGCTAAGCTCCCAAGCCAACTCCAAGAGGGATCAAGCAGAGTTGGGGCTGTTTTCCTTGGCTTGCATTCTTGGGCAGTTGGATGTCAGCCCTGCTTATTTCCTGTAACTGATGAAGCTGCCTGTACATCACTTTCAGCTCCTCATCCAACAGCAGTCTTTCCTTCTTTTTCTGCTTACTCACACGCCATGAGCTAAGATTCCATTTTGAATGCAAAGTTCATGCAATGTGAATTAATTAGGCTGGTTATGGATATTGGTGCATCCTTAAAAATGCCAATGTGTGGCTAAATTAACCCGTTGTTAGCTTATCAACCTCCAATACAAACCATTTCCCAAAATTGTTGTCATGCAACAGTATTCAGATGTTAGCCGAGGTGGCGCAGTGGTTAAATGCAGCACTGCAGGCTACTTCAGCTGACTGCAGTTCTGCAGTTCGGCTGTTCAAATCTCACCGGCTCAGGGTTGACTCAGCCTTCCATCCTTCCGAGGTGGGTAAAATGAGGACCCGGATTGTTGTTGGGGGCAATATGCTGACTCTGTAAACCGCTTAGAGAGGGCTGAAAGCCCTATGAAGCGGTATATAAGTCTAACTGCTATTGCTATCGCTATGTGAGTGCCTGGGAGGTGAGTTTGGCTCTCTCAGCAAACTGGGCCAGGACTGAACCAGTGGTGGGTTTCAAAATTTTTTGGAATCTACTCTGTGGGTGTGGCCTCCTTTGTGGGAGTGGCTTGCTGACCATGTGACCTGGTGGGAGTGGCTTGCCAGCCATGTGTTTTCTTTCTTTCTTTCTTTCTTTCTTTCTTTCTTTCTTTCTTTCTTTCTCTCTCTCTCTCTCTCTCTCTCTCTCTCTCTCTCTCTCTCTCTCTTTCTTTCCTTCCTTTTGTCTCTCTGTCCCTTTTTTATTTTTTCTTTCATCTCTCTCTCTTTTTTTTCTTTCTTTTTTCTTTCTTTCTTTCTTCCTTCCTTCCTTTCTTTCTCTTTCTCTCTCTCTCTCTGTGTCAGTCTGTCTGTCTCTCTCTCTCTCTGTGTGTAGCAGTGGTGGGTTTCAAAATTTTTTGGAACTCTTCTGTAGGTGTGGCCTGCTTTCTGGATCCACTGGTGGAACCTCTTCTAACCAGTTCGGTAGATTTGACAAACCAGTTCTACCAAATAGGTGCGAACTGGTAGGAACCCACGTCTGGATTGAACATTCCACTGGGTTTCTTTTTTATAAGGTTTTTTTAACATTTCATCTTCCATTAAACAGTGTGTCTCTATGCAATAACAGCCAAAATTTACAGTATTCATTATATTGATAATTCTCTAATCTTACAATAATAATAGTCAGCATTACAGTTCTAATCATTTCTCTGTCTTAATATATATACTAATGAAAATATCATAATTCTATAGTAATCTTAACAGTCATATTAGTAAGAATCATCATATTGTTTACCTCTCTATCTTAACATACATTCTTTATTTCACTGATCTCCATTTATTTCTCACTTCTGTTTTTATTTTCCAGCCATCCATAAAATAGCTCCTACGTCATATAATATTCAGCTTGTTCTTTCTCCTTTACTGCGAGCGTTAATCTGTTCATTTCTGCACATTCTAATATTTTCCTAACTACATTCTTATCAGTAGGGATCTCATCATTTTTCCAATTTTGTGCAAATACAATTCTAGCTGCTCTACCAGTTAATACAGGTATAATTTAATATGCATTTCATTACTGCACGCTTCTTGGCATGGTTAGGAGAGTAATGATACTTATACCCTCCTTTTTTCTGAGAGACTTAAACTGAGCTTGTTTTTGGGAAGGGAGGTACTGTTTTAGCTTGGCAGAGCCACGCTAATTAGGCAGTTCCAGCATTGTGTCTTTTGACTTGAGACTTGAGAGGAAACTTTCAATCACATTATCTTTCCCCCATCTACAGATGATATTGTATAAACTTTCCAGTAAGCAGCATGCAATATCCTCACAACAGTTATGATTTATAATTCTAGTTCAGTATACTTTGTTGGAGAGATGCAGTGGCTCAGTGGCTAAGACACTGAGCTTGTCAATCAGAAAGATCGGCAGTTCGGCGGTTTGAATCCCTAACGCTGCTTAACGGAGTAAGCTCCTGTTACTTGTCCCAGCTTCTGCCAACCTAGCAGGTCGAAAGCATGTAAAAATGCAAGTAGAAAAATAGGAACCACCTTTGGTGGGAAGGTAACAGCGTTCTGTGTGCCTTCAGTGTTTAGTCATGCTGGCCACATGACCACAGAGACATCTTTGGACAGCACTGACTCTTCGACTATGAAATGGAGATGAGCACCACCTCCTAGAGTCAGGAACAACTAGCACATATGTGCAAGGGGAACCTTTATATTTACTTTTATACTTTGTGGGAAGGGGGGGGGAAATCAACCTTTAGTACAAATCAGTTTCCAAAAGTGTTGATATTGCCAATAAAGATGACCAGGGAGGGAGGGAGGGAGGGAGGGAGGGAGGGAGGGGGAAACAACCATTTTTAGACAATGACTTTTTGCAATACTACAATAATGTATTAGTGAGAGATATGCCAATAGCATGAAGTGGGGAGCTGCTATGATGGACCACAGTGTGGCTGCATTTTTTCCAGGAAAGAGGAAGCACATCCCAGCCCAGTGCCGGATATGAAATAGAGCAGTGATGGCGAACCTATGACACGCGTGTCAGTGCTGACACGCGTAGCCATTTGGGGTGACACGCACAGGATTTCATGCGATTCATCCTCGGCTCCTGCACGGCCGCCGAGGATGAAAGAATCTGTGCTGGAGGAACAGGGGGGGGGGCGGGACGTGTGATCTCCCCCGCCCACACTCACTTATTGTATCGCCGCCGCCCCTTTCTGAGCGTAAGGGCTGCTGGTAAGGCGTGCGTGCCGTGCGCACACACGTCATCAGCGCGGCGAGGGAGGACCCGCAGGAGAGGAGCGCGGGAACAGTGTGCGCCTCTCTCCAGTCAGGCCGGCACAGAGAGTCTACTCCTGGGACTGTCGGTTACGACTGCACCACACTTATCTCAGTTCACGGCAGGGCTGTGGAGTCTGCTGCTTCCAGCTCCACGTCCTCATCAACATGCCGCTCCGGCCCGCCCCCGCTATGAATATTCATATTCTTCGCCCTCGCGTCACTAGGAATATTCATAGCAGGGGCGGGCTGGAGCGGCATGTTGATGAGGACGTGGAGCTGGAAGCAGCCGACTCCACAGCCCTGGTTCACGGCACCCCAAACAAGTTCAATAATATCAAGGGCAACATACGAAATCGACTGATGAACAAAGAAGTTACTAAGCAGGTATGTTAAATAATTTGTTTTTGGTTTATTAAATACAATTATATATTGCAATTATACATTTTTTTACATTTTTGTAGTTTAAACTATAAATTGCGCAAAATTATGTTTTTGTCGAAGTGACACACAACGCGAGTTATGCTCGATTTTTTGCTGATTTTTGACACACCACGCCAAAAAGGTTGCCCATCACTGAAAGAGAGGAAGAGCGTAAGGATAGCCACTGCCTAGAATCTCCCACATTATATCCTTTCAGATGAGAGTAGTAAAGGTTTAGCCTGGATAGATTCAATCTATTGTGTGTAAGCAAATAAAGAACTGAAGTTTGCCTTAATTGTTCTATGTTATTTTTTAGTTTAGTTTGACAGTGTCAAAACATATCACTTTTTCTAATATTTTATTGAAGTTTAATATTTTTCAGGCATTGGAATTCCCATTGATATATGTCAAATACAGCTTTATAGAAGGGCTTATAATTATTTGCTTGTTAGTGAACTTTAACAAAAAAGGACAAAAATAGTGATAACACATAGTGTATGTATGTATGTATATGTGTGTGTGTGTGTGTGTGTGTGTGTATATATATATATATATATATATATATATATATATATATATATATATATATATATATATATATATATATATATATATATATATATATATATATATATATATATATATATATACACTTTGGAAAAGGAGAAATAGTCATGCTGTATTTTATTGAACTAATATATTATTGCTATTACTCTGCTGTATACTTCTCATAAATTATGAGATTCACTGTATAAATATTTCAGATAGGAAAATGTATATGCACATTATTTTGTTATTGAACAGCCAGCTTAAAAAAAATGAGCTTTGAAAATGGGAATGGAAAGTGTCAAAACCATTTGTACAACTTTAACAATAGAAATAAAATAAAATAAAATAAAATTTCTTTTGAATGGGCTATATTTATTTTCAAATTAGGCTGGTTTTGGTGACAATATGAAATTGGTTTATAACAACATATAATAATGTGTGATTGCTTTCTAAGATCTTTTGTTAAAAGAAATATTTCCAGTCTAGAACACTTAACACGACCTAGTCTATCATCCAAGATTTAACCAGGCCTAACCCTACATGGCATTTCAAGACTGGCAAAGAATTTAAAGTATTGAGACTCTGGGCGAATGGAATGACACATGGCTAAAGAGATAAAATTCTTATTTCAGTCCATGGTGCTATTTCAACTATTTTCTGAATTAGATTGGCTTTTTTTCCCCTGTTATTGCTAATGGTGTACTGATCATCACAATGAAATTAAGTTTTATCCTTTGTGATATTGATAATTCTAGTGCACACTACAATCTCCCTGTTAATATTAACAAATAAAACATTTATTATATTAAGCGGTTAAGCACTATGGTTTGCACAGTACTGGTTCTGATTAATTATGAATGCTTCAAGCCTAGTAATAGGCTTTTTGATAGATAGCATAAATTAACAAGCCTTATAATCTAGCAATGGAGCATGTTAATATTTATATAGCACACTGAGGAACAAAATGGTTTCCATATGACAAATGTAGTAAAACTTTTCTTAGACTTTCAAACACATAAACTTACAGTAAATTGATTATTCCCATGGAAGAGATGGAAATATTGACTGTAAATTCCTTCTGAAACACTCATAGGGGAATAAAACACTACATTTGAGCCACCATTTCTGGGAATTCCTGTCCTGTCCATTCCTGTCCTATAATGGGAACAGAATAAAATTCAACATTGACTTGCAGTTTGTTACAAACAAGATTATCCATCATTAACATATCATAAACATACACTTAGTTAAATCACATGATTCGACTCAATGAACTAAGTAGGATTTAAGTACAAATACATTTGGGCACCTTCTCATGCTTCAGAACAGGGGTGTCAAATTCAAGGCTCAGGGGCTGGATTTAGCCTATGAGCTGCTTAGATCTGGCCCCGGGGGCTGCCCTAGAAACAGCAAAGGACTGGCTCACAGTGCCTTTGCCAGTGAAAACAGAACTCGTGAGGGCTGAATATAACCCTGCCAAGCTCAGTTTTCACTGGCAAAGGATTGCGGGACGCTGTTGCAGCTGAAAATGGAGCTTGGAACCCTGTTTTCTCTGGCAGAGTGCTTGGGCCACCACAGGCACCTCTGACATGAGTGATGCTGAGCTGGCCACGCCCACTCCGGCCACACCTATTTCACCCCCCCCCTCAGGTCAAACACAATCCTGATTCAGCCCTCAATGAAATCAACTTTGATACCCCTGCTTTAGAAAGATTCCCCCAAAAAGTAAGTGGAAAAACTAACTCTCAGTTGCTTTTTATCAAAAACACAAGGACGTGGATGGCTGAGAATTTCCCTAGACAGTTAGGGGGATGCATTCTTTTGAGACTGGAGATGTATTTGACGTTTCAGAGTATGTGGTAGGCATTTTATGAAATGACTTTTCTGAGAGAGTCACCTATTCGCAAAATGACTGCCCTGGCAGATGTAAAGAAGTAGAAAGTAGATGTAGAGAAATACAAAATGCTCTTTTACCTAATGTTGAATGGACTCTGCAGCATGGATTCTACCATACTAGTTACACCTTTATCTATTACAAAGGCAGCTTGAAAATAATACAGATAAATAAATAAGATTTTTTTTCCAATATAACTTTACACTGAGGTTGAATTAGCTTAGCTGGTCATGTTTCCTATCTGGTCAAGGTAGTAAGGCAGAGGAGATGACACATTGTCTTCACACTATAGAATTTAACGTACATTGAATTTTCAGTGGCCTGGAGCAAGAAGTTCCCAAATTAAGCTCATTTATTGCCTAAGTCAGACTTTCATAACTCATTAAATAAATGATTGTGTTTAAGGGCACAGTTATCTTAATCTTCTCATAGTCAATTGGCCCCAATGGAAATCAATTTATGATGGTAGGAGTAAAGCTATACCAGTATTTTTAAAATGGTATGAATAGGTATGTAGTGTTCAATATTCTCTGACTTTTCTCTATTGATAGGAAAAATTTAAAGCAGGGTGTGCAAAGTATGGCCCAAGGATTTTATGTTGACCCAAGATTTGTTTCTTGCAGGTCACATTATATGCATTATCTGAAAATAAGCAGAATTATTGCTTGCTATTTTGTTGCAGCAAAGAAGGGGATGTGGACAAGGCCATGAGGGCTGTGAGTGCCTCCACCTGTGTACTGGACCCGTGTCCCTCCTGGCTGGTTACTAACAGCAGTGAGGTGACACGAGGCTGGATCCAGGCGGTTGTTGCCGCCTCCCTTCGGGAGGGGCACTTCCCTGCCGCACTTAAAGCGGCGGTGGTGAGACCCCCCCTCCTGAAGAAACCATCCTTGGATCCAGTTGTACTCAACAACTATCATCCAGTCTCCAACCTCCCCTTCGTAGGGAAGGTTGTTGAGAAGGTGGTGGCCTTCCAGCTTCAACGGTCCTTGGAGGAAGCAAGTTACCTTGACCCCTTCCAGTCCGGCTTCAGACCTGGTTACAGCACAGAAACCGCTTTGGTCGCATTGACCGATGATCTCTGGAGAGCCAGGGATGGAGGCCATGCCTCCATCCTGGTTCTCCTTGATCTCTCAGCGGCTTTCGATACCATCGACCATGGTATCCTTCTGCGACGACTGCGGGAGGTGGGGGTGGGAGGCACTGTCTTACGGTGGTTCTCCTCCTACCTCTCGGACAGGTCGCAGTCGGTGTTAGTGGGGGGGCAGAGATCGACCCCTAGGCCCCTAACATATGGGGTGCTGCAGGGTTCGGTCTTATCCCCCCTACTATTCAACATCTACATGAAACCGCTGGGCGAGATCATTCGGAGGCACGGGATAAGATACCACCAATATGCGGACGATACGCAGCTGTATCTGTCCGCCCCATGCCAACTCAATGAAGCGGTGGATGTGATGAACCGGGGTCTTGAAGCTGTTAGGGACTGGATGAGGGCTAACAAGCTTGTACTCAACCCGGAGAAGACCGAGTGGTTGTTGTGTTTCCCTCCCAATAATTTGGTTAGTGTTCCATCACTCAGGGGTCAAATTTTATACCCCTCAGACAGGGTTCGCAACTTGGGAGTCCTCCTGGACCCACAGCTGACTTTCGACCACCATCTGACGGCTGTGACCAGGGGGGCATTTGCCCAGGTTCGCCTGGTGCGCCAGTTGCAACCCTACCTGAACCGGGAGGCTCTCACAACAGTCACTCGGGCCCTTGTGACCTCTAGGCTGGAATACTGCAACGTGCTCTACATGGGACTGCCCTTGAAGAGCATCCGGCGACTTCAGCTAGTACAGAATGCGGCCGCGCGAGTGATTGTGGGCGCACCTCGGTTCGCCCACATAACACCCATCCTCCGTGAGCTGCGCTGGCTACATGTTGATCTCCGGGTGCGCTTCAAGGTCTTACTTACCACCCATAAAGCCCTTCATGGCAGTGGATCTGCGTACTTGAGAGACCGCCTCCTGCCAATTACCTCCCTGCGACCTATTCGATCGCACAGATTAGGCCTCCTCCGAGTTCCATCTGCCAGTCAGTGCCGACTGGCAACTACGCGGAGGAGAGCCTTTTCAGTAGTAGCTCCGACCCTCTGGAACAAGCTCCCCGTGGAGATTCGTACCCTCACCACCCTCTAGACTTTCCGCACAGCCCTCAAGACCTGGCTATCCCGTCAGGCCTGGGGATAAAGATCGTAACCTGCCCCCACCCGAATGATGAATGTTGTGTTTTATTTTTACTTGCACTGTTTTCATGTTTATTGTTTTATTGTATTGTGCCCCCCCTTTCCTATAAATTGTAAGCCGCCCTGAGTCCCCTCAGGGAAAAGGGCGGCCTATAAATAATAAACTCATAAACAACTCATTACAACTATAAGTTTTATGTGATTTCTTAACCTACAAACTCTTCCTACTTCGCCAAATCCCCATCCCCCTCCGGCCATCAAATATAGTCCCTAATCACCAAAGATAGTCAACCTCTAGTTCAAAAAATTCTAGAACCATAGGGTTGAAAGGCACATTGGAGGTATTCTAGCCCATCCCCAAACAGGAATTTTCATACCATTTCAAACAAATAGTTGTCCAATCTTTTCTTCAAAACCTCCAGTCATGGAACACCCAGATTTCTGGGAGGTGAGCTGTTGCATTGATTAATAGTTCTCACTATTAGAAAATACCTTTTTATATCCAGGTTGGATCTCTCTCCCTCTGATGATTTCTTCTTGTGCTACCATCAGGTGTATAGATAATAAATTGATGCCATCCTCCCTATGATAGCCCTTCAAGTATTGGAAGATAGCTGTCTCCCTCAGTCTTCTGTAAAGGTAAAGGTTTCCCTCACACATATGTGCTAGTTGTTCCTGACTCTATGGGGCAGTGATAATCTCCGTATCAAAGCTGAAGAGCCAGCGCTGTCCGAAGAGGTCTCTGTGGTCATGTGGTTGGCATGACTAAATGGTGAAGGTTCATGGAATGTTGTTACCTTCCCACCAAAGGTGGTCCCTATTTTTCTACTTGCATTTTTACATGCTTTCGAACTGCTAGGTTGGTGAAGCTGGGACAAGTAATGGGAGCTTACTCTGTTACGGGGCACTAGGGATTCAAACCGCCAAACTGCCGACCTTTCTGATCGACAAGCGCAGCGTCTTAGCCACTGAGCCATTCAGTCTTCTGTATATTAAGCTAAAGATGCCCAATTAATTTACCCATTCTTCATAGGATTTAGCCTCTGGCTCATCTTTGTTGCTTTTTTTTTCTGTACTCCTTTTAGGGCTTTGTTTTGTTTTTGTTTCTTTTTGGTATTGTGATGATCAGATATTTAGTCATTCTTAGAAATGAAGTGAAACTCATATTCCGGTCTCTCTTCTATCCAGAGACTTCAGAGGAAGACTTCATTGTGGGAAGGAATGAAACTCTCTCACCATTCAGTCTCCTTCTGCCCACAGAGTCTTCCCACTATTTATCAGGACAAAAGGTTAAACATAGCAATGGGCTCAACATAAAGATTAAAATGTAGCAGGAGGCATTGGCCTATTCAGGTGAACATTTCCTCTAGGATGTCAGGCAGCCTCCTAATTAAATAACAAAAGGTTATATTTTCCCCAACAGATTTCCACTTCCACCTACAATGTTAAATAACCAGAAACAGCAGAATGAGCAAGAGTGTTCCCTTTTGGAAAAATGACTAGTTTCACCATCTGGGAATTCCTAGAGGGCAGGCACTCTTTCACATGCTTTGGTTAACAAAGGCAAGGTTTTCCTATATAAGGGATTGTTGGATAGGGCTCAAGTTCTCCGTCTTCTAATCTAGGGGTGTCAAACTCATGGCCTGTGGGCCAGATATGGGTGCTTGGGTCTGGCCTGTGGGGACACCCTGGAAAGAGTGAAGGACTGGCCTGGAGTGCCTCTGCCAGGGAAAACGAAGCAAGGCGGGCCGCACATGGCCTCCCTGAGCTCAATTTTCAGTGACAGAGGTCTGCAGGAGGCCGTCAGGCCAAAAATGGAGCCTCGATGAGTGACATCAAGCTGACCACACTCTCTAGTCACCTCCCCTAGCCCCCCAAGCAGGGGTGAAATTCGAACGGTTTGGATCAGTTCAGGTGAACTGGTAGAGATGATATGAATCGGTTCGCTCAACTGATAAAAACCACCCCGATTGTCCTGGCCCACCCCTGCCCACTCGCCTGGTCACCGCTCACTCCTTCTGACTGCTGCCTCCCCATATATTTTGCCTTCACCATGCGGCCCAGCTAATCACCTCACCTGTTCAGCTCACCAAAGGTAACCAATGCATGCCACCCACTCACCCTTCACCTTGGGTCAGAGGCTGGGGCCCAGGGATGCACCATTCCCCAAGTCACTGGAGCCACCGCCCACCTCAACTGGGTCACAGAATGCGCCATTCCCCAGCTTCGGCCTTGCCCTGGAACCACCACCCACTCATCGCCCACCTCAGCCCTGTCGGGGAATGTGTACTTTTCTTGGCTTTGATCAAGAAGCAATAGACGCAGGTAACATGCTAGAAATTCATTCTGCAAATTTGTCACAATTCTCATTTAGTTTGATAGGATGTAAACTACATTCTCATATATGGTAGGTCTTATTTTAAGTTTAATTATGAGTTGGCTGGGGGTTATGCTCCTAATGGCTGAGGACTCTCCACTGTACAATTGTTTCTGATATTTAGCCTCCAACAGAACTTCTCCAGTGGCTATCAAAAGGATCAGGCATTTATTGAGGCTGCAGAGTGATGAAGAAATGTTTAATAGGCAGAAGAAACCCTTCTGTCTTCTTGTTACAATAAAATGAGCTTTCCAACATCACAACAAGAAATATTAAAGGAAACATTAAATCACCCCGAGAATGCCAAAGCATCATTCAGAAGATGAAGGCCTCTGATAAATGAGGGACAAAGTATTCGCAACAGTAGAGGAAAACATTTTGACCCTTGTGTAGCATCGGCTCAGAAAATTTATTAAAATGCAGGGCTCCTGTTTTCTTTTGAGCAGAAAACTTTGATACTACTGTACTTTAAACATTAAGAACAGGCAAAATGCTGATAACACATTACAGGGGTTTGTCTATGTAGACTGAATTTTCCTTGAGTCCAAAGTAAGACAGTTAGACAATTAATTGAAATGGAATGGTGATGATCCTATTATCTGGATTCTTTATCTTCTGCTAAGATTGCTAATCCACTTCTGGAATCTTTTTGATGTGTTGCCTTTATTCTTAATAGCTCTACAAAGCTTGGGGCAAAATTACCTAAAGAAGTGCCTGTCCCACTATTGTGTCTGTAACAAAGGGTGACACATAGTTGGATATAGGAATGAAAGAGGGTTTTTTAAAAAAAAAAAGAAAATAGTGCCTTCTCTTGTGCAATGGTGTTCTGAAATCACCTCTCTAAGTTGTTTTCTTCTTGTAGATATTTATGATTTGTTGCTAAGGTGTTTAGACCTCCACTCTATTTTATTTTGGTTTCCTTTTTATTTAGGCTTTATGGGGGTGGGGGTTTGAAAATGTAAAGATGGGATAATCCTCTCCCTGAGAAATCTCTAGATTATGTGTTGAATTCTTCTCACCTTTTCTGTTGCTTTATATTGATAATATTACGTTCCCCTTTGGATGTATTGATCAGAGAATAAATTACTGTAAAAATTGCAAATAAAGAGGCAACTTCAAGTAAATAATTACAAAAAGACTTCTAGGCAATCCCAAACTTTACAAGTTAACTGCAGGTATTCAAAGAAGAGCTTGTAACAATTACATTATCTTACTTGTTTTGTTCAGACCGAATTGATTTATTTTTAGGATGAAAGAGTGTAAAAAGTAATTTGGGGTGGAACTCATAAAGTCAATTCTAGGTGACTTTTTTTTCCTTTTATCAAAAGAGGAAGTGAAAATTGTATGTAGACAGCTATAGCTGCTAATGTTAAAAAGTCTTTTGGCAGAGCTCAAGATATAAATTATGATTTTTATCCAGTAATTAAAGGAAAGTGTCCCCTTTTTATATAGGTTTATCAAGATGTATCTATAGTTTGGCTGTAACACTAATCTCATCCGCTGTGATGAAACTATTCTTAAGTGTTAAACTTTAAAAGAACTGTCCTATAAATCAAACGGTAAGTTCATTAAAATGCGGGGGTGGCTGGGTTGCACCAGCTTATTTATTTTGGAAGTTGGCGAAATTAACTTGCAATTCTAAAAACTGCAGCTGCCAACCAAAACGTCACATGAACTGACAACCGAACACATAAAAGACAATGACACCACTATGCTCTTGTAACCTCCAGGTTAAGCCATACCAATTCTGTCACATTTTCCCCATTTTATATTTTCCAGATGACCATTATTTGCCAGATACAGAACTATGCAAATTTATTAAGATGCAGGAATAGAATAAGGGCTTGGTTTCTTAAATGTGCTACACATGATGTGACATAATATCACATCTTATAAAAATGCATTATTTTCTCCCTCTCTCTCTCTCTCGTGCTATTTTGTTTCTTGGGCCCTACACAAATAGGGCCCAAACAGAATAGCAATATCACTTAAACATATACTTCTTGACAGTGCTTTACAGCCCTCTCTAAGCAATTTACAGAGTCAGCCTCTTGCCCCCAACAATCTGAGTTCTCATTTTACCAACCTTGGAAGGATGGAAGGCTGAGTCAACTTTGAGCCTGGTGAGATTCGATCTGCCAAACTGCTGGCAGCCAGTGATCAACAGAAATAGCCTGCAGTACTGCACTCTAACCACCGGGCCACCATGGCTCATATTAATATTAATAAAACTGGCTGAAATAGTAGTTGCTCCATGGGAACAGGCTTTGCATAAGTCGAAAGCAAGAAACAATTGATGGAAATGAATCAAAGAAAGAAGCAACCTAGAACTAAGGAGAAGCTTCCTAAGAGTGAGAACAATCAATCAGTGGAAAGGCGTGTCTTCAGTAGTTATGGGTGCTCCATCACTGGAGGCTTTTAAGAAAAGACTGGACAGCCACTTGTCCGGAATGGTATAGGTTCTCCTGCTTGAGCAGGGGGTTGGATTAGAAGACCTCCAAGGTCCCTTCCAACTCTATTATTCTGCAGTCATAGAAGATTGTTTTTATAGTTCTAAAAGCCAGCATTACAAAACATACAATAAATTCATCCAGTATTTCCACTCTCATAATAAGAGGCATAAAATGAGTGTGTCTGCTGATTCTCCATGTGATAAATGAAACATTTGATATTTAGAAAAATCTGATATTTAGAAAAATCAGAAAGTCAGAAAAAATTAGCACAGGCAAAAGGGCTGCCTCAGGTGGCAGATGCATAGAGAAGGTGGCAGATAGAGAAGTAGTAAATTGTTGTAGGTTAATGTCAGTTTCTTGAATAAAGAGTATTGTTATCCTATTTGGTCCAGTTGATGATACAAAATGGTGCTTAATGAAAATATCCCCTATGTTCCTTCTGTTTCTCTCACTGTCTCCTTACACTCGGCTTTGCCTACATTCTCAAGACTTACTTGTCCAATTCCAGATGACAACATGGACTATTAGCTGATTTCTCAACAGTGGGTGGCCAGGCAATATTCCCCAGGGTTTGTGCTTCGGATTTTGGAGTGGGCTTGAAAGTAAAAGCAATTCTTCAGAAAGAGAGGTTAGGATAGTAGGAGGATAATGGTGTTTGTATTGCCAGTTCCACAATAATGAACACATTGGGGGCTTTTTACAGAGCTTACAAGAAAGTGTGTAGAAGTCTTTGTTGAAAAAAGCATCTCCTCTAGTCATACTCATTAGAAACACAAAGGCAAAGCAATTGCAGCAAAGCAAAACAGAGGTTTTAGCGAGCAGATTAATTATCAAATTGCAAAGAAGATTGTTTTATGTGAATAAGAACTAAGGCTATGTTAGTCAAATTTATCTCCTGTTACACTTTGCTGACATGCAGCTTATAATCATGCTGACAGCTTGAATCAAGGTTTACATCTGATTTATTCTGTTCTCATTAAACATAACTTGAAAATAAGTCCCACTGTATTCAGTGGGGATTACTCCTTGAGATCTACGTAGGGGAAAAGCTTCAGGCAATTCGTCTTAACATTAGGACTGATTTGAGTTTTAATTGGTTTCCTAAAGCTATCTGGTTGGCTAATGAGGTAACAAGACAATAAATAGATCCTAGACTTCATAAGTGCTACAGTTCAAAAGAATTTTCATTGATCTGGAACTAGGAAATGCATGCCTGCATTCCTACATCCCATAACACATAAATTCCACAAGAGTTACCATCAAAGCAATGAATCCTTAGATTAGTTTTATTTTGCTTTTCCACTCCATAATGAGAAAACGATTGAATTAACAAAATTGCTGTGCATCTTATGCTTTCTTTTCCTCCTGCCATTCAGAACATTTGCTTTTCTCTTTAAGAAAATAAGGTAATTTCTCCCAATCTGCTGCATTCCTATTATTTGCTAACAATCTTTTTTTTTTAAAAAAATGCATTGTTTGCAGTAGCTTTTCATTTGCATATGGAGTGTGTACTCTTCAAATGTGAACTGATTTGCTGCTACAGGCTGTATTGAACGTATGAGCCCAAAGTTTTTGTTGCTGAGCAAGACAGTTGTTAAGTGAATTTTGCCTCCTTTTAGGACGTTTCACAACACATTTGTTAAGTGAATCAGGCTTTCCCATTGATTTGCTTAGCAGAAGGTCAAAAGATGATCACATGATTGTGTGATCACCAGGGACATTGCAACCACAGATTAAAAACATGCAAACTGCCAAGTTAAAACATATGTATAAAGAATGGTTGCTGGAACTGGGTATGTCTAGTTTTATGAAAAGAAGGACTAGGGATGACTTGGTAGCAGTGTTCCAATATCTCAGGGACTGCCACAAAAAGAGGAAGTCAATCTATTCTTGTCCTAAGGGCAGGACAAGAAGCAATGGGTGGAAACTAATCAAGGAGAGAAGCAACTTAGACTAAGGAAACATTTCCTGACAGTTAGGACAATTAATCAGTGGAACAACGTGCCTCCAGAAGTTGTGAATGCTGGAAGATTTTAAGAAAAGATTGGATAACCGCTTGTCTGAAGTGATGTAGGGCTTCCTGCCTAAACAGGGGATTGGACTAGAAGACGCTGCTTCTTGGATGAGAAGCAAAACATCTTCAAAGAAAAAACAGAAAGTCTAGTTGCCTCTTGAAAAAGCACCTTTGGGACCCCTGCTTGAGTTTGAGTTTGAGACCCCCTCTTTGAGTTTGGAAGCCTTTACCATATTATTATTTTCGAAGACTACTTTGAAGCACTCATGCTTTTAGGATAGGAGAGTCATGCATACCATATCTGTACATGCACCAAAGTGAAACTAACAATAAACTGTGCAGAAGCAATAAGTTCCATGACATCTGATAATATCACACTTCTCTAAAGGCTATGTAAGAAACTGGATATATTTCACTTACAATGTACACGTTTTGCATGTCAGAAGTTCCAGGTTCAAGAATCTTCAGCTAGAAGTAAAAGTGATGTACTCACTAGTTGTTAAATCAGATCAATTTAATGCTTCACAGTGAATCCTTCAAATTCAAAACATAGAGTAAAACAGTCTTCATTTTCTTGAGTTAAAGTTGGATTTTTAAAAACTCTTTTGCCTGTTCTAAAACCCAATCTATTGAGGGAAATGAGGTGACATACCCTTATTCTGCTCTCTTTCCACACAATTAAGGTAAAGGTTCCCCTCGCACATATGTGCTAGTCATTCCCAACTCTAGGGAGTGGCGCTCATCTCCATTTCAAAGCCAAAGAGCCAGCACTGTCAGAAGATGTCTCTGTGGTCGTGTGGCCGGCGTGACTAAATGCCAAAGGCACATAGAACATTGTTACTTTCCCACTAAAGGTGGTTCCTATTTTTCTACTTGCATTTTTACATGCTTTCGAGCTGCTAGTTGGCAGAAGCTGGGACAAGTAACGGGAGCTCACTCTGTTCAGAGTAATCTGGTAGGTAGGAAGGAGAGTATAGATTGTTCCCATTTCTGATAGGTATATAGAATTTTAGACTATTAGATTTCCAAAAGCAGATTAAAATGGTAGGTTTTGTTGTGTTATTTTGTCCCCTACATTCAGTGTATATACTTTTTTACGAATAAATAGTTGGCCCCAGGTTTTGTTTTAGAGTGTAGAAGAGAACATTAAGGAAAATTAAGGATGGAATCCTCCGGATTCCATCAACTAGCCAGTGTCGACTGTCGACCCCCCCGGGGGAGGACCTTCTCTGTGGCTGCTCCGGCCCTCTGGAACAATCTCCCCGTGGAGATTCAGACCCTCGCCACCCTTCAGGCTTTCTGCAAAGCTGTTAAAACCTGGCTGTTCCGGCAGGCCTGGGGCTGATGAGTTCCCAGCCCCACTCGAATTGTTGCAGCTGTTGACGAGTTTTTAATTGTTTTTTTGTATTTGTCTTGTCTTCTTGTTTTTTGTACTTCCCCTTTCCCTATTTAGTTTGTTAGCCGCCCTGAGTCCCCTCGGGGAATAGGGCGGCATACAAGTTTAATAAAACTAAACTAAACTAAACTAAAACTAAAATTGCAATCTTTTCATGAAAAGGATTAACATTTCTTTCATATTTATGAAAGATTTTTTAAAAGGAAGGTAAAAATGAACGCAAACTAAGGTAAAGTAAGAAAAGAAAAAGAGAGAAAACACAGGGAAAGCTAAAAGTATAAGAAAGGTAAAAGTAAAAGGAAATAGAAAAGGAAACTAGAAGATAAAAAGAAGTCCATAAGGGATCGTCAGTCAGTAATTAATGTAGATAATATCTTTTCTCTCTTCAAATAGGTCAATTTAGCTTTCTCAGCAGAGAATGGCACAACTTGCCAAATACAAATTGCTGTGGCCAACTCACCATAGCCAATTCGCTGTGGGACAATTTAACAACTCTATTTAATTTTTTAAAATAAAAAAAAATATTGTTGCCATTCACATTTTGTTCTGCACCTCCTTTTGCATTCTTTATTTAATGGTTCTATTCTACCATTTGTATTTGCCTATTATTTGTTGCCTATTATGGGAAGTTATCATCCAGCCCTCTCCCAGAAAAATGAAATATCCTAGGAAATATTGAAAAGGCAGAATATTTCTCTGGATATGAAAAGAAAGAAACATGTTTTAAAAGACAGAATAGTTGCCTGTAGCTTCCTGCCCATCCTCACTGTTAATGGGCCTTTAAGGCCAAGCTAACCCACTTTTACATAATAAAGACTTCTCCACTGCAGCCCCAGAGGGGATGGGAGTAAAGGCATGATAATATTGGCCCTTTACTCAACTGACCACATGGCATCTGAGAACTCATCCATACCTGGATTCAAAACACAGCCTAGAGAGTAGCCCCTGCATGGCCCCATGGGAGTCTGACAACAAATCAGAATACATTTCTTAGACAGGAACAGGAAATAGAGAGGTGGGACTAAACAGGTTATAAAAAGCCTAGCAAGCCCCTCCCTCAGCCCTTCTCTTCTTCTCCACCAACATTGAATCATGTGATCACCTTTTCTGTTCAGGGCTCAAGCCATGTGGCCCTGTCCAACAATAAACCATCTTTCCAAGCAGCCTCCATGTCTCCAGTGTCTTTTTCCCCACTTGGAGCTGAACCCAGGAGGACATTTCTTTCATCACTATAAAATGCTTCTTTTGCTGAAGGCTAAAATACGTTTTTGGGAACAGCCTAGATTTGTATCTATTCTAATGTCTCAATATGGCACATCTAATTATTTTTAAAATCTGCAGTAATTTTGATTTTGTAGTATCATAAATATGCATGTCACCCAAATCAGCTCATATCCTTCTATTTCTTCTATTTCTATTCTTTTATTTTTCAGTAGCACCCACTATTTCACTCAAACCAAACACCATGCTGAAAAATACAATCTCAAATCAAGAAAACCCAAACTTTCTCTTTTCTTTGCATGTTGAACTACCTTATATTTAACTCATGTTTTCCCTGCCACACAAATTTAGATATAGCCATCTGCCATTGCTTACATAGTGTATCATTTGTCAAAACAGATATTGTCTGAAACAAAAACAAAAAAAATATATCTGAGAGAAATTTTCCCCTTCAATGATAGTTGTAGTTTATCTCATGTTAACATTGTGAAACTGGTTATTTTTATTTCCTTTCTGCCTAGGATTTGTATCTCTGTTTTTAATGTTATTTATTGTTGGGGTAAGTTTTATATGTGTACCATCCAAAGATAGCTTGGATTAGATGAGCACCTGTATAAATTTGATTAATAAAATAATGCAAAAAATAAGCATGTCTTTTTAAAACTTCATTCCATTTCTTATCATAGTTATTTTGAAATAATATTTAATTCATATATGTCATAATGATACCCAGATATTCTTTTTAACCATGAAACTCATTTTATTCATCAATTCTGTTCGATCTTATATTTTCATATTTTTTAACACATTTATCTTCTGTTCATTCTTCTTGAAACCAGTTAGTGCACCAAATTCTTTTAATTTTCCCATTTGTGTTTCAGTTCCCTGTAAGAGCTCTTCCAAAATGATCACCAAATCATCTGCAAAAGCCCTTAATTTTTTTAGTCTTGTTTTCTGATATCCATATTATGAGCCAGAATAAATAAGAAAGCAGATAGTGGGCACCCTCTCTTTTCTTTTTTGTATCTCAAGTATTTTTTGTTTTTTTTTTAGATCTCCATTAACAATTTGTATTTTCTCTGAAGTGTAATCTTACCAATTTAGCAAAATTCTCTTTACTAGGTACTGTATGTTTAGTTTAAGGAAGAGAAGGGGTAAGGATGATATGATAGTAATCTGAACTGTACTTGAGGGTTTTTTAACAAAGAAGAAGGGGTCAACCCATTGTCCAAAGTTTCGAGTTTTGAGTTTAATAAAATTTGTATGCCGCCCACTCCCATTGGGACTCTGGGCGTCTCAAAAGAAAACAAAAGAAACATTTAAAATTTAAAAATAGAAAATACAATATTAAAATTCCACATCATCCATTCCATCTAAGCGGGGCTGGATATCAATCAACAGCCCCAGGACTGCCGGAACAGCCAGGTCTTGATGGCTTTATGGAAGGCCGGGAGAGTGATGAGGGTCTGGATCTCTACGGGTAGATCGTTCCACAGGGCCGGCGCAGCAACAGAGAAGGCCCTCCCCCGGGGGGGCGCCAGCCGGCATTGTCCGGTTGACGGCACCCGGAGGAGGCCCAACCTGTGCGATCTTGTTGGTCATTGGGATGTAAGTGGCAGGAGGTGGTCTCTCAGGTAGCCAGGTCCTAAACCATGTAGCACCTGAGAGCAAGTCAAGAGGAAAGTGATCATTAAAGAGAGATTCAACCTAGAACTAAGGAGAAATTTCCAGACAATGAGAAGAATTAATTAGTGAAAGGGCTTTCCTCTAGAAACTGTAAGTGCTCTATCATTGGAGACTTTGTCCAGAATGATATAGGACAGTGATTGTTAACCTTTTTGTCGTTGCATGCTGAAAAGCGTGCACATGTGCAACAGCATGCAAGCACGCATGCCCAGACCCATAATACAATGTGTGCACAACACCCCCATGAGCACGCCACCCCCTGCACGCACCCCACACTCCTGCACATACACCCACAACACCCCCGTGCTCCTACTCCCCCCCCACATAACTGCACCTGCAGCACTCCCATTCCCCTTTTTGGGACTAGCAGGTGTCCCTGCAGTCTCCTGGGACCAAAAACTGGCCATCGGTGGGGCATGCTGCAGAGTCCCCATGCCCTCCCCACGCACATGCATGTCCCCCGCCTCCCCCCATGCATGCACACCCATCTCCTACATGTGCCCTGCCCTCTGCGCATGTGCGGCAGAGACCCCAAAATCAGCTGGCCACTGGGAGGCACGTATGGTGGAGCTGAGCTGGGGTAATGGCTGCTCTGCCTACAGAGAGGGCTCTGAGTGCCACCTGTGGCAAGTGTGTCATAGGTTTGCCATCACAGATATAGGATATCCTGCCATGGGCACAGGGCTTGGCTAGAAGACTTCCAAGGTCTCTTCCAAACCCTATTATTATTCTGCGTTGTGTGGTATGTCTTTTCATAATCTGTCACTATTCCTTTGTACTCATGATAATACTTCTTTAGATATTCATCTATTTTCTCTAGAGAGTTATACATTGCACATGCTGAAATAATATTGATGAAATGCTTTATTGTATGAACATATTATCCATTAATACGGTATCTCCCTCTTGCAATTTCAACATTTCCTTTTCCTTTTATAATTCACATGCAACCAATTCCCTGGTTTGTTTGCAAACTAAGATTTCAGTTTTTGCTTTACATAGTTCATTTTTATTTCCATTTCTTTTAATTAACTTTGATAGCTATCACTGTAAAAGTTTAATTTGTTGAGAAATACTTATCTTCTTTGGATTTTTTTTAAATCCATCATCTTTTCCTTTATCTCATCCAAAATAGCTTTCATTTTCTCTATTTCTTTTGAGTTCACTGTTTTATTGCATAAAATAACTTGTAATGAAAGCTTTGCTTGCATCCCAAACTGTTCTTAAATCAGTACCTTTATCTAAATTGTTTTTTAAAGATTACCATTAACATTCTGTTATATCCAGACAATTAATACTGAATACATGGCAAAAATATTAATTTACTGATAAAGAGGAAGAATTGGATTTCAATTAGCTATATGATTTAAATAAACATACAACAATCCATTGGGTATTGTTTTTATACATAGACTTCTGCACACCAGACATTTAAACAAACAATTGCTGTTTATTTTTTGGGGGGGGGAGTGATCATATTAAAAATGTAATTTGATTCATATGAAATATTTCAAAAACAGGTAATATAACTTCTTTATCATTGGAAAGTCTGGTATAAGCACACCCCTAAAATGCAAGCACAAATTATTAATTTTATTTATTAAAAGTATGGAAATACACACAGTCGATCATGAGTGGAATTTTCCAGGGTCAAGGGCTGTTCCTTAGACCAGCCAAACAGAGTTGGGATGTTACTGAAATAACAATAGCACTTAGATTCATATACCGCTTCACAGTGCTTTATAGCCCTCTCTAAGCAGTTAACAAAGTAAACGTATTTTCCCCAACAATTTGGGTCCTCATTTTACTGACCTCAGAAGGATGGAAAGCTGGGTCAACCTTGAGCCAGTGAGAATCGAACTGCTAAATTGCTGGCAGCCAGCAGTCACCCCCCCAAAATATCTAGATCTCACCAAATGCCTGAAGGTTCTGTCATCAAAATTCTACAGCAAGTGGGTGACCTTTGGCTGTTTCACTTTGTGAATGGAAATGGATATTTTGCTGCCAAATGTAGTACGTATCTTCAGATGCTATGGACCCATGATGTGTAGTCCAAGAGGCTATAGATTGACTATCCCTATGGAGTTCCTTTAGTTTAGTGTCCACTAGGAACATTAGAGAATGAGAGAAGGGATCTTCTCTCAGCTGCGGTGGTGCAGTGGTTAGAGTCCAGTACTGCAGGCTACTTCTGTTGATCACGGGCTGCCTGCAATTTGGCAGATCAAATCTCACCAGGCTCAAGGTTGACTCTGCCTTCCATCCTTCCAAGGTTGGTAAAATGAAGACCCAGATTGTTGGGGGCAATATGCTGACTTTATAAACCACTTAGAGAGGGCTGGAAAGCGGTATATAAGTCTAAGTGCTATTGCTATTTCTCTCCATTTCTATTGCTATTTCTCGCCTTCTCTTAGCTTCCATTCTGGTCTCCCTTGATTGGAAGACTTACATCATTCCTCCCCTAATGAATTATGGTATATTTAGAGTTATTTAACCTTGTTCTGAAATAATGGAGTAATGAGAACAGATTTTAATACGATCTCAACCATAACTGGAAGACCCCATAAGTCTTTTTAAATCTACTTCATAATGGGTAAATAGTGTGTGTTTCCTCTATCATAGAAAGTAACATTTTATTCCTCCTTTGGATTTTAATATCTGGGTTTTGAGAATCTTAATGGGTTTAGCAGATACATTCTTCTAAAATTGAAAACACTGAACAAACTAAAAGATTCCAATCAAGGTTACCTTTGAAAATTCCCTATAGGCATAACGTGCTAAGTGTATTTATGCACTTTTTGAATATTTTCTCTCTCTAATGATTTTCTTTAAAAAAGTTTTCTTTTGCTATGCCATTTGCCCTTTGAGCTTATACTAAACTAGATAAAAGGTAAAGGTTCCCCTCATAGATATGAGCTAGTAATTCCCAACTTGAGGGGGTGGTGCTCATCTCCATTCCAAAGCCAAAGAGCCAGTGCTGCCTGAAGATGTCTCCATGCTCATATGGCTGGCATGACTAAATGCCAATGGTGCATGGGATGCTGTTACCTTCTCAACAAAGGTGGTTCCTATTCTTCTACTTGCATTTTTATGTGCTTTCAAACTGCTGGGTTGGCAGAAGGTAGGACAAGTAATGGTAGCCCACTCTGTTACGTGGCGCTAGGGATTCGAATCGCCGAACTGCTGACCTTTCTAATTGAGAAGTTCAGCGTCTTAGCCACTGAGACACCACTACTGAATTAGATACATGTAACATAAAATTATGTCCTCCTAGTTTTGTACGGGATCAGGCCATTCAATGACATGCATCAGTGCTTTTGTTGCTATTTCAGATATTATTTCAACATTTTAAATGGGTTCCTCCAAAGTGTATTGAGAAAATCACCCAATGAACCTGAATGCCTTAATAATTTCCTATTCTTCCTTACTTCTTAATAATATAGGTCCATGAAGCATAACAGACAAATTGAGTAAAAAGACAGACTTTTTATACCACAATAGACAATGAATATTTTTCATTTGCAGTATCTGAAGGATGGAATGCTGTCCACAAAGAGCATCCACAAAGAGGAGCTGAGGTGGCGCAGTGGTTAGGGTGCAGTACTGCAGGCCACTTCAGCTGACTGTTATCTGCAGTTCATCGGTTCTAATCTCACCGGCTCAAGGTTGACTCAGCCTTTCATCCTTCCGAGGTGGGTGAAATGAGGACCCAGACTGTGGGGGCGATATGCTGACTCTATAAACAGCTAAGAGAGGGCTGAAAGCCCTATGAAGCGGTATATAAGTCTAACTGCTATTGCTATCCAATTTGCTAACATCCACCTACCAGCTGTATCCTAATACTATGGGTTTTAACCAGTTTTTACGCTGAACTGATAAAAAATTTAGGACAGCTATGGAGTCTGTGAATCTTTTCCCTAGAGACACATACTATCTGTCATTAGATATGGTGTTGCTGCAAATTGTTTGTAGCAATGCCACTTGTAATTTCTTAGCAATTCTTTTATGCTGAAGTGATGAAGGTGGTGATGGTGAAGATGGATATATATGCTTAAACTTTTTTAGGAATCATCCACAAATGGGCACAGTTTGGGCTATATGGAAAGTGAGTCAGACCTGAGAAAGGTTGGTAGCAGGACTATGCTTACCAGATATCCACTTGGCTTCTTGGGCAATTCCTTCCCCCTACGCAGATATTGTCTGTATCTACACACAGATATTACCTATGTACTTATCCTCCCACAAGTATGTTGGATTCAGGATTATTGATTTCAATTTATAATTATTAGTGTACTGTGACTATTTCTAAGTATTATATGATGAATGTATTTATCATGACTATGATCATGATTTATCACATATATATTTTATGTACACTGAGAGCTTATGCACCAAAGACAAATTCTTTGTGTCCAATCACACTTGGCCAATAAAGAATTCCATTCCATTCCATTCCAGTCCATTCCATTCCAGTCCAGTCCAGTCCAGTCCAGTCCAGTCCAGTCCAGTCCAGTCTAGTCTAGCCTAGTCCAATCTAGTCTAGTCTAGTCTATATTCTATTCTATTTTCTATTCTAGATGACAGTTTTTCTAATAACCTTCCTCCCTCCCTCCCTTTCTTTTGAAAACAACCTTGTGCAACCAATCATGTATCATTGTGTGGGCAAATATACAAATACATACTAATCATAAATGTCTATTTCCTTTGTTTCCCCTCCCCCAGGCACTTGTAGAAAATATGTATAGTGTGAGTGAAATTTGCCAGCTAATATAAATATTCAGATTTCTTGAAGTCCAATAATTTAGAAATATGAAAGAATTAATGCTTAATCCATTAACACATGTAATCAAAGCTCATCTGGGATATAAAATCTATTTTTTTCCCTTTTCAACAAAGAAGCTCTAGGTTAGGGTTAATTATGGCTCTCAATGCCACAGTAAGTATAATCTCATATATTTGCATTATTTATAGTAACATTGCATGATCCCCCTCCCCCCGAGTCAGAAAGAAGAATGGGTGGAGGAAAAAAATCAAATAAAAGAAATAACTTTGATCCATCAAATAGCTTATCTATCAAAGTTATTTGATGGAAATGTTTGAGGAAAGGAAATGCTTTGAACATAGAATGTAAATTTCTTGTGATTTAAAGTGCTAAATAAAGATGACGAGCAATTGAACAAATGGAAGGTACAAAAAAAAAAAACAAGCCATCATATTGCTTGGCTGAGTCTCATAGTTGAAGGTTACATTTTCACAGAAAATAAATTCATTACTGAAAGAGAAATGAAAGTCGAGGGAAATGACCAGAGAAACTGGGCTACATCTTAAAATTTAGAGAATGAGTGTCAAATTAAAATGGAAGATATAAAATAAGATTGTGTAGTAGGTTTTGTTTGTTTGCTCTTCATTTACAGATCCAAAAGTGATGTAATGGATTGTATTAATATGTTTATTAATGTTCTGACCTAGGCTTCCCAAGAGCATGAAGCAAATTCCTGGTCCCAGCAAAAAACCCTTTTATTAATTTACTGTGAATTCTGCTCATTCACATCCAGCAAAGTCTTTCAAAGGAGGATTGACAGTCACAGACCTTATCTGGAGTACAGAGCTGCCAGGTTGATATCTGCAAAACTTGGCAAGAAGCCTCAGAGAGTCACAATCCAATTAATCAAACTAATTGTATCTTGCAAGCTCCACTCCCCTTTCACCTGTGTCTTTACTCCCAAGTCAACCTCTGTTCTTTCGCTGTTCCCTTCATCTGGCAACTCTGCACATGCACATCCTGGGAACAGGCTCCAGCTGTTTGTCTGCCTCACTGGTGTCTGATTCTAAAGATAGCTGATAACTGGCATATGGCTCTGGTCCCCCTCTCAGCCTCCCACACAAAGCCCTCATCAGAGCCTTCCCCGGACTACAGGGCTGGCCCATGTTCCTCCCCAACCTCCTCACTGTCTGATACTGCTGCCAGCTCCGCTGGCCACTGGCGGACCGCAATACATGGGTTCATGCGTAACCGGTACACACTGCTCGCTGTCGGGCCACAACAATTAATTTGAGTAATACAAGAGAAACAAAATCATGCTAACTATGCTTCCTAGTAATACTACATCTCATTTTGAAATGTCTGATTATATCATAATGGATAATTGAGGGTAAAATTGAAGGCTGTCAAACTCCCAGCCCACACCTGGTTTAGCAAAGGGGGAAAAAGTCCTGATATATCACATCATGTGCTGGCCACGCCCACACCTGATTTAACAAAGGGAGGAAAAGTCCTGATATATCACATGATGATGCCATGATGACATGAGTTTGACACCTCTGGTATAATTCATTTCCAGTCAGATGAATGGGCATAAATGAAGAATGTGTAATTATATTTTGGGTCGAAAGTTATATTTGACACTACTGCCACTTTTGGAAAGAGTTTTATTCAAAAAAAAATGGGTTGGACCAAGATAAAAAAAATTGCTTCATTTAACTGAATACAAATTAATTAAATCTAGTTTATAGAAATTACATATAATTAACCTGATGATGCCACGTATACCTGCCTCCTGGTTTGTTATAAATCACAATTAGGAGCAATATTTTTGTGGGAGTTATATGCAGTTTTTCTTCATATTGTGTGCCTTCTGACAGGGAGGGAACAAACACCACTGGTCTTGAGCTGTGACCAGCATATAATAAGAGGATACATTGCTGAATTCCCTATCATTCTTTTTCTCATCTGCTTATATTTTACAGACAGGTAGAGTTGCAAAAATTCAGATCACCACTAGCTAGTGGCCAAGAGTGAGAATTTTCTATAACTCTTTGCTGCCATCTAGTGCTCATACAGCCCAGATACACTAGACTTAGTCATTTTTTTCCTCTAAATGTTTTTTTCTCTCTCTTTTGTTTAGATGTATTATCTCTTTTTACTATGGTATTAGGAATAAGGTAATGGTTTCCCTTGCACATATGTGCTAGTCATTCCTGACTCTAGGGGGTGATGCTCATCTCAATTTCAAAGCTGAAGAGCCAGCACTGTCCAAAGACATCTCCATGGTTATGTGGCCAGTACAACTAAATGCCGAAGGCGGATGGAAGGCTGTTACCTTCTCATCAAAGTGGTATCTATTTTCTACTTGTATTTTTACATGCTTTTGAACTGGTAGGTTGGCAAAAGCTGGATAAGTAACGGGAGCTCACCCCGTTATGTGGCGCTAGGGATTCAAACCACCAAACTGCCAATCTTTCTGTGTTAGCCACTGAGCCATTACGTCCCTATGGTATTAAGAATAGTACCAGATTATTTATACATTTTTATACCACTTGTCCCATCTACTTCTATCACCCAATTATATATATTTTTTCCTTTAGTTATGCAATGTTTCTTAGCATATGAATATAACTCTCTTGTGACTCATAGTGTTCTTCTCTTTAGATACCATGATACAAAAAAGATGCTGAGATGTTAGGAAGTGTGCAGAGAACAGCAACAAGGAGGCTCTGGAGGTTAAATCTAAAACTACTTAGACAGATACTGAGACAGATACTACAACTTGGATTGTATAAAGTACAATGTGTCTGTTTCTAGATGAAAGCTACTTCAATTATACCTGCATTGTGGATCTTGCTTTGGCTTCCAATATTTTATCCTGGTTCAAAGTGTCAGATTTAGCCTACTGTACTGAACCCTATATGGCTAAGTTCCATGAAAAATCAGTGCAAAACTCTCATCCTAATTAAAGGAGTCTACTTATGCATACTGGATGGGGATTTCTCTCTATATCCGGCTTATCAAAGATAAGAAGAATGGAGACATGAATATGTCTATGGTTGCTCAATCCAGTGGAAGCCTTACTGCAAAAGTCCTGTTCACAAATTACTTGGGAAAGTGACAAAGATGCTACTCAACCAGAAGGATTTTAAGTTTGCTGGGATAATACTGTGACTTGTTCTATTGGTTTTATCTTTGAATGGGATTTCATTGTATGTTTGGTTTTATTTTCACTTTAAACTGTTTCAAGTTGGTTTGATTGAGTAATATATAAATATAATAAAAACATACATACATTCATACATACATACATACATACATACACATATACATACATGCATACATACATACATAAAATCTAAGCAATCTACTCAACTAGTGGGTAAATGACTGAGATTAAGTTGGTAAAGGTGACCTATGATGACATATGTAAATATATATCCATACAGTTTACCTGGTAAATAAGGTAGTTTATCATTGCCATTTTACTGGAAGATTTCCCTCTCAACTTTGGAGTTGAGTCTACAGCCTTGGAATTTCCAAATGGTCCTTGTCAAATATCAACTCAGCAAACCCAGCATATTTTTTTTAGCTTGACCAAGGTCATAAACTTTTCCTTCACTCAATGGGAAGACCAGAAAAATGTCCACTTGATGTCACTCTTGTTCTACAGAAGTTTGACTACAGAACTTTTGTCTGCCTATAGCAAAGCTCCTTACTTTTCCTGCCAGATAACATACTTTGTTTTTTTCTTCCTTAGTTGGGAAAAAATTAATAAAGAAGAAGAACTTAAAACATTTAAAATTTACAATCATAGATGACTAAGTAAAAATCTTAAAATGTATGTGTGTGTGCGCGCACACACACACATATGTATGTATGTATGTATGTACGTATGTATGTATATATGTATGTATATCTTTTCCTCCTGCAATTGATCTACTCCTAATTTTCACTGGCAGAAATATTAATTTTTATTTCCTTAAAATATGCTATTCTTATTATGGTTGTTTGTACACTCAGACAGCAGTTTAGACTTGGTTTAGCATTTTTATCCATCTACTGAGTCTTTCCAAGGACCTGAGATAGGGAGATATTGATTCCTGTTATTTCTAATTGATTATCTTGAATACCCAATAATGTGAGGAGTCGAATGCCTTCTTCTAATCAATTGAAGCTACTTTAAAGTTGATCTTCCTTTTCTTACAGTTTTACAAAGCTATCTTGTAAGTTAGGAGCTGATCATCTGTACCTCTGCTGTTTGGGTAGCTTCCCTTCTGCTCAGGAATGAACTTGTTTTCAACTACAGTAGATGCTGTTGGATGCATCAACTACGATACTAACCAGCAGTTTGAAAGCTTTTGATAAGCAGGCAATTAGTCTTTAGTTGACTGGTACTATCCCTTTTGTTGAATCTTTCATTTCCAGGTAAGGTTTGGTCAGATGTTAACCAATCTTCAGTTTCATCTCCTTGCAGTTATGTTGTTAAACTGCTTGGCAATGAGTGGGTATAGACCAGTTACATGTTTCAACCCAAAACCGTGCAATTCATTTTCACCTGGTGCTGACCACTCCTTCATATTACAAGTTTATTTTTAATTTCAGCTCCTTTTTTATTCTTAAAAAGTCTTCTAGCCAGGCTGCATTCTTATTTTATTTCTTCAGCTTTTCCCATAGTTGTATTCACAACTGCACTTCAAGCTTTATATCTGTACATTTTCTATACCAGTTATTTGCTGCCCCGTCATTTCTAATGTTTCCTTGGTTATCCTTGTTTCTAGGTAATATTTCTTGATCAGGTATTCTTTGGCTTTTTTTTCTTCTTTGTTGATTTTGCATCCCAGGTTTCCATTATAACTGAAGCCACGATGGACATTAGTTGGTTTGTTTCTTGTAGTGAGCTGGTACTTGTATTTGATATTACTTTACTGGCATCTTTTAATACTTATGCTAACTGTTTCTTTGAACAAATGTCTGTCAGACAATCTTTTTCTGTCATTTTTGTGCTGTTTTGGATCCTCAGTAAGTGTTTGTTTCAATTCCTTTTCTTTTTATGTTAGAGGGCTTTATTCTTTCTGATGAGAAGGCTGAGGAGAGGATGTCTGGTTTTGGAATGAAAACAATTTATTAGCTATGCTGTTTTCCTCTACTGCCAACACAATCTGGTTTTTCACTACAGTCTGAGTTCCTTCTAGTAAGGCTTCAATGTCCTGGCTTTGGACAGACCTTTGCAGTTTATCCAATTCTGTTTCTATGATTATCTTGTTTCATATTATAAATGAACAATGATCAACCTCTTTTCTGTTATTTCTGATACTGTATGATATTCTTTCTAGAACTGGCACATTTTTTTCCAGATATCCTCTTCTTGTTGGATTTCATTTGTAATAATAATTAGGTTTAGGTTTAGATTTATTGGATTTATATGCCTCCCTTCTCTCAAGGACTCAGGGCGGCGTACAACATAAAAGAAAACACATATTACAAAAATTAAAAGGGACGTTAAATAAAGTATCCAAAAAAAACCCCAATTGATATTTACAATAAAAAATATGTCTTTGTTTTCAATCTTTGTATATTTATAACTGGTAAACAACTTTAATCATGTATCAAGAAGCACCAGTTGCTCAGCCAACAGCTCTGAATCTTGCAGCACATTTTTCACCAGAAATCCAGAAATCCCAACACTTAATCAAATCTTGTTGATCCACACAGCAATATATCTCATGTAAATTTCATCTCATCATATTGTTTATGGGAGAGACAGTTTTTGTCTGGCTCCTCTGATGAGAATTTTGAAGTCATCTATCATTGCTTACTTCCTTGGGCTGAGAGAACATGACTGACCGAAAGTCACCCAGCTGGCTTTGTGCCTGAGGAGAGACTAGAACTCATGATCTCCCAGTTTTCAGTTCAGTGCCTTAACCCTTACATAATCCTATACAATGAAATAATTAAATGCAAATACTGAATTATTTCCTATTTCTGATTATTTTGAGAGTAAGCTTTTCAGGAGAACCATCTATATATATGGCCTGGAAATGGTCTTGATCCTTAATAGCATCTTACAGAACAAAAGCACATAAACAATCTTATGGCTGCTAGGATAAAAATTGGGGAATGACAAGGCACTTCTTCCCAAGATGATGTGTTCTGAATGGACTTTCTGCCTGTCCTCCCATTTCATTCCCATCTACAAAGAAACCTTCTGGACTTATACAAGTTTGAGATATTTTGAGATTACAAAGATGTTAATGAAAGCAAAATTCCACCACATACCAGAGGTCATATTCAGCAGGTTCTGACCAGTTCTGGAGAACCAGTAGTGTAAATTTTGGTAGTTTGGAGAACCGGTAAATACCACCTCTGACTGGCCCTACGCCCATCTATTCTCTGCCTCCTGAGTCCCAGGTGATCAGGAGGAAATGGGGATTTTGCATTAACCTTCCCCTGGAGTGGGGAGGGAATGGAGATTTTACAGTATCCTTCCCTTGCCATGCCAACCAAACCATGCCATGCCCACAAGCCATGCCACGCCACCAAGCTGCACCCACAGTACCAGTAGTAAAAAAAAAATGAATCCCACCACTGCCACACACATAAAAAAACCTGTGGATTTCAATCCAAATTTAATCTTCTTCTTACAAAACAATATTGCAAACGGAAAATATTGCTGAATTTCAGACACGAAAGATTATACCAAAAATAATAAGTACCCCCATTTCATATTCTTTTTTCACTCCAGCAGAAAATCCTTTAGGAGAGTTAGAATCATCTTACCAGATGTTGCCATCTATTCAGGTGCTCTGTTATCCCATCTGAGAATTTATGTTAAAGCAAAAAGGGTATTGGCAACATCTGGTAATTTTTGTAACAACAACAGCTAGCATTACCATACAAGAAAGTCTCATAATATTGAACAGCATTTAGAATTATATGTTGATCTTAATTTCATACGAAACAGCAGTACGCCTAACCTGTGTTCCCTGTTGTACACATTTGATTGATAGCAGATGAAAGAAGGCAGAACAAGTGAGGTTTTTCTAACTACAAAAAGTAATGATCGCGTGGAATTCACTATCACAAAATGGAAACAAGGCTTTAAAATCAATACAGAGAATAAGTCTATGAGTGAATCAATGGTAACACCTAAAGAGACAATTCAGAATCTGAGCGGGAGAGGATGTATAATAGGATATCCACAGAGGGGTTCAAAAAATCAAATTAGTGGTGAAATTGGATTTTCATTTTATCTGCAGATGGCCCTATTGTCAGAGTTTCCTAATAATTACTGCTTATTATTTTGTGAAATGCCCCAGGTCCTGACGTGTATCAGATCCTATCAGTAGGTTCTTATACTAATTTATATCTGATAAATAAAAGATCTATAGGGTCATTAAATACTTTGCTAATGGGCAGTACAACTAAATTCTAGAAAAACAGAATTCGAAGGGATCTTGGAGGAGACCATATATGTTTCCGAACAAATGGTTATCCAAACTTGAGAGACCGCCTACTGCCAATTACCTCCACTCGACCAATTAGATCCCATAGATTAGGCCTCCTCCGAGTTCCATCTGCCGGTCAATGTCGACTGGCAACCACGCGGAGGAGAGCCTTCTCGGTGGCAGCTCCAACCCTATGGAACGATCTCCCCGTGGAGATTCGTACCCTCACCACCCTCCAGACCTTCCGCACAGCCCTCAAAACCTGGCTATCCCATCAGGCCTGGGGCTAAAGACCGTAACCCACCCGAATTGTATGAATGTTGTGCTTTTAATGATGTACTGTCTTATGTGTTAATCTGTTTGTTTTCCCCTCCTTTCGAATTGTAAGCCGCCCTGAGTCCCCCCAGGGAAAAGGGCGGCATATAAATAAACTACTCTAAACTCAATCTCTTCTTAAAAACTTGTGATGATGGAGCTTCCACAAATTCTGAGGGCAAGCTGTTCCATTGATTAATTGTTCTCATTGAAAAGAAAATCTTTCTTAATTCTAGGTTGGATCTCTCTGATGATCTTTCAAACATTACTTGCTGTCTTCCCCACCATGAGAGTCCCTCAAATATTGAAAGACTGCTATCACCCCCATTCCTTCTCTTTGTTCGACTAGACATATCTAGTTTCTTCAATCATCCATCATAGGTTTAGCCTCTAGAGCCCTTATTGTCTTTGTTCTTCTCTGCACTCACTCTTTCTAAAGTCTCAACATCCTCTTTGTATTGTGATGACCAAAACCGGATGCAGTATTCCAAGTGTGATATTACCAGTGCAGTTTAAAGTGGTGCTATACCTTCATGTGATTTTGATAGTATCTCTCTATTGAGGCCACCTGGAATTTCATTGGCTTTTTTGGCAGCTGCTGCACACTCCTGGCTTGTACAGTGGTCCACTAGGATTCCCAGATCCCTCTCACTACTGATGAGCCGGGTGCCACCTATTCTATACCTTGCTTTTTTTCTTACCTTACTTTTGTCTCTGTTGTCTAGAACCCAGTGTTCAAGTCTATCAAGATCCTTCTGGATCTTGAGCCTATCTTCTAAAGTGTTGGTTCCGCCCAGCTTGGTGTCATTTGCAAATTTGATGAATTTCTCTTCTATGCCCTAATCTAAATTGTATGTGATGATGTTGAAGAGTATTTAAAATAGAACCTTGAGATTCCTTTTTGTATACTTCACTCCAAGGATACAATTCCATTGAGGACCACACACTGAGTGCAGTTGGTTAGGCAGTTACAAATCCAGCTAGTGGTAATGCTATTTATCCCAATTTCAATATTACCAAGAAGTAGGTTGTGGTCTACTTTGTCAAATGCCTTACTAAACTATAGTATGTCCACAGCATTTCACTGGTCACTAATTTAGTCACTTTGTTAAATAATGTAGTAAGGTTCCCCTGGCATGATCTGTTTTTGACAGATTTTTGTCTGAATTTTTGATAAAGGATTACACTGTTTGAATGATTAAATGTATCATATATTAGAGTAACTGAATAGATGAAAAGTCTAAGTTTGAGTAGAATTAAGATTTGCAGTGAATGATTGTATTTATTAATTTATATTGATTATGCTTATAAAGATAATTGTTTATAAATAATATTTTTTGTCGATGGTTCTGGATGGAAAATATTTTTTTTCCTTAACAATGGTCATGATTTGTTTTCTACTAGGAAATGTAAGTACAACAGTGAATCTCTTTGTTACAAATTTCTTTTGGTAATTGAATCACTACGGGACAATTATCTATGATCACCCTTGATGTTGGTTGGTGTTCTCATTAATTGGACAGAAAATTTCAATGAGGTTGATGATAGTTTGCTTTTAGTTTCATGCAAATCTAATTATTTTACAATTAATTAGGTTGATATGTTCTTCACAGGCTGAGCTTTAAGCAATGTACAATATAACCCCATGTGTAACTCCTTCTAATTTCAGCAGACCTTCCTGCCAAATGAATTATTACAATCTATATTGAAATACCTACTAATATGGTTATCTTAGCATCAATTTATTGGATAGACTTTTTCTCACCTACAGTGACATTTCTTCCCCTGGGAAATTTGTCTTCTTAAATTTAAATATATGAAACATAATCTTAAATCATTATTTGAAACATAAATGGTCATTTCAGCAAGTTATGTAAAGAACAAAATCATATTTCTAGCTGCATTACAGCCATTATGTTTACTTTTCAAGTATTATTTTATTAAGTACTGATTGTTTGAAGGACTGTGACTTAAGTATTCCTCCCCCTGCCCCTGGTTGTGTCATTTATGTCTCACTTTTTCAGATTGTAAACTGTTCGCTTTTACTGAGTGGTAATCCACTGATTGAAGACATGAGATAAATGTTTAACTGAGTCATTTCATGTATCAGAGTCACTTATTGTTCTTTCCGGTGTTTCAGTGTCTTCTTTTTCACCAATACATGCACAGCTTTCTTTTTTACTGATATCCATTATCAATACACAATCTTATTTATTGAATGCCTTAGACGTACGGGACAAATGCTACATTTAAAAACTGAATTGCAAACAGAAATTACTCTTAAAAGCACTACACAGAAGTACTCCTTAAGAAAAGGTTCTGCCAAATTCACCTTTGTTTCCCCAGTACAATATTTTTGTACCGGTATATACTTTTTTGGTGATTTCATTATCTTTAGATTCCTTCTCAAGATTAAGATTATTTTTTCCTCTTTAGTTTTAAGTATCATGCAAGTTTATTTTGTGAAATTGGAATAAACAGTCTATCTTCAATCTCTCCACATTTTTTTCCAGAGACAATTGCCAAAAGATAAAGGGATATATAACATTTTGGTAGTTGAAGTTCAGAGTTTCCATATTTTCTGAGATAGCCAGAGCTGTAGTAGGCAGAAATGTATTACATTTACATGACCATATCTTTGGGTTTGTTTTTGTAAGTGGCTTTGCATGATAAAAAGGACAAAAAAACCCCCCAAAATATGGAAACTCTCAATTTCCACCACCAAAATGTTCTCCAGTCCTTCCTTACATAGTATTAAATTAGATAGACCAATAGGTTGGTTTAGTAAATGCTTTCCATCTTTAGAAATAAATACGGTAATGTATGTGGATGCTTACTAAAAAACAAGGGGGAAACTACTATATTTTTATGGATGTCTGGAGTGGGTGGCTGAAGATATTGGAAAACAGTCTTTATTTCTTTTTTGTATTTGTTGATTAAATCTCCAGATTCACTGGAGGCGTCTATATCAGGGGTGTCAAACTCAATTTCATTGAGGGCCACATCAGTGTTGTATTTGACCTCAGGGGAGGGATGAGTAGGTGTGTCCAGGGTACGTGTGGCCAGTTCGATGTCTTGCAGCCCTCCAGGGATCTGTTTTCAGCTGTGATGGCCTCCTGCAGCTCTCTGCCAGCAAAAATGGAGCCCAGGAAGGCCGCACGCAGCCCTCCCGAGCTCCATTTTCGCTGACAGAGGCACCACAGGCCAGTCCTTCACCATCATAACCCCCAGTGCATCCTACAGTCCCTTTTAATGTAAATATGAAGGATAGTTTTCCAGTGCTGAAGACTAAAGAGATAGAATGTCAGATATGATGAAAGAATCTTGGAGGTGAGATAATTTTAGAGGATACATTTCTTTGGCCTCAAATTTCCCATTCTCTTGTGTATTTCTTTTAATATGCTTAGCAAATACTGAAATTTTGCACCTCATCATTAAGAAAGCAAAAGTTCACATCTACTTTATATTCTGGCACCTTATATGTGTTCTTTAAACAAAGAGATTTGAAGCCAGCTTGTGCTAATTAGTTAAGTGATGGAATGGAGATTAGCACATATAATTACACAAACTGTGATGAAAGCAGAAACTTTCCTGAGGCTGCAGTTGAACTTCTATCCAGCACACACAATTTAGCATGGCTGGAATTTTACATCTCTACAGGGATGACTTAATGCATCCTGCAGAAAAGATAGGCAGAATGTGATTGCTTGGATCCCATTACATTTCATTGCCTGGCATAATAGATGATTAGCCTTAGGAATTAGTGATAGTTTTACAGGTGCTAAATTTGAATAGAGTTTTTAAACTTTGTTATTTTTAAAGACATCTACACCTTTGCCATATTCAGGGGCAAAATTCAAAGGTGAACAGGCGACAGGACTGAAGGTCTCAAATAAGGGGATAATTTCTTATAAACTTTTGGATCACCATATCTATTAATGTTCAGTACTGTGGCTCTCTGTGGACTTGACAATGCTAGTGTTTCAAGTATTATCTTGGTCATCCCAAAGGCCCTTTTCAAAAGTCAAGTGGACTTTCTTGGCTGTTCCTTGAAAACATTTTGCTTCTCATCCAAGAAGCTTGGGACATGTTTCAGATGTTGCTTTGGAGATCAATTTAATGCTGACATTGTCTTTATAGAAGGATTCCATAAAGAGCGGAGGCGGTGCAGTGGGTAGAGTGCAGTACTGCAGGCTACTTCAGCTAGCTGCAGTTCTGCAGTTCAAATCTCACTGGCTCAAGGTTGACTCAGCCTTCCATCACTCCGAGGTCAGTAAAATGAGGACCTAGATTTTTGGGTCAATATGCTGATTCTGGAAATCGCTTAGAAAGGGCTGTACGGCATTATGAAGTGGTATATAAGTCTAAGTGCTATTGCTATTTGTAATGAGTCCTCCTCCCTTAATAATAACACATCTTTTAAGAACACAGAGTTCTGTTGGATCAGGCCAATAGAAGTCTTGTTCAGCATTCAGGGTCAGAAGTGAACAGTGAGATAGCAATAGCAAAAGCACTTAGATTTATATACAGCTTTACAGCACTTTACAGCCCTCTCTAAGCAGTTTACAGAGCCAGCATTTACTGTATATCCAACAATCTGAGTCCTCATTTTACTGACCTTGGAAGGATGGAAGGCTGAGTCAACCTTCAGGATCGAATTCCTGGAGTAAGCGAGTGAGTTAGGCTGCAGTACTGCATTCTAATCATTGCGCCACCATGGCTCTTCACCCATTCATGAAACTCACTTGCATGTTCAATGTATCTCTTTTTTTCCTCCTGCTTCCAAGCGATGGCACTGAAGAAGCCCTACATGGCACAGGACTTAGTTATTTACAGGACTGCCTTTTCCTGAGAATATCTGCCCATCTCACTAGCTCAGACAGAGTGTGTCCCACTGCATGTCTCCTCCCTCAAATTGTGCCGTCTACTGGGGATCTTGGAACTGGCCCTTTTCTTTGGCTGCCTCTATCTTGTGGAACTCCTTCCCATCAGTGCCTTGATAGGTCTCTATTCTTCTAGCCTTTTGCAAAGTCATTAAGACTTGGTCTATGACTGAGGTACTGAGTATATATAGTAGAACGCAAGGAAGCAGGCTAGGTAAACCCACTGCGAGATATCCGAAAGTGGGGAGGGATTGAAGTGCAGGGTTTTTCTTTATTGTTTTATATTTTAGTTACCCTTTCATTTATTATTTTTAGGGTTGTTATAAGCCATCCGTTGGAAGAAATGTCCATCTGGGTTTAGTTCCAAGTGGGGAGAAAGACACTGGAAACATGGAGGCTGTTTGGAAAGATGATTTAATGATGGATAGGACCACATGCCTTGGAGCTACTGGGTGAAAGGGGAAGAAATGCTGAGAGTCCCTGGGTTTTATGCCCTCTCTGGGCTTTGAACTTTTTGTGGCACAGGAAGAATATCCTGATTGGTTGCTGTCAGAGGTCATAGCTAGCTTTGTAGGTTGTCTATGTGCTAAGTTTGGTTGAAACGTGGTGGGGGGGGGACGCAATGAAGGGCAATAAAATGGCTCTGCCTGAAGGGGGTAGATCTTTGTTATATAAAATGGACTGACTCAGGCCTTAATGGCCTATTGACAAAGGTGTGTGTGGGGGCTACTAAGAGTGAGTCTGTTTCCTGGCTAAAAACATGTTTCCCTATTTCTCATTCAGGGAAATATAATATTCTGCCTTTTTAATATTTCTTTGGATATTTCATTTTTTAGTAGAGGGGTGGGTGCTAACTTCCTTCACATCTCATTTTGCCTTACGTCAACAGTTATATCAATCTTTTAAATAAATAAACCAGAAGTGCTGTCTATATTTCTGGAAGATCTGTGGAAAAAAAGATTGATCTAGTATCTAGTTCTTTTCTGATATCTTCATCACTGAATGTTATCAAAAGCAATCCGAGCTTCATTTGACTCTACTGATAAAGGGAGTCTGAGGCAATAAATACCACCAAAGTTTGTTTGTTTCATTTTATTGCTTCATTTATTTCATAATCAAAGCAATCCAAGGTTTCTACAAGCTTAGACAAAAATAAATATTTCTTCTCCCCTCCTTTCTCCCCCAAGTACATGCAACTTAATCAACAAAGGACTACCCCCCAAAAAAATCTATCCATGACAAAGTTGGATTTATTATATAACACAATATATTAACTCATTTCATTTTGAAGTCTCCTTGGAGTCTTTTGCTAATTGTGTCACTAGGTCTAAGTAAGTGCTTGTGAATAAATAGGTGAGAAACATACTGTAGGTCTTCTTTGTTTCATAGTACATTATACTCTGTAAGGTTTTTTTTTTTTAATGTGAAACCTACTCACCACTCTTCATTATGTTAAGATGGTAATGTGGGTGTACACCAAACAGAAATAGCTGTAAAATCCAGTACAACAGGCATATATCCTTGGGCAAAGTGTTACATTGTTAGCAACAACATATTAAGTCACCCAATGCTTCCTTTTTAAAAAATAAATAAATAAATCAAGCACCTACAGATAGTATCAGTATCAATAGCAATTTTCTTGTTAGAAAATTAGACTAGGAACCTCCAAGCTGCCTTTCATTAAGATAGAAATATGCAATGAATTGTATATTTTACTTCCCCATGATTAATTTAACTTGCTGTTTGTGGATAACTAAGTGTAAAATAATTTTACTCTAGAGCAGGAGTGTCAAACTCAATTTCATTGAGGGCCACATCAGGGTTGTGTTTGAAATTGGAGGGCCTGAGGGGTGTGGCCGGGGTGGGCATGGCCAGGCCAACATCTGTTTTCCACTGCAATGGCCTCCAGCAGCCCCCTACCAGCAAAAACAGAGCTCGGGGCTCCATTTTTGGCTGCAACAGCTACCTGCAGCCTTCTGCCAGCGAAAACAGAGCTCAGGAACTCCTTTTTCACTGGCAGAGGCACTGCAAGACAATCCTTTGCTATTTCCAGGGTAGCCCCATGCGCCAGATCTAAGCATCCTGTGGGCAGGATCTGGCCCGTGGGCCTTGAGTTTGACACCCCAGCTCTAGAGAGTCTTGTTTTTTAATCACAAGCTAATATCAATATTAAAGAATTAATTTTTTCAATATTTAATATCAGCTTTCAATATTTAATATCAGCTTTAATATTATGCTTCTAACTGTTGTAAGCCACTTAAAGAAATGTATTTGAGATGATGATGATATGATGATATGTATGGATGACAGGTAGATAGATTTCAAAACTAACATTTAAATATTAAGACAAAGATTGAAAATACGATGCTATTTTAAGGACCTAGATGTCACCACATGTTTCTTTTCCTATCTACCCACCCCTTTTCTCATTTATTAGCAGTTTTGTAACTATTTTGGAAAGGACTGCCATTCATTTATGTTAAATCTACTTTTATTCCATATTGATTTTTTTAAAAGTTCGCATCCACATTGTCTTTTTAGGTATAAGGCGTCTGTCAGTGTTTCCGACCAGTGCCCTAAACTTCCAACTAGTGCAATCAATAGTCTCAAGCCATCTGGCAATAAAAATCAGTCTTTTATTAGGAGCACCATGTCAGCATTACTTAGGTGAAGCCAGCTCTGCCTTCACCCCCTCCACACCTTGCCTCTGCCCCTGTTTCCCCCTTCCCCCAACATGTGCCACCCGGTCACATTTCCCAAGGAGGTAGTTTTGCAGGTTGCAGAAGTCACTCCCTTCCAGGCCATTGTTGGTATCCACGGAGATGGCCTTGACTTGGTCAGCCCGAATATATCTTGTTATGACTGAGGAGTAAATTCCTTGGTGCAGCTGTGAGGTGCGATTCCTCATCCCCTTGCCTATGGCAACTCAGGAGCAGGTAAGGGAAGCAATTCTATGCTTGTGTAATTGTTCTGCTAGCTGCATTACTTACCAGCAGACCTTTGGATGCAATTGAAGATGTTGGTTATGACCCCATAACCTATATGCATTTGAGAGACTGTCTGTCTTTTATAGTTTCTTCCTTTTCATACAATCAGACAGAATCATCATACGTTGGGTCTCATCAACGTAATAATACCCAATATGTGTTCTTATTCATGCTTGCTCAGCTTTATTCTTTTTCTTCTCCCAATGGTGTTTTCTTCTTATAGTTCATCCCTTTATGTTGCTAAGAAAACCGCAAGGTTTGATGTAGGAGGGGACATGACCGTTGCTGATTTGCAAAGAAAACTTATCAAAGTCTTTAAGTTATCATGAATCACAATTACCATCTCCCCACTCATCCTCCCTGAGTTGGTGGCTGGTGCAAACTGATGCCAAATTCAAAACCAAGTTGACATATGTCCAAGTTACTATTTCATCTTTCCAAGCCTATCTAGGTTTCAATTCTGAACACCAGAACAGCTGCCTCATCCACAATCATATCATGGATGATGTAGTCTTATTACATAATGAACTTACATTCATAACACCATTCAGAGTCCAAGGCACTCAATAATGTGATGATTTTGCTTTCGGTATAAAATCCTGTTTTAATTAAGCATGGCCTGCTCTCAACTACCTGCCATATCATCTGACACAAAGAATCAGGACTATTTGTGTATGCTGCACTATTAAAAAATGTATTGAAGCCTATGCACAAGGATCTGGCCAACTAATGTTGGCAATTCATTGGTGGTAGATAAGGTTGAACAGAATTCAAGAAGGGCTGGACTTGGTTCTCTCATGATGATGATGTGATTTACCTCCCTCCAGCTTGCCTGCTCTCCTCTCTCTCTCTCTCTCTCTCTCTCTCTCTCTCTCTCTCTCTCTCTCTCTCTCTCTCTCTCTCTCTCTCTCTCTCTCTCTCTCTCACACACACACACACACACACACACACACACACACACACACACACACACACACACACACACACACATATATATATATATATATATATATATATATATATATATATATATATATATATATATATAAATCTCCCTTCACAACTTTAATGGGACACCTTCCCTCTCCGACTCTACTCATATTGTCTTCCTTCCACGCCATTGAACCAGTCAATTTCACCCTCACTCTCATACCAGCATGACAATGGCTGCTTCTGCACTTAGACCTTGGATAATTTGAAGGTTAAAACAATTTCAATGGGTCACCAAACATCTCCATCCAAGCATTCCTTTCTACCTTTTCTCCCTCCATTTCTCATGTCAGCTATGCTCCAAAGAGAGACATTAATCATTTCAATTCAGTCCACTCCAAGATAGTCCTAGTCCATAGACAATACAAGGGAAGATAATAATAATTATTATTTAAAAAAAACTCTCTGGAAAGGCATCATGCAATTTGGATGGAGAAAACAAAACACATTGATGGATATGGGGTTGGTAACAAACAGTCTCTTGACTTGATTCTGCCCCTACAACTCAGCTCCTTCCAGCTGCATCCACACGTTGCAGAAGATCCCTTCAAAAAATGCCCTGAATGCCAGATAGCCTGCTGACACTCATCTGCCAGTTCACTTTGTACAAAATAGAAAAGGGGGGAAAACTCCAGTTGGATCTATTTTGCACAACTGCCAGGACCCATAAGCAAAGGATGGACTTACTGTATGTCCTAGCATTATCTAGGGAACTATCAAAGCAAGTAAAATTTGAACTCTCAGAAGAACACCCGCTCCCAAACAGCATCTTTGATCTAACTCTAACTCCAAGTAGCAAAAGCCCAAGAGGCATGTTATTCACTTTCCAATGAGTTTTATTGTTCATGAAACCAGGAACCTCAGTTTTCTCAATCCTAATCTAATAATCAACCACTATATCAGATTTCTTCTTCTTCCATATTCTATATAAACTTTAAACTACCAGGATGAAGTCACCTTCTTGGCTTTGTCATTTGCCAAATATAAATCATTATCAGTACCTGCATATGGGGGTAGCGGTTTCTGTGTCTCTCCATATTCACATAGCATGTTGTTATCTGCAAAGAATCTCCACTCAACCACGTTTGTTTTATATTTAGGCGTTCCAACTCTCAATCCATTCAAGGTCCTCTAAGTAGTATAAGGGAGGTCAGATTCTTCAGCCATATCCTCCTTCAATGCTATTCCTTGCTTGAGAGTCATAGTGGCACAGTGGTTAGAATGGAGTACTGCAGGCTACTTCTGCTGATTGCCGACTGCCAGCGGTTTGCCAGTTCGAGTGTCACCAGGCTCAAGGTTGACTCAGCCTTCCATCCTTCCGAGGTGGGTAAAAGGAGGACCCAGATTGTTGGCGGCAATATGCTGACTATGTAAACCACTTAGAGATGGCTGTAAAGCACTGTGAAGCGGTATATAAGTCTAAATGCTCTTGCTATGCTAGTGATGGTCTCCTTCCCCCATCTTTTAATTTGAATTTGTTCTTGTACTCTCAAGAATGTTTGTTCTTGCCATAAAGCTTTTGCTAGATCTGAGTCGGTGGGCTTGGGGCACACGTCCATTCAGAGGATTTCAAGAATCATTCTCCTGCTTAGTGCTCTTAGTATCTGCTGCTACTCTTCTCCTGAAATGCTACTTCTCTCCTGCTATTATATCAAACAATCACGATCAAAGGTGGAGGACTTTCACTTATTGCTTAGTGAAGAACTTCACATTTTCAGGCAGGATGGAGGCTATTCTAAAAAAAAAACATTAACATATCCTTTTCAGTAGTTTTGAAGTGAATAAATATTTCACTGGGATATCTTCACTAGCCCAGACCCATTTTTCTCTCATAAATGTTTTATTCTTATAATGAGAAGCAGTTCTGTAATAATGTGTTTCTTCTGAATATTCTTTAAGCTATATCTGCAGGACGTAGATTAATGCAACCCTGCAAATTACAAGGTCTTAAAGGTGTGCTAGTAGAGGGCAAGATAAATTTAGTTAAGCATAATAAAAAGGTCTGAAGTAATCTAAATTCTTTCCCATTCTACTTCATTTCTTCTGCAGGTGGTTCAGGGAGTGAGTTTGCTTATACTGTAACTCCAGAGTCAGAAAACTTGTCTTATTGCGCAAACTGGCCTTCTCTACCCTTAAACCTGCCTCCGATCTGCTATATTGTTTTATTTTGTCTTTCCAAAGTTATCAAAGTGATAGCGATCCCTTTTAGACTGGATTTGCCTCCTGGCTCAAAATGTCCATTCCACTTTTTCTGTTGTTGGCAACCTGTTTAAAACAGTTCTTTCTATGGAGGTAAATTGAGAGAATGTACTAGATTAGGAACTCATCTCTGCTCTTTTGAGCATTGCCTAAATAGAAAGATAAAAAGAATATTGCAACAACCCACTCTTCCAGAGTTCAATAAACCCAGTGAAAATCTGTATCAATGTGGATCTGAAGTTTTATCCCCTTGCTGTGTATTTGTATTGTGTTGGATATTAAAGATCTGTGACCTTCTGACACAAAAGTCTTAAGTTTCTAGTTTGCCTATCAGAAAGGGTTTAGAGGATGCAGGATATTTCTATGAAAACTTGCTCTAGTTTATTTGTGTGTGAGTATCTCTCTGTATGTGCATCTGCTTACTTGTCTTGGGTTGAAGGCCAGTATTTTTAAAGATTCAGCTGCAATCCATGTAGTGTCTAGGAAAAGTTCTTTTTCCCCCCATCTACACTATATTCCTGAAAGATAGCTCTGTTGTAAAGTAATTATTAGGAGACATGATTTAACCTTGAACAGGCAATTAGGAGTCCGTTTTACTAAAGATCTAAAGATTTAACTCAATAAAAATAGCCTCTGCCATAGAGAATGGAAGAAAGCACTGTAATGTCCAGGCTACTTATTTCTCAACTCTTCTGTAGCACTTGAAAAAGGAACCTAATGGAGAATCCTAAATTATTGTCTTTATATTGTTTGGAACCATATGATCCATAGACAAATAAATCTTCCTATTGGAACACTTGCCAGGCCAGACATGAGGAAAGTAATAGTGGCAGAGTAATGGTGAAGGAAGTAAAGCTTTGTTGATTTTTTTTTTACCCCTTAGCGAAATGCAGGGGGAAAGATCTACAGCCCTGTTGTTAGGGTAGAGCTACCACTTGTTAATGGATGAATCTGGGAATGATGCTATCTGTAAATCCAAAAGTTTGATTTGTTGCTCTTTCCTGTTTCCTCCTGCTTCTTCTTCTTCCTCCACCAGGCCAATGGCATATTCATTTTCAGATGAGCTCTCCTTCTGAAATGTTTGTGTGGGACAGTCCAAGGTCAGTCCAAACTATTTCAGGGCTCGATATTCCCATAGGACCAAATGAAAAAAAATCGCAAACCCTTGCATTGGCAAATGCACTTTTGGAAAGATGGCTACGGCTCACCCCGTTCTAATCCCAATTCTTTGAGTACCATTTAGAAAAAACTAGAATATCACCATCTCATTTACTATTCTGAGAAGTAAATGTATAAGTACTGGGAACTCCTTATTTTACGTTGTATGAAAAGAATGAAATTTGTAGACAAGATAGGCTATCATGAGAAGATGGAGCCTACCAAACCTTGAACAGTATAGACCAGAGGTGTCAAACTCAAGGCCAGATCTGATCCATGGGGTGCTTAGATCTGGCCCATGGGGCTGCCCTAGAAACAGCAAACAACCAACCTGCAGTGCCTCTGGAACTTGAGAAGACTGTGAGTGGCCCTCCTGAGCTCCGTTTTTGCTGGCAGAGGGTAGCAGGAGGCCATCACAGCTGAAAATGGAGATTGTGAGGGTCGAACAGAACCCTGATGTGGCCCTCAGTGAAATCAATTTGACGCCCCTGGTGTAGACAGTTAAAACTTTTTTTCCAGGCTCCACAGATTTATAATCTGTTAAAGAGACTATAAAATACCTGCATTTTGTAAATAGAAGATAAAGAAGGGGAAGGAAGAAGGAAGGAAGGGAGGGAGGGAGGGAGGGGGGAGGGAGAGGAGGAGGAGGAGAATTAATAGCTTAACTTTTATTGAAGAGGCTGCCATGTTTTCTTAGAAATCATTGTTTTGAACTTGATGGTACAGGCAAGCAACAGCTCATTTAGACCACTTCTGTAATATTTTCACTAACCTTTTCCTACATGATTTAGTTCTTAGACTATCAAGGACTTCACAGTTCAGTTCTGAGACATACATATTTTCTTCTATTGGCATACTAAATTGATTGACTAAGTCAGTGGTTCCCAAACTTGGCAACTTTAAGACTTGTGGACTTCAACTCCCAGAATTCTCCAGCTAGCTCTTCTGGCTGGAGAACTCTGGGAGTTGAAGTCCACAAGTCTTAAAGTTGCCAAGTTTGGGAACCACTGGACTAAGTGATTAATAATCAATAAATAGTGCACAATTTCTCTTTCCTCAAATGTATTAATTCTTTTTTTAAGTAAAATATTTTAATTAGTAAGTATAGTGAGATTCTCTTTATGTAAATTTCTCAGACACCTTTGCTAGTATGGTAAATTTAAAAATTTAGATCCATTCTCATGATAAATTTGAAAGTGCAATAGTTTAATGCTCAAATTTGTAATACAGAATAATGGCATTCCTGTAATTCATTAAATTCAACTGTAGCATGGGGGAGATTTATAGCTTTAATAACTTTGCCACATTAATGTGTGTATTTTAATGACATATTCCAATCTCACCACATCACAAAAAGCATAAATTAACTCACAGAGTGCTACTGCTGGAAAAATAGTCTCTAAATAGTTTTCAACATTTAATATCTTAGTTATAGTTAGCATTCTCATCCTGTCTCTTTCTGTATTTGTCTTTCAGAAACATTTAGGCTGAATTTCAGTTTAGTTTAGGAAACTTAAGATAGGCAGTTCATTTCTTCTGAACTTCTTTTGGGGATTTCTATGCACCATCAATAAAGATTAACATTATGCCTGATATTTTAAAAAGGTATACTGTATTTAACCTAAGAAATATTTCTGAGCTGTCATATCTCATTATCTGTCTGTCTGTCTGTCTGTCTGTCCGTCCGTCCGTCCGTCCGTCCGTCCGTCCATCCATCCATCCATCCATCCATCCATCCATCCATCCATCCATCCATCCATCCATCCATCCATCCATCTATCTATCTATCTATCATATATCACCTCTATAGTATTATGATCTAACTGTATGATGTGATTCATTATCTAATACCAACCAAAGAATCCTGCTCATAAGACTTGTCATCTTTATTCAGGTCCTCCAAAATGCTGCAGATTTTATTTGCTGACAATTATCTTAAAATCTAGCATAGGTAGGGAAAAACACTTTTAAAAAGTGGAAAAAAAAGGTTCCCACGATCATGCAGATCAGCTGTGAGCCATGTGATTGTCGAACCCTCTTTATTTCACTTTTTAAAACATTTGTTTTCCTGCCAGTCCAGCTTAATAGATAGAAATAAATGCTTTAAAAAGTGGGGGGGGGGTTCCCATGATAATCAGCTGCACTGCGCAATCGTCACAACCTTTTTTCACTTTTTAAAACATTATTTCTACCTATTCAGTGGAACTGGCAGGAAAAAAAATGTTTAAAAAATAAAAAAAATGGTTCTGATGATCGTGTGGCACAGCTGAGTCTCACAGAACACCCCCACACACTTTTTAAAGCTTTTTTTTTACTACCGGTTTGGGTGATCCTTAGCATTTTTTCTTACCAGTTCTAGCCAACTAGTCAGGACTGGTAGCATTTCACCCCTGCTCCAGGGAGTAGGAAGGAAATAGAAAATTTGAAAGAGAAAAATTATCTTTCCACCATCTTTTTCTATTTCCCCACCCTTCAAAATCATCCCTGTCCTTGACTTCTAGTGCAGCATATTCAATAGGCTCCTTTTCAAATCTTTGATTTTTCCGATCACCCCTTAGCATCTTCACACTACAAACATCCTTCGATCTTATCTGCTTTCCTAGATACAAGCCACACAAAACTAGCTGCTCTTAGTGCAAAACAATGCAAGGAATATCTCTGCTCTATATCTATGGATACCATTGACTAAAGCTTAAGATCTCTGCCTAGCAAAGATGCACCTCATTCGGAAGGTCTACAAGGACAATAAATTCTGCCAAGTGTTGGAAAGGGAGCATTCATTCTGTTTCTCCACTACCCAATTCACAATTGTAAGTGTGTATTTAACAATCTGTAGAGGTTTCAGAAAGTGTAGCTGGAACTCACCTTGGTACCTTTTTCTATAGTAATGACAATCTGTTTTCCCCGCTGCAACAGATTGTTTTTAGTAATTGGAAGCAATTCCCTGTTTCTTTACAACTTTATTACGATCGAGGGCAAATGATCTAATGAATATAGGATTGCTCAGGATTTCAGTAGGAACAGTGAAGATTACTTTTCTACACTTGTCTTAAGGACAACATTGTGCTATGCTTTGTAATTTCTGTTTCCAATGTCTTCTTGCTTTAAACTGTAATCCTCCATCTACCTTATTTGGGGGGGGGGCTGCTTTTAATAAGTGTGACTTTAAGTAGACTGTATGATAATTTGCTGCCCTCTTGAATTCAAATTGATTGCTTTAAAACAAAGAGGATCTAGATTATCTAGAGTTAATTAGAGGAAATTATTTTAATCAATATATTAACAAACAGTGCCATTTTCTAAGTATGCATAATTCATGGGTAGAACTGCATTTCTTGCCTAGTATCTTAAAACTGCAGCATTCTTATACCCCATGGAAAGAAGTCACAGTACCGAGTCTAAAACAAAGTCTAAAACTTTTGTTTAAACATTTTGGGGTTCTGGAGAGGAAAATCTGTCGTGCATCTTCAAATGGAAATACTAGCTGATGCTTTTATTCCTCCAATCGTATCCGTCGACCATTGTCTGTTTTGCTAGTGTTTAACCTTCTGTCCATTAATTATTTTATTGATTTTCTAATTGTATAGATGTTTTCCATAAAGCAAGCAAGCAAACAAACAAAAAGCCTTGTTAATGCTTTAATGTCTATCATTCTTCCGCATTTAAATATTTACTGGCTTTTATGGATCAGAACTCCAAGTATTCTGTAGTGGAGAAGTGGCTTCACTGTATGCAACTTATTCTTTCTGTTACCAGACTTATCTTCACTATCTGAAAGATAATTCTTTAAGCATCGAAATGTCTATGCTAGCAATTGTTAGTCTTATAGAGGAAATAATTAATATGCATTGCATTCCAGACTTTAGAAGGCAGAGATTGAAATCCCAATCTCTGAACAGGTAATCCTTCCTGTTAAAAACTTAACAAGAAGAAATCAGAAGAAAATAGTTACAGACAGACAGCAGGAAAATAATGCATATGCCAAAAGTGTGGAAAGTGGATATAATGATCCATATCTTTAAAAAAGGCAAGAAAAGGAATCCAGCAAACTATCATCATCAATATCATCAGTAACATTTAGGCTAGTCAGGTATATCAGAAACTTGCTGGCTGGCTTGTAAAAATATTCCCTGTTGCTGCTAAATAGGAAGACTTTAGAGGAGGATATTCAACTTCAGATCTTTGTTACCATTTAATATTTTTCTTCCAGCAGTTCTTAAATGCAGATACATGAAGGACTCCCATTTTATTGTATTATATTTTTTATGCTCCCTTTATTAATTTACAAGCAATACAGTAGAGATTGAGGAACAAGGGAAGAAGAGGACTCAGTAACAAAAATAAGGGAAGAGTTGAAATAGTAAGTTTATGAATTTAAAACTTCTAGTTAAAATCAGCAACCTAATGGACATCTTCACAAGATTATTGATCAATGCCTTTTTCACATTACTATTGATCTTTACATTTTGACCTCACTTTTACTTCTCATCTTCTTTTGCTGTCATCCTCACCTCCAATAATTCTCTCATTTCCAGTAACTTAACAATCATTGGGAAAATGTCTTCACACAATAAAAAGAACTTCCACTGGTGCCTCATAAATTTTTCCAGATATTTTTAGCTCGCTAGACTTCTCCCTTCAAAGCAATGTTCATCACAATATGATAGACACAGCATTCTCCGAGCACTCAAGGCTGTCCTCGGGAATAAAATGAATGAAATAAGACCAAGTGAAAGCTAATACGCCATCAAGATGCTTCCCAAGTCATTGTGACTGGCGTACATTGCATAACAGGCTCAAAAATAAGAGGTGGGCTTGCCTCCACCATATCTGGAACAAAGCGAATAAGCACAAACAGAACACAGTATCACATAAAAGCAGCTTATTTTCTTCGAAGTACAAACTCCTGGAAATATTATCATGTATACATGATATGAATCTGACATATAAGTCTAGATCAGGGATGACAAACTTGATTTCATTGAGGGATGCATTAGGGTTGTGTTTCACATTGGGGGGAGGGCTGATGGGCAAGGCAGGGTGGGTGTTGTCAGGGTGGGCAAGGCTAGTTTGATGTCACTCATGTAGAGGGTGTCTGTGGTAGCCTGGGTAGGGCTGGGGGAGAATCCATTGTCTCTAGCAGAAGATAGTGAGTCAAGGGAGAGGGTCAAATCCTTGTCCTCCAGAGGAGCTTTGCCATCCCACTCAGGCCATGAGGAGGACCCCTGGAGGACTGCCCAGGCTGTCCAGAGCTCTAAGCAGCAGAAGGCAAGTGCCCAACCTGGCCCTCAAGCTCCCAGGGCACTGGGACCCCACAGTGCAGCACAGCCCTGCTTTTCTGAGGGGGTCCTCAGCTGAGCTTACCTCCTCAAGGCAGCTGCTGTTGTATTCACTCTCCTTGGCCAGGTTGCTCATGGTGTGTGGGGGATGGCTAAGTGTGTGAGAGGCTCTCTCCCTCTCCACAGGAGGAGACCCAGCTTTGTAACGAAAGGATCCTCAATGATAGGATGGAAGACCACCAGGAGAGGTCAGGAGGAAGAGGCAAGGGGATGGTGAAAGGGCAGTAGGACTGCTGGTGGTGGAGTGCTAAGGCAGAACTTCCCTCAGACCCTCACTCCATCTCATTACAATCTCCTTCCTTCCTTCCTTCCTTCCTTCCTTCCTTCCTTCCTTCCTTCCTTCCTTTTTAGTTTTTAATTTTTCCTTCCTTCTTTATTTTTCTTTCTTTCTTCTTCTTTCCCCCTTTCCTTCTTTTTCCTTCCTTGCTCTCTTCCCATATTTCCTTCTCTATCTTCCTCTTTTCCTTTCTCCTTTCTTGTTCCTTCTTGAATGCTCAAATGCAAAATGGGAATCATTTCTTGATGCCTCCTTGCCTGGTGATCAAATGCCACTTTTGCTGGTAGTTTGTTTTGCTACTACTCTGCCGGTGAAAACGGAGCATGGGAGAGCCAAGCTCCATTTTTTTATTTCCACGGCCTCCTCCAACATGCTGCCAGCCACCACCATGTTGTAGAACAGTGCTGTGTCGGCCTGGGCTGGGCCGAGGCACCTCAGACCGGATTTTTGCTGTATCCAGGGTCGCCCCATGGGACAGATCTAAGCACCTTGCAGGCCAGATCTGGCCCACAGGCCTCGAGTTTGACATCTCTGATGTAGAGGGTCCCTTTGAGAATCAATGATTTACCTCACCACATTTCTAGACTTGCCTGTACCTTCAAACAAATCCCCCCATTACAGTATATTACATCACATACAGATTCCCAGAGTTGAAGAATGTTCCCTCTAGAGATGAGGCTGAAGTCTTCTATAATAGCTTCCAGAAGTTTGTTAAAGTTCCGGATAGTTTTTTGATGAAAATCAAGAAATTCCCAGTGGTCTGCAACCACTGCAGGTATTTCAATACTTATATAATTATTATTATAGATGTTTAGTTGTACTTTGATTTGTCTGGAGTCAAAAAAATGGCACAGTATATGAATTTAAGGAATACGTATTAAAATGATGGCCTCTTAAAAGAAAGTGAAATAATTGCTTTAGGCTTTTCTGATATTTATTAAAGCAGCCTTTATTCATGTATCAATGAGAATCCGGGGGAGGGGGAAAATAGCTGTTTTTAGGACTTCAACTTTTAAATTTAATGCAACTCTTCAAATAATGACATCTTTTCAGGCTGTTTAATAGGAAGAAACTGAAAAACCTTGAAGTGGCTTTCTAGATGAAATTGGACAGTAATTTTTCATAATCAAAAAAATATATCTTATAACTATAAAGGGATTTAGTTTAAAATTTCTAATTTTAATAGATAGCAATGTTGCAACAATTTGACATATTATCAGAGAAATGATAGAGAAAAGTAGATATTAAGGATCATCAGATGCATTTCATAAGCCATTTTTATTTTATCTTTATAACTAGCATATCATAGAGTATTTTTTGGAGATGCATTTTGCCTTGATTTGCTCATTACATTTTTTTTTCTTGTTACCCTTGAGATAAATTAGAGCAACAATCCTGTGTTAATCTTTCATAGTTTATCTTTAGCACATAATCTGCTGTGAAAAGAATTTTTTTTCCCAAAAGAATTAGTTCTTAGATTCTGACACACACCAATACATACTAAAAGCACAGCTTTAATAGTAAATCAATCATTGTTCAATTATATTTTGTGCAATTATAGATTAGCTATCTAAGGAACACTTCAAATGGAAATTGCAAAAAGTTGGATATTTCTAAGGGAGTCTAAAAGAAAATATGCAAAGTACATTAAAAGGATAGTAAATGAGACTCTATTTAAGCTGCTCACGTCTTTTTCTTTCTATCCATAGATACACAGTAAGAGTAAGATATCCATGTAAAATCAAAGGCTGTTCTTTTTGTCAAATTAATATGTTTCAGTTCTCCTCACAAAGAAAACTTATTGGTTTCTTCCTGTTTTATTAAGTGAATCTAATTCCCCAGCTTGCCTGTCTTTCTTGCCACAAAGAAGAGGGAGTCAACCAGTGCTGGATTTCAAAAATTTTTGGAACCTCTTCCAAAAATTAGGTGTGGCCTGCTTTCCAGGTCCACTGGTGGAACCTCTTCTAACGAGTTTGGTAGATTTGACGAACCGGTTCTACCGAAATGGTGCGAACCAGTGGGAACTGACCTCTGGAGTCAACTTATTCTCCAAAGCACCTGAGGGCAAAACAAGAATCAATGGGTGGAAACTAACCAAGGAAAGAAACCTAGAACTAAGGACAAATTCTTGACAGTTAGAACAATTAATCAGTGGAACAACTTGCTTCCAGAAGTTGTGAATGCTCCAACACTGGAAGTTTTTAAGAAGAGATTGGACAACCATTTGTCTGAAATGGTATAGGGCTTCTTGCCTGAGGAGGGAGTTGGACTAGAAGACCTCCACGATCCCTTCTAACTCCTTTGTTCTATTCTGTTCTGTTCTGATCATATGAGGAATAACATGTCTGTCCTTCTTATCAGATGAGAGAATAAACATCTATAGAGTAATATTACATTTCTTAAAGCAATTTTACTTTTCTTTTTTTAATCTGCTGAGAAACCATTAATTCTGACCTGAGAAAGTGAACAGGAATATTAAGATCTTGGCTGCATGGAAGAATATTCTTAGTCACTCCTCAGGGCAACTGGCAGGCAAAGGAAACTTAAGGGAGAAATGGCTAATTGTAATGAAATTTTATAATTTGCTTTGACAACCTTTAGAAGTTATTCAAGATATTCTGATTTTTTCTTGCTTGGAGCATGTTCATAATTTTTTAGTCAGTAAATTTTAAAATCCTTAATGCAGTTCCAAAAAGTCTCTCTTTAATTGCCGGGCTGATTTGATAGATGGCAAAGTATAATATTGTTCAACGAAATATATAACAGTTGAAAAGACTGCATAGTAAATCCCATTTATTTTTCTCCATTATCTAATATTTTACTATTTGTAAAAAAAGAAAGGTCTCCATAACCATTAAGAAATAGCATTCTTACATTTCAGTTGAATGTACATTCATTTTTAAATAATTATAAAAAGTTGGAATTCATAATGCATATTTAAAGAACCAGCAAAATTGCAACATTGCAAGAATCAGCAACATTGATAAGTAAGTCAATAAAAAGAAATGGAAAAATACATAAAATCATATAGCAATAGCAGTTAGACTTATATACCACTTCATAGGGCTTTCAGCCCTCTCTAAGCGGTTTACAGAGTCAGCATATTGCCCCCAACAACAATCTGGGTCCTCATTTTACCCACCTCGGAAGGATGGAAGGCTGAGTCAACCCTGAGCCGGTGAGATTTGAACAGCCGAACTGCAGAACTGCAGTCAGCTAAAGTAGCCTGCAGTGCTGCATTTAACCACTGCGCCACCTCGGCTCTTTCATAAATAGAACATATCATAAATAGAACAACTAGAAAGATGTTGAACTTATCACTTAATATTTTTTATTCTTTGATAAAATTTTAAAACAACATTGTCAAATAAGATTTCAGTTTCCATTGCTGCAAATTATATGTACAATTTCCTTTCTAATATTGTACAATACTTTGCCTAATCCCCAAAGTGGAAAATTTTGACAAATGTAGATGTCTTAATAGATATCTTAATAAATCATATATACTGGTAATACAGGCAAGCAAAATAGATTCATTCCTTAATATACAGCAGTTAAGAACCATATTAACAGTCCTGTTGATGGCAACACAAAATGGAAAAATAATAGACAAGGTCAAATTCCAGCAGCAGCATAATTATGACTAAACTTCATAAGTCCCTCTAATTATATTCCAATAGTTTTGTTATGATTAGCTGCATAAAAAATACATAACATTTATGGCAAGTCTTTGTGTGTGAACATTAGGTTTAATTAACTATTCTGTAAATCTATATTCACCGTGAGTTTTGTGGTAGTTAATATGGTACAACTCCTTTTCTACTGACTATTTTCAGTTTGGGCATTCCAATGTCAAGATGCAAAATCATTTTGCTTGCATATTTCATCAAATTTGGATTAAACCTACAATTTACCTCTTCTGTACCAGTGCTTTGGGTATAAACTCACATTCTATGATATTAAAATATTGTCCATGAAATCCAATTGAAATTGGTGAGGAAGTCCTGAGTAATAAATACTATGATCTTCTAAAGAGTCCATTTCCAGTCCGTTTCATTTGATTCAAATGTAAGCTGTCAATTTGGAATTGATTCATTTCATTGTTTACTTAGTTGACTTTACAGGGTTCTTACATTCCCTGTAATCCTACATTTGCAACTTTATATTGTATTTTCCTACATTGTAGCATCAGCAACTAGGTTTCAATTGAGCTGTGTAATAAATACCACTACTGCTCTGAAAGATCTCCAAATCTTTCTCACTTGACCTCAGGGGTATATCATTTGGCACTATATCAATGATCACTTTATCTTGTCTGTCCTTGTGAGCTTTTTTTTTGTAAAATACCAGAGTAATTTACTATTGGCTTCTCCCACACAGTCTGAAGTGATGCCCTGGTCATTAAAGTAAGCAGCCTTCTAGCACCTTCCTATTTCCTTGCTGCTCTATATAGGTGCTTACCTCTTTAGCTGAAAAGGTGGGATGATCTTTACACCATGGTCAATCCTAGTGGGAACAGGGGTGATATTCACTTACTTTCTCTACCAGTTCGCAAATGTGAGCGCACACACACCCCATCCACACATGCGCTTGGCCTTCCGCACATGCCTTGGCTTGAAAACATGCCTAAATAGGGTTCACCGACAAAAGGGCAAATGACAAAACCGCGCCCATCTAAACCGCAGTGACAAAACCGCGTGTTCTAAAGTGCTCCGACGAATGAGCGCTGAATCGCGCCGACAACAGCGCGGCGACAGAAGCACGCTGTAAAACTAAACCTAACCCTAAACCTAAACCTAACCCTAAATGTAATGCTAAACCTAACCCTAAACCTAACGCTAAATGTAACGCTAACCCTAACCCTAACCCTAACCCTAACCCTAACCCTAACCCTAACCCTAACCCTAACCCTAACCCTAACCCTAAACCTAAACCTAAACCTAAACCTAAACCTAAACCTAACCCTTACCTTAACTTAAATTGCCCCTCTGTCGACTGAAATCGCCCTTCTGTCTCTGCACTGTTGTTGCTGCGCTGTTATCGGCGCGTTGATGACATCGCGGTTTTAGTGATGTGGTTTAGTCGGGTGCAGTTTTATCATTCACCCTTTTGTCGGGTCACGGCTAAATAGGATGGCATAGAGCCACAGCGGGTGGACAGGCCCACCTACAATTTCCACTACCGATTCAGGTGAACCAGTCTGAATCTGCTGAATATCACCTCTGAGTGGGAGCATAAACTGTTGTTATGCTTTGCTTCTTTCCTCCAGGAGCATCCCTTACCGTGACAAGCACTTGGGGATGAGAGTAATGTGGATAGTAGGCTTTGTAAACAGACCAGCTTATCTTCTTAGATAAGCAATAGCAATGTCTAATTAGCTTCCCTTTGCTAAAGAGACTGAAATCTTCCCCATTTTATTGAAGGCACAGGAGAAGAAACTGAATTCTAATGCCCTTGAATTATTTATATATGCATTCCATATCTCAAGGAAAGTTTCTTGCCAGCATACTTGTGTTCCCACTTTGACCTTTCTCTAATAAAACTTACTAATTCTATCTCAGGGAGAATTGTTACTTGGCTGTTTTCTCAACTCCTCATTACTGCTAAGGGACAATGACAATAAAGTCAGTTTTAAATCACCATTGAGATTAAGCATTGCCGATAGACTCACAGTCAGAAATAAGTAATGGAACACAATATCCTTAATTGAATGAATCCATGGAACCAAGAGAGTTTATGAATAGATCTCCCAACATTCTTTTAGACCTAAAACCATCCTTACATTTATTTAAATTAGATTGTAGTGTTTGGAGAAGTGGTTTAAGTATTGCCGTATATCACTACAAAAGCAAACAGGGAAAAGAAAAGAAAACAATACCCACTAATGTAAATATATGTCTTAATATACATAACTTAGAGAGTTGCTAAAAGTTTTAAATTCTATTTAAAGAAACCATTTGGCACAATAGATTGATAGTTCTTTATCCTGTCTCTGTCACCTTCATATAATGTTACAGCACCTTCAGCTGCTTTGGAATCTCTAAAACATGGGAAGATTCATACTATTACAAACTAAACTATCTTATAGCCATCACACTAGTAAATATCTACTTGGACCCAGTTCATTTAAGACTGAAAACATTACATTAGCACAAGTGAAAAATACAGCAGAAGCCTCTCAAATTAAGGTAAGGATCACCTTTACAATATGTCAATTACAGAATTTTTCCCCCATATCTGATTTGCCATATGAACTTCTTCATCAACAAAGGAGAATAGAGAACTAATAACTTCAAGAAATGGTGTTGTTTGTTTCATTTGTTTAGTGTTCCTAGTAGTGATTTGGGTGCTAATTCAGAAATGATCACGATTGAGAGACTATGTGGGAAACAAGTCTAGGGAGAAAGAGTAGCTGTTTTCCATTTTTAACCATATTCAGGTCTGAATTATCAAATCAAAACTTTATTATAATCATAGACAAACATAGCTCTTCTAAGATAATGGAATACAGTGCTGCTTCTAATTTAGTAAAAGCTGGCCACCAACTGGACATCTTCGCTACTTCATCCAGAGCTGCTGTTTTACTAGTTCTCCATTGCTTGGCAACTACACCTCCCCCCCCAAAAAAATTAAATTATCTTGCAATTAATTCTCACTTTGCCCTGAGCTTGTGAGAGAAACATACTCAAGATATCCTTAGCTGCAGTAGTATTGGCTGCTGATTCATATGAATTGTCACTGATACTTTATGTTTTCATTTGCTGTTTGTGACCTAGAGTTATGGCAATTGTATCAACTGAAATTAATTAATTAATCAACACACCCTTTTGTTTCGAGAGTATCCTTAAGATATGTTGAATTTTCTTTTGTTTTGTCTCCCATTATCTTGGTGGCAACTCAACAGGCTGCTGTGACTAGGAACTCGAAGGAGATTGGGGCAGTTCCTGGCAGTATAGTTTTGTCCTGAGTCAGAAATCAATGAATGTGTGAGTGTACACACACACACAGACACACACACACACACAGACACACACACACACAGTACATTCCACATGCCCAGTTTTATATTTTAATTCTCAATGTACATTTTTAAACGTTAAATTTGAACAACTTTTTAATTAAATTTGTTCTGTTCATTTTAACTCCAAAATTATGGATTGGGGAAATTTTACGCCACTCAGAAGGAATTGATTAGAGCGACCTATAACCCTGAAAATAAATAATAAATAAGCAAAGGAATAAATAAAAAGTTACTGAATGTTCTATTGCATTACACATACACACACCATGAAATTGGCTACTCAAAAACTGTTACTACTTTTTGGATTTGTGTTTACTTTGTCATGTACCTTTTCTTTCTTTCTTTATTTTTTGCAGAATAGGGTCAATGATTCCTTAAAACATTCATGTTATTTTTGGAAAATAGTAATAAAAATATTTCTTTGTGACAATACCAATTAAAAGGAAAAGCCCCATTTTAGTAATGGAAGGGCATTTGATTGTTCATAGTCTGAGCTATCCATGAAAGCAATTTGCCTTCAGCTCTAATCTCTTATAAAGAATTCCAATTGAATCACATTTTGTTAAAATTTATATAGTAGTTTCATTGATGAGCGTTCATCCTAATGATAAGGTAGGACATCTCTATCAAAATTACTGTATTTTTTGGAGTATAAAACGAATCTTTTTCCCTCAAAAAAAGAGGCTGAAAATCTGGGTGCGTCTTATACACTGAAGACAGCATTTTTTTCCTCCCAAAACCCCATCCCTTCACCAAAATGGCCCATGCATAGCTTTTAGGAGGCTTTCAGAGAGCTCCTGGAGGTTGAGGAGGGCAAAAATGGGCTGTTTTTTGCTCAATCTTGCGCCCCCCCCAGCACCCAGGAGTACTCTATAAGCCTTCTAAAGTCTATGCATGCAATATTTTTTGACAAAAATGGGCCAATTTTTGTGAAAAATTGGCTATTTTTGCTTGTTTTTAGGGCCTCCCACCCCCAGGGGCACTCTGCAAGCCTCCTAAAGGCTATTCATTTGGGGGGGGGAACAGGCCCATTTTTGTGAAAAATGGGCCATTTTTGGGAGGTTTGCAGAGTGCAAACACTTTTTTAAAAAAAATTGCCTCCTCTAAACTTTGGTGCATCTTATACTCTGGTGCGTTTTATACTCTGAAAAAATATGGCATCTCTTCTTTTAAAAAAATACGGACTTCATTTATTCATAGTTGGAGAAAAAAAAGCAGCCCAGGCCTGTTGAAATCTAGAGACGACTTTCCCTGTCCTCCATGCTTCTTGTACAAGCTGCTGTGTCACACTGAAGGTCCCCTCACTAGAATCTGACAATGGATCCTTCTTCATGCAGGAAACAGCAGCACTTCCTTAATACTGCTTGAATCAGTCAGGAACATGGTAAGATGGTCAATGCCCATACCCAACCAGCTGTGGGGGGGGAGCCCATAATCCAGAGCCATTGAGAAGTTCTCATCGATAAACATTGCCTCATCATCACCACCAGCTTTTACCTTTGCTTGATCTTCAAAAGCTAAAACATTCAGTTCTGTGTAAGCATTACAATTTTCTTCTTCATCACAAAGAGCTCAAACCGTTCAGTCAATCCTGGTCAAAAACGGTGCCATTTGGCTATCGGACTCAGAATCTGTGGGTGATCACAAATGAATGTGGGACTGATATAGGAGTTAACTCTTCCATGAAGTACTGTGCTCTGTCCTAGAGCTTCTGAACAAGTCACTTATAGGTAGGTTTAGCAAAAAACTGCAGGAGAAAAGAAATAAAAATAGTCCCCACTATTTTCCTTGGCTTAACATGACAGGTCTAAAATGAAAGAATGAGATAAATCTTAAACTCAATGAAAGAAAGTGTTTTCTTTCATTTGGTTTAAGTTAGATGACTCAATCCAACTTTGGAGGCCCTTTCAGAGTTTTTCCAGATTTTTGCAACTGAACTTTTACATCCACTGAGAGTAAGAAAGACACCCTGAAAATAAGTGAAAGGGTAGAATTACAACTTGATTGTCTTGAAGATAAATCTGAAAAGCGGCCATTGCTAGAGCTGGATTCATTCCCTTTTTATTTTCCCTTTTCTTCTCACTGTAGATATCATTTTCTCTACGTCCATCTCCATCTTGTTTTTCAAACTTATTTTGGCATCATAAGTAGAAGGAAGAAGGAGAATATTTGAGTTTAATTGAAGAGATTGATAGTGATTTCTGTATAAGAGAGAAAAATGGCAAACTGCCAAACTCAAAACATTTCAAGGTAGCTGGTATATATGGATAAATGGCATGGATTAAATTAATTTTATAGGTCAGTGATACCAATATAGTAGTTTTTAATTCTGTATGGCATTATCCTAATTATGCCCCTTTGGTGGGATTGCCTTAAAGTCCTTTGAGAAATTGGATGCCCATGTGTGTTAGAAGCCTGTGTATATTAAAATAAGTTTTTAGAACAATCTATTTTCATAAGCCGTTGCATCCCACAATGAGTTGGATTTAACTTTGCAATCAGTAGGAATAAAAAGTCACATCACTGTGAGTTGGGCACCAAACAAATTTCATAAATAAAAAATAGATACATAGATAAAAAGTAAAACAAAATTCTCTACCCTGTCTCAGAGCTGTCTTTTCCAACCTGATCTTACTTGCTTTTATTCTTTCTTTTAAAATATGATTTTTTACTGAAACTTAAAATAGGAGATAAAAACTAATACTAATTAATGTAAAGAAGAAAAAAGAATAAGAAACCTAATGGAAAGAAAAAGTTAAGGAAAAATAAGGTGAAGAAGCGTAGGAAAAAAGAGGAAAGAAAGATACAAAGAAATGGTTTCCAATTTTCTTCCCCACAGTTATAAGTATAATTCTGTAACTTTTCCTCATGGAGTCAGCTAGAGATCTGAAATATTAAATCAAAGGCTGTGTGTAGCTTTAGGTTTAGACTCTTAAGAGAAAAAAAGTTATTATGATCTAGAGAACTGACTGTTGAACTTAGATTATGGAAACCTAAGTTAGCCATGAGATTCACTAGGTCTTGGGTCAGCCATTCTTTCAGGCTAACAATTTTTCAAGGTAATCAATGTAACTCCTACATTCTTCTCCCAAAGCTACTATTTAGAGAAAGGCAAAATGAAAATAGACTTTGAAAAGATTGGTAAACAGGGGCCCATCTATAAATAGCAATTCTCAAGGCAGAATAAAGCTAGAAAGCAATTTTATTTTTAGTCTGGACTACTGTGTGATGAACAATTTTGTTTTATTTTTTTAAAAAAAAAAATCCAGGCCATCGGGCTATAAATGTGGCTTTTGATCAATGGTGGGTTTCAAAAATTGTTCGAACCTACTCTGTGGGTGTGGTCACCTTTATGGGAGTGGCTTGCCGCCCATGTGACCGGATGGAAGTGGCTTGCCGCCCAGGTGACCGGATATGAAGATGCCGACGACACTTGTCAAAACCACCTTAAATTACCTCACACACAGCACTGGCATGCATAAGAATATGATGTAAACTTGTTTTTTAAAAGGCATCTTTGGTTTGCGTTAAAACAACTTCAACACATGCAATGTTCTGATTGCAACACAAACGCAGTAGTCATCCTTGCCTTTCACAGAGGCACTGAGTTTTATAAATATGAGCATGATAGTGTAGAATAATCCTATCCAAGGACCAGTGGTGGGTTTCAAAAAATTTTGGAACCTCTTCTGTAGGTGTGGCCTGCTTTCCGGGTCCACTGGTGGAACCTCTTCTAACCAGTTCGGTAGATTTGACGAACCGGTTCTACCGAATAGGTGCGAACTGGTAGGAACCCACCTCTGCTTTTGATGGTGTACTGACTGTACAGGCCAGGTCTTAGCAATATTAATCTAGTTAGCAATCAGAGGTCTGAGAAAAACAAAACAGAAAAAAGGAAGAAAAGAAAAAAAAAATTACCGGAGACCAAAAGCAACAATAGCAACTGAAAAAGAAAGCCAAAACTTTTATTCATTTGTGTGATATGGTCCTACTCACCCTAATACGTTACATTCACTTCTGACTTATTCAGCAGAAGCTTGCGGATTCTGATACATTTTTTTTTCTTTTCACCCCAGACATTTAATATCTCAGTTTCAAGATACAAATGCAGTATATTGACTTTTAAAGGATCTCAATTGTCTGCACTATAAACGCCTCTAAGATTCTAAAGAACTACTGATGAGAATGGATAGCAAGATGAACTGATGATGACAAAATCTCTTCTGTAAATGGATCATGTCGCAGAGGGCAGTGAGGGATAAACTCTACAACTATGCTTTCACAATTTTTTGCAGTTATGATGTTGAATTTCAAACCTTTAGGGAAATTGTTCCTGGATGGTTCTGGTGCAATTTACTATACAGTGACTTTAAATAGATATTACAGAGCAGTTGTAGAAGACTGGCTGTGTCTGTAGAAAAAAAAGTTACTAATATAGTGTCATTTATAAAATCCCTCCAAAACAATGTTTCCATAAACCTATAATTACTATGCTCATGAGCTTTAATTACAACAGAGCATGACTTTATTCTGAGTCATATAATCCGTTTCCAGTCTTGGCTTGGGCCATTTGATGCCGCTTTTCCTTTGAAAATATGCAGTTAATGTTGTTTGCACAATCATACTTACATAAACTCAACCTGGGTTCTCAACCATTATTCAGGACACCAGCAGTTTTATTGTTTCAGCTGCTCCTTCCAATTTCATTTCAACATTTACTTAAGATGAAGCAAGCAATTCTATCTCTTGTAAGCTTCAAGGTTGAATGGGGACCTGGACCAAGGTCTCCACATTCTAACAGTTTGTTCATTGGACTACAATGATTGTCTTATACATAAACTAATTGAGAATACGTTCCCAAGACCACTTGCACCCCTTAGTTTAAAAATTCAGTCCATGGGTGAGGATATTGTGTGAGGTGGGGTGGGGAAGAGGGGAGAGATAGTTAGAAATGTGAAGATGGCAGTTGTAGCATTGTGATCTGCTTCATTTATACTAATGATGTCAGTTTATGAAGTTAGTTAATTAGGGCATGATTTTGTATTAGCTTTCACCAGTGAAGAATACAAACAGAACCTTTATAGGATCCAGCCCAACTACTGTGCTCAAGCTCAATCATGCATGTTTGTTTAATGTTACAGCTTGCATACAAATTGTAGCATCATCCATCCCTGTAGACAATTCTGGGTAGTTGAAAGTTTTGAATGTTGTTATAAGATGTCAGAGTGCACGCAGTGTGACTATTTTGAGACAACCCAGGAGCAAAATACAATAAACAGATATTTGTCTTTCAAATAGTAGTTTATCTACAAGGAATAAATACATACATGTACTAGACAAAGTCAGGCAATCAATCATCAACTACAGCACACGGAGAGAGGGACATCCTCACAGGGCCTCTCTTATATATACAGCCTCTTAAAATCATATCAACCCAAAAACCTTGCTGACTCATTCCCTGCCTTATATCATTATAGCAGCTGGTCAGTTCTTAAAGTATTTCCCTGACGTGGCTATCCATTCCTGATCAACATTAGGTGGTACAACCTCGGTTTATTTTATTTTATTATTTTATTTTATTTTTTATTTTATTTATTTATTATTTTATTTATTATTTATTTTATTTATTTTATTTATTTTATTTATTTTATTTATTTTATTTATTTTATTTATTTTATTTATTTTATTTATTTTATTTATTTTATTTATTATTTTATTTATTTATTTTATTTATTTTATTTATTTTATTTATTTTATTTATTTTATTTATTTTATTTATTTTATTTATTTTATTTATTTTATTTATTTTATTTATTTTATTTTTTATTTTTATTTTTATTTTTATTTATTTTATGTATTTTATTTTATTTTTTATTTTTTATTTTATTTTATTCTTTTTTATTTTATTTTATTATTTATTTTATTATTTATTCTTTTTTATTCTTTTTTATTTTTTTATTTTATTTTTTATTAAATTTATATGCTACTCATTTCACCAATATGGTGACTCTGGAATTATTCTCTCAGAATTACAGGTAAGGGAAGCTTCCAGAGAGGCAGTGGGTATGCTTGTGACTCAGAAGAAGAGTTAAAGCATTAACTCCCAAATGAAGGTCAAAAGACTGCACTAATGAACTGTAAATCTATATTCATTTCAGGTCTGGGTATTTAACCCAAGTAGTCCTGTCTCCTGTCTTCATCTGCTCCTATTTAATTGAAGCCTTGCCTCTTGACTTTTTTTTTCCCCGGGAAGGTGTGAAGAGGCATTGTTCATTTGCCTCCATGGTCTTCTTTTTTTTTTCTTTTTGAGAAGGGTGGCTTTTTGACCCCTGTAGCCAATTAATTCTTAACTGCATTATACTTTGAATACATTCATTCCTTCTGATGCCACCGTAAATTGGGGAATCGTGGTCAAGTTAGCTTCTCTAAAGGAGGGAGGGGGGAGAAAGAGAGAGAGAAAAAGAGAGATAATTTTAAAGGCTTAGAAACTGACTCCCGATAGTCTATTGCAGTGCTGAAGAATATCTATAATACCTGCTTTTTCTCTCATGTATGTACTAATCAGCTTTGTATTAATAATAGCTTAGAATAGTCTAAGGACAATGTCTAAATTCTCTAATCATCCAGAGAATGAACACAGGAAGGAGAGGGAAAAAATGCCTATGACCTGAGGGTGAATTAACCTAGTAAGCCCTATTACTAATGCTAAATTTAATATTATTGCATCAGAGATTGTGACCATAATGACAACTAGAGAAAAACGATGACAGATGCACATTTGAAGGCTTATACTGTTGGCTGTAATGACACTCTGAAACCAAGTCATATTTTATTGAATTTTTCTTTGGAATAATCCTGGTGCATTACTTATTTCAAATATACTGTAGAGTTAGAATACTTTGAAAGAAAGGGGGGGGCAACACATTTTTCCATAAAAATGTCAGGGGAGATTCTCAGTCATCCAGGTCATAGTAGGTGATTTTTTCCCCTTTAAATGGCAACTGGACTGCTTTTTATTTGAAGAGGAAGAAAAAAAACATTTCACTTCTCACTCAAGAAGCTTCATCAGTTCTGACGGTGGGGAGATGGAAGTATGGGTATTGGCAGTTGAGACTGAATGGTGGGAGGATGGAAGGATAGATAGGTTCTGATAGGATGGTGAGGGGAATGGAAATACAATCTTTCCACCCACCCACCATCATATCAGAACTTATCCTTCCTTGCCCCGCCACCACCATCAGAACTGATTAAACTTCTTGGATGAGAAGTGAAATGTTTTCTTCTTTTTCTTCAAAGAAAAACCAGTCGAGTTGCCTTTTGAAGAAAAAAAAAGCAACTTTGAATTTCCACACAAAAAAAATTATTTTAACACTGCCCACTTCAGAGACTGCCTGCTGCCAATTACCTCCCAAAGACCCGTCAGATCACACAGGGTCGGCCTCCTCCGGGTTCCGTCCACCAGCCAATGCCATCTGGCTACTACCCGGGGGAGGGCCTTCTCTGTAGCAGCTCCGGCCCTTTGGAATGAACTCTCCACGGAGATCCGGACCCTCACCTCTCTCCAGGCCTTCCGGAAAGCCGTCAAAACCTGGCTGTGCCGGCAGGCCTGGGGTTGATGAGTTCCCCTCCCCTCTCGACTGGTATGGCTGTGTGATTTTCGTGTATTTTAATTATGTGTACTGTTGTTTATGTTCCCTTTCCCCTTTGAGTTGTTCGCCGCCCTGAGTCCCTCCTGGAGAAGGGCAGCATACAAATAAACCAAAATAAACCAAAACAGATACTTGCTAAAGTGCCTTAATTTCTTGCTGCTCCTGAATTATAACTCAGATTCATTTTTGTGAATTATATGCCTCCGAAAAATGGACATAGGTGTGTATATGCATACAGACTCTTCCAGAAATACACACAAAGTAAAACCTCAATTCTCTAGTTCTCTGTTATGGAAAAACCTTTTCCTTTGAACTTTGTCCAAAATGTTTGGACAAAGTCCATTATTTCTGAAAGAGTCTGGGGCACTTTAGGTCAAGTTAACACTACTTGCAAAAGAGATCAATTGATGTAAATGGCATTAAAAAAAATCAGCTACAGAATCAAATTATGCAAATTACAACACTTGGATTTAACAGCCCTTTGGATTTAGCAGACACTCTGCCCACCAAATGGTTCATTAATTAGGATTTACTTTATTCATTAGACTCATTGTAGCATCTTCCCTTCAGGAGTTCAAAGCAGCTCACATGTCCCTCCCTCTGTTGCACCGAGTAACCCGGTCATTTGAGATGAGAAATGGGTAGAGAGCCGAGGTGGGTTGGTGCTGGTTCGCCCCGGATTGGATGAACCAGTAGTGGCGGCATCAGGAGGCTCCGCCCACCCACCTTGATGCTTCTTCTCATGCACAGAAGCTTCTGCGCATATGAAGAAGCATCGTGCGATAGCACGAGCGTGCCCGTATACATGAGCAAACTGGTAGTAAAATTAATTGCACCACTGGTACAGAGTCACTTGTTTGGCTTCTAGGGCTGAAGCTGAACTCGGAAAACCCACTGCCATCCCAACAGCTTAACCAGCACGTCAAACCAATTCTATAAATACGTAACTCTCACTGAGATAATAAGAAGGGGGGAAACCCCCACTGAATGAATAAATAAGGAGTCTGTAAGACAAAGATCATCCATTTTATTACCATGCAGATTATTGCAGATGTTTTCACTTAGTGGGGTTTTTTTTTAAAAAAAGAAATCTGACATATAACCAAAGAGCCTGCATTTTAATGCTTCTATTTTGCGACTTTCTAGTGTTATTTTTAGCATTTGTCCTTTAATCAACATGCCATTTCACTTCTTTGTTTATGCACACCATATACTTAGAAGCAAAATATGGTAGGAATATATCTATCCTCTATATCTCTCTATAGGACATGCTAAGGAACTGTCATACAGAGATATAAGGATTATACTGTCTCCCTTGTTGCCTTGCTACCTGCAGTGAATTTCTGAGAATGATCTGAAATAAGTATTAAAAGAAAGTTGAGAACTTCTGGCATCACAGCATTCTTTTTAATACTGAACTAACTTTTGATAACTTCCTACTCATTAGCCCCCCACTCTTGCTAATTGTTGTTGTATTGTTTCTGCTCAGCAATTACGTCCCACTCAGAGCCACCTCTTTCTTGATGTGGACTCACTTGGTTGCTGCTTTAATCACTTGCTCTGTGTTGAACTCCAGGAGGATGAGTGGTCTTAAAGTAATGAGAAATTTTCTCTCTCTCTTTCTCTCTGTGTTTGCAACAGTGATAAAACTCCAAAGGAGACTCAGATGGGTTTTCTTAGTAGCAATTCCGCACTTAGAGCTTGACATTTTAATGCAAAAGCATTTGGATATGTATCAACAATTACACTTGGTAATGGATTTACGTAAGATAACATTTCAAAGTTAGCTGGAGATGCATTAATTCAAGCATTTGAAGCCGTTATTTGAGATGTTAATGTGCAATGGTTCTCAAAGGGTACGCAAAAGATACTTTCAGTGCCTACTTAAATATCACTGTCCTTGCTTTTTTAAATACAAGGAAATTATGTAATGGTCTCAATATGTTTTGGATATTTACTAATCCTGTAAGTAACTTTGGGATAGTTCCTTCCTTGTCTCCCCCACTCCGAAAAAAAAGATAGCAACACATGGAGTTAGAATAAAGGTGGGTGGCAAATTTAAATGACCTTTTGAGATTGACTGTGAAGGGCAGTGAGCATTCAAAATACTGAGCAATTTATGGGTTAGGGAAATTCTGATAGGTGTGTATGAATATGAATAGACATGCTTGTATAATCCTTGATATCTAAGATAGACTTGCTCTGTCCAGTGAAGCTTAAACAGAGAAAGAGGAGAATAAAACAAACAGAGAAACTATATATTCAAAGTGACCCAGTGCTATTATTTACAGTGAATATCCTGCACGTTGCTTGATTTTCTCATTTGGGTGGTTGTTTACTGTTGGATAGACAGAGGTTCCTTTAGTGAACTTTTTAAAAAGCAAGTTAGAATAGAATAACAGAGTTGGAAGGGACCTTGGAGGTCTTCTAGCCCAACCCCCTGCCTAGGCAGGAAACCCTACACCATTTCAGACAAATGGTTAACCAACATCTTATTTAAAACCACCAGTGTTAGAGCATTCACAGCTTCTGGAGGCAAGTTGTTCCACTGATTAATTGTTCTAACTGTCAGGAAATTTCTTCTCAGTTCTAAGTTGCTTCTCTCCTTGATTAGTCTCTATCCATTGCTTCTTGTCCTATCCTCAAGTGCTTTGACGAATAGGGTCGACCTCCTCTTCTTTGTGGCAGCTCCTGAGATATTGGAACACTGCTATCATGTTTCTCCTACTCCTTCTTTTCATTAAACTAGACATACCCACTTCCAGAAAAGATTTGACTTTACCTTAATTCACTATTTCATTGTATTTTTTTTTATAAATCTGTTTGATATATGTTATTACGTGAAGGGTAAAGTATTATATTAATTATAAATATTAGGTCATGCTTCTATCACAACTTTTCAAGTATCTTTTTTCTCCAATATTAATACTATAGCTACGCAAGACATTCAAAATGATGTTTCCACAGCAACATCAATCTGGAAGATTCATGTGCTTGCTTTCAATGCAGTCTCAGCTGTTTGCCTTTGTGTGTTCCCGCGCAGACACTTCATTTTATCCCAGCAGAAAGGTCTATGCATACACATACATGGGCAGAGAGCTGGAGGAACTTTTTTGAAGCCACAGAGAAGGTTGTGATAAACATTGCTTTGCTCATGCTAAACAAAACATTCCTCCCCCCAAATTCTTTGAAAATCCTAATTCTACGTAGGATAGTCTTTCAAATATTGCATAACAGTCTTTCAAATTCTTTGAGCAGTCTAAATGCTAGGTAGGATACTTGAGGAATTTTCAGTTGTTAAGGGAGTTCTGAAAAGTCTAGTAATATTTGAGATAGGCAGCCCCCATAATGTTCTTATGGATTTTAATAATGGAAGAACTCATTAGAAATTCTTTCTCGGTAACAAACAAATAAAACAATAAAACAATTGGCAGAATTTCAGGATGGAAAGAAAACATTGAACAGTGCAATTTTAAAGAGTTTTCCATATTCCTAGTGCGCGCGCGCGCACACACACACACACACACACACATATATATATATATATATATATTAGATTTTTTTACAACCCCTGGTAAGCCCCAATTATGGGAGGAAGCCAAATGCTTCCATCATCTGTCAATCGGCTCGTCACAAGAGTCCATCATGACAGAAACCCAATATTTTTACTGTTGCCTTTGTTATATTTGTGTGTTTTATTTTTTTATTTTTTATTTGTGCCTTTATTTATTTATCAGCACAAATAAAAGACACACACACACACACACGCATGTATGTATGTATGTATGTATGTATGTATGTCTTTGGTTATTCGGGTTTTCTCCCGTGTAAAATTGGAGGTGTCTTGGCGACGTTTCGACAAAGTCTCATTCGTCATCTTCTTTTATATATCTTCTTTATATATATAAACAAACTAGGAATATATATATATATAAAGTCACAACCCCTGGTATGCCCAAATATGGGAGGAAGGTCACACTTCCACTCTCTGTCTTCGGCTCGTCACAAGAGACCATCCAGACAGAAACCCAATATTTTTTACTGTTGCCTTTTTGTTACATTTGTTATATTTATGCTGATAAATAAATAAAGGGAGACTAGTATAGATCTAAATAGCTAAATAGCTTGAAATAGATCTATACTAGTCTCCCTTTATTTATTTATCAGCATAAATATAACATATATATATATATATATATATATATATATATATATATATATATATATATATATATATATATATATATATATATATATATATGTGTGTGTGTGTGTGTGTGTGTGTAATAAATATATATTAAAAGCTCCAATGAGCTCTAAAGTCACATTATCACTGAAAAGAAACATATGTTATTCTTCCTTCTTATGCAAATATTGCCTAGAAGTTTATTGTGGGAAATATTCATGGACTTCTCAAAAGAAGTGAACTATATTTACATACATCACACTAGATAACTACAATTTACTGGCCAGTTAAGCAATGATCTGTGACTTCTGCATATAATTTGCATTAATGTATCTGCAGATGGTTATTCACCATACATTAATTTGCACAATTTGGTTTTTCTCCTGTAATATAGATGGATTCTATCTGTTGTTATGTGAGTTGGAAATTACTCTGCTTTCTATTACATGAAGCAGAAACAACCATTTTTTGTATAAAAAAAGCTCAAATCACATAAGTAGCTTTTTCATTTATAATATTGGCTTCATTTTTCTTTATTAAACTCCATACTTAAGTTGTTATTGTTATATTTCACATAAAAACTAAAAAAAAATCTTAATTATCTTGTATTTCACTATAATGTTTTATTAAATAAGACAAAACTAATTATTTCCTAAGTTGAAATGCCTTTAAATAAGTAAGTAGGGAGGCAGAGAAATATTTTAATTCATTTTTGGCCTAAATTAACTCAATATTTATTTGTGGATTAAACATATTAAAGAGTATAACACCTTACACATAAATTTCAGTGCAAATCAAACAGAGGTTGATGCCTGTTCATATTTAGACAATCTACCACTTTGACTTGTATAACCATAGCTAGAACAAAAAGAAATGGAAGAAATACATAAAATCATATCATAAATAGAATCTACCACTTTGACTTGTATTGCCATAACGAAAACATTAAGAATATCACATGTAGGTTTAAAAATTCAGCTTATCAGCCTAGATGACAGCCTCAATATGTATAAAAAAGCTCCTTGCTGTCATGTAATCAGAGGTGGGTTGCTCCCCATTCGGCCCGATTGATGAAAGGCTCTACCCACCATCCCGGATGCTTCTGTGCATGCACAGAAGCATCACACCAGAGCGCGCCTGACCTGGTAGTAAAAAAAATTGCAACCCACCACTGGATGAAATGTATATTCAGCTTCTGTAGGCTTAAACATAAATAAGGAATAATAAAAGCAATTTACTTTAACTTTCTTAAATATAGAAAAAATAATTCTAATCTAATATTTAAAGTGAATTATCAAACAGAAGTTCACTTGTATCATAAGGTCCCCATTTTCTAAAAGACTAAACACTTACTTTCTTTTGAAAATAAAATCTAATTGTTTTAGAACCCCTGTCATCTATTAGGGTCAATATTGAGGGGTCTGTGTCGTTTTCTTGAAGATTTTTCTTGCAGACATTTCATTACCTAAACCAACGTTATTTAATGTTATCTAAACTAGGTAAAATAATCAGTGCAGCACTGATAATGCGAACTAGTTTGGGTAATGAAATGTCTGCAAGAAAACATCTAAAGTCAGTGACCATCAAGGACCCCACAGTTCAACCCTGATCTACAAATATTCTCCTCTATCACTAAAGGTCTTTCTTTGTACTTCGTTGAATAGAAATAATTCATACAAAGCTTATAAAGGTATCTTAAATCAAGTTGCTTCTGGGAATATTGAGAGAGAAATCTTCTATCTCAGACCTTTCAATTGGCACAGAAGTATTTCAATTATATAGCAACCCTTAATGTACATATTGATAAAGTAATTAAAATAATAAAGCTCACTAAAGAACAGCAATCGAGTCAAAACAATGGAAACAAGGCAAATGAAGGAAATTAGGCTGTCTTTGCAGTTCTCTGCAGTATGTTTCTTTCTGTAGTTCTCTTCTACGACAGGCTCTCTGAAATTACAGACAGCCTTTATATAATATGATAATGCAGGATTCTGTTTCATGGCCTGCTAATAGGTGATTGATTTTGTAACCTACAAAGAACAGAGTGATAAAGCTCCAAAGTGTGTGTGTGTGTGTGTGTGTGTGTATTTGTTTGTTTGCTTGTTTGTTTAAAATATTGATTATAATGCAAGACTAAATTCAAGGATCAGTCCCCTTTTTTTCTTTCATCTCTCAGAGATTATGAAACTACACTTTTCTTGAAAAGTTGCAGTCATTCAGAAATGATTGGTCATTGTCTCTGTTAAGTTCGGGGGAAGAATGGAGATGAGACCAGAGTGAATTCAGCAAAGGTCTTTTTATTAGTTCATAAGAACAACAGCTACCTTTTATAGGAAGCTGTCCACCGGTCCACCCAATCAGATTAAAGTATTTTCCCGCTTCAATAGCGGACCTGAGTGAGAACTTCAGTAACTAGTTTCAGCTACTCATTTCAATACATAACAGTCTCCTTTCTAGGGTTGAGAGAAATTGACTGGCCCAAGTTCACTAAGCTTGCATTATGTTTAAGTTTGGCCTGGAACACTCAATCTCCCATTTTCTAGACCAATGCTTTAACTACTATGCCATTTGGTGTTTCAGTCCACATTACCATGTACTGTATAAAATGTCAAAAGCATTGGTGGGATTCAATTTTTTTTACTACCGGTTCTGCGGGCGTGGCTTGGTGGGCATGGCTTGGTGGGCATGGCTTGGTGGGCATGGCAGGGGAAGGATATTGTAAAATCTCCATTTCCACCCCACTCCAGGGGAAGGATACTGCAAAATCCCCATTTTCTTGATCCTTCTGATCATCTGGGACTTGGGAGGCAGAGAATAGATGCAGGCAGGGCCAGTCAGAGGTGGTATTTACCAATTCTCCAACTCAAAATTTCCGCTACCAGTTCTCCAGAACTGGTCAGAACCTGCTGAATACCACCTCTGGTTAAAAGTGAGGCCTCTCTAAGGAACAGAAGTATGCTCTATCTCTCCAGACTGAGATCAACCTCATTTTAAAAATTCTGAACCTATTTTCTAATGTTTCAGTAGCAGGGATGTGAAACTTGCAGCATCACATTGTCGCCATGTGACATATCACGACTTTTCCCCTCTTCATTAAACTTGGGGGTGGGCATGGACATGATTCATCCAGCTCGCAGGCAGCAAGTTTGACATCCCTGCTCTGGAGACCCCAAATATTCCTCTCTAATAAGGTGCACATTCCCCTGCCACATCACCCCTCCACCTCAACTTAGTACCCAAATTATAGCTTTTGCAATGAAGCAAATTTGGATTGCTATTCTTTTAGAATATGGATGCAGTAACTCAGTGGCTAAGAGGCTGAGCTTGTTGATCAGAAAGGTCAGCAATTCGGTGGTTCGAATCCCTAGCAGCGCGTAACGGAGTGATCTCCCGTTACTTGTCCCAGCTTCTGCCAACCTAACAGTTCGAAAGCATGTAAAAATGCAAGTAGAAAAATAGGAACCACCTTTGGAAGTTCTTTAAAATTTTTCTATGTTCAGCATGTCTCAACTTTGGACTTCATGTACTCCTTTATCTCCTTATTGTAAAAACTAAAATTTTATACCCAAGGCAGAAAAGATCTATTTAAGACAAGGCTGAAGGGAATATCTTATTTTTCACTCAAGAATCAGCAAGAAAGTGAGGGTTTTTTTCTAATTCCTTCCTCCCTCTTAAAAAAAAAAAAAACCTTAGTTCCTTAGCCAGAAAATGAAAAAAAAATCTTCACTCTACTGGGAGTAATGGAAGACAATAGAACAACAATCACAACTGTGAAAAATAAGGCTAATGTATCCTTTGCATATAAGGGACACAGTGGCTCAGTGACTAAGTCGCTGAAATTGTCAATCAGAAAAGCCAGCAGTTTGGCAGTTTGAATCCCGAGCATTGCGTAATGGAGTGAGCTCCCATATCTTGCCCCAGCTTCTGCCAACCAAGCAGTTCGAAAGCATTTAAAAATGCAAGTAGAAAAATAGGAACCACATTTGGTGGGAAGGTAACAGCGTTCGATGCACCTTCGGTATTTAGTCATGCCAACCACATGACCTCGGAGACATCTTCAGACAGGCTGGCTCTTCGGCTTTGAAATGGAGATGAGCACTGCCCCATAGAGTCGGGAACGACTAGCACATATGTGCAAGGGGCACCTTTACCGTTACCTATTATTTTAGAAAAATTCATTGAAGCAGTAATTCTTCAATATCATTCAAAACATTCTCACTGATATGTAAACTATAAAATTATTCTGAGTACAGTGACTACTTCAAATAGTTTCCCAAAAGTTCTTCAAAGTCACTGACTAGATATTTCATACAATTTAGTATTTTAATTTAATTTCTTTGCAAAAATGAAACACAATGTCTAAATTGGTATCTCGTCCTGCATTGTAACAGTGCACATACAGCCCTGTCCTTCAATAACTATGACTTCCCATAATATAATTTGGAAACTGGAAAGTTTCTAAGTCATACATTTTGTGAGATATGATTCATACTAATTACAAACTAATGTGCACATGTAGCAGAACTGACATAATATAGGAAAGAACAGAAAATAAGCAAATCTTGTCTGATATAGTCAATCTTCACTCTTACTTCTCTTCTACTTCCAGTGTAATGATTTATAACGTACATTAACAAAGAACACATGACACAGTGCTCTTAATTTCCTCTACAATGTAGTGACATTGCATTGCAAAGATGAATATGTCTTTTGTTAACAATCAGCTCAAGATGGAAAAGTGTTACAGTTGGGATCCATGCAATTAAAGAACAAAATGAGGAATGGTACAAAATACATCTTTAATCTTCAAAATGATTCAAGATTTTGCATAGCCATTTTATAGTAACAGATGTGATTTTGGTGTATCTGCAAATGTTCTATTTTCTCTAAAATAATTAGTCGTGATTCCCATAATAGAACATTTCAACAATAGGAAAAACAGAACTTTTCTAATCAATTGTATAATCTAAAAATCTTTGAGCGGTGCATACCCAGGTGGTTTAATTGTGCATATGCAATTTCTGAACATCATTTATTTGCAAACAGGACAGTAAGATCAGCATAGTTTTCAGAATATTTCTTGCCAATAATCCTATAGAAAGCATCACACATATCTAGGACAATCACAAAAGTTATATTATCTCTATTTTTGTCTACAAGATCATCATAATATAGTAAAAACATTATATCCCCATGTGGAAAAGATACTTTTTTTAAAAATAGGCAATACATCACCTACATTTTCTGTTCAGGGAATTCTATTTGCTCTTATCAGTTTTGCTGACATATACTATTTCAACAGGTTCAAGATTTTATTATATTTAACGTTGCAAAATTCTAAAAGAAAAAATAGTAATGAGATGTATATAGTGCAGTTTCAGAAACTCCATAGTGTAAGCGTTATGAAAATCAGTCATGAGTTAAAATGATGTTGAATAATAAATGGAATAATAATAATGACAAAATACAAAGGCCTGCAAATAGAAGATGAATGACAGTGGTGAGGAAAACCAAATAAAGTACCAATAATAATAGGTGCCTTGAGTTCAATCCCAAAATGACTGGAGCATCTATTGAATGCTATTGGCATTGACAAAATCATTTATCAGTCAACTGCAGAAGGCAGATTTACTTGGAACAGCTTACATCCTGTGATGATATCTTTAACAACATCTGCCTATCCGAGGTCCTTGGAAAGGAGTTGATAGGTGGATTAAAATGCCAAATCTAGGCTAAAAATCTTCTAACGGTGCAACAAAACATGATAATTATAATAATAATGACTAACCATATATTTATTTAAAAAAAACTAAATAATCTTTTGGCACAGTTTTTAAGAAAATGGCTTCTTATGAGGCCTAGTGTCTTTGGAAATATGTTTCCATTCTTCCTACATAAGAAATACTGTCAGCTATTAATTGTTTGTTACAAATAGGGTTATTATGATGTAATTGGGGAAAAGATAATTTAACAAAGATAGTATTGAGTTTTTGTAAAAATATCCCACTTGGAACACCATCTAAAGTATGAACAATATTTCCTTCTTTGTATTTATATTATTTTAACTCCACAGGATGTTTTTTTTTAATACTCACTGCAGGTTATATTTAAAAGAAACAGAACCTGTAAGTTTCATTTTTTTTTTCATACTAGGTTTTCAACTATATTGAGGCTGATCAAGATTTGATTATATTTACAGCTATTATTTGAATGTGCTATATCTAGATAAGGAAGCATATTGAGAAGTGTACTTGTATCCAAAGAAGTGTGAGAATCAAAATAGACTTATAAGAGGCAATAGTCATTTATCTGATTCTCCTGCTTGAGCAGGAGGCTGGACTAGAAGACCTCCAAGGTTACTTCCATCTCTTCTCTTCTCTTCTCTTCTCTTCTCTTCTCTTCTCTTCTCTTCTCTTCTCTTCTCTTCTCTTCTCTTCTCTTCCCTAACCGCCTGCTGCCAATTACCTCCCATAGACCCGTTAGATCGCACAGGGTCGGCCTCCTCCGGGTTCCGTCTACCAGCCAATGCCATCTGGCTACCACCCGGGGGAGGGCCTTCTCTGTAGCAGCCCCAGCCCTTTGGAATGAACTCCCCGCGGAGATTCGGACCCTCACCTCTCTCCAGGCCTTCCGGAAAGCCATCAAAACCTGGCTGTGCCGGCAGGCCTGGGGTTGATGAGTTCCCCTCCCCTCTCGACTTGTATGGCTGTATGACTCTTGTGTATTTTAATTACATGTATTGTGTTTGTATCCCCTTTTCCCCTTTTGAGTTGTTCGCCGCCTTGAGTCCCTCCCGGAGAAGGGCGGCATACAAATAAACTAAATCTTAAATCTTAATATTTTCTTCCATTCCATTCTATTCTATTCTATTCTTATTATTCTTTGGACAGGTTTTTGGTTTAGAAAATAGTTGTTATTTTTTTTAAAAAAAAACTGCTTTCATGCACATTCTTGTCCACACGCCATCCACCTGGGACTTGGGAGAGGTTGAAAAGTCTCTTCTTGAGAAGCGCCTCTTCATTTTATGTTCTTCCCAGCTGTTGGCAAGCAAAGTGCAGTTGCTGAAATGGGGCTGTAATTTTCAGGCTGACAAGAGCAGATGGAGAACTAGAGCTGAAAGCTAACTTAATCGAAAGGTAAACCATGCTGCAGAAGTGGTTTCGTACCTCACTAATATAAAGTAGCTTCTACGAGGGTCAAGCTGCATATGTTTCTTCCCAACCTTTACAATGGGTTTGATAAGTGATTATGAGCAGTGTACAACAAAACAAAACGAAAGCAATAAATATCTGAAACCATTGCCTTTAATGGATATATAAAAAAACCGTAGGAGCAGAGCTAAACCAAGGAATAATAGATGAAGAGATGTTGACAATAACAAAGCTACCTCTCTCGTTTATGCAGCCTTGGGAGTTCCTGGACCTGTTGGCATAACCACTCTTGAAGGACATTCAGAAGCTGAGAAGAGAAGAAGCTGTGGCCATCCTCACCTTGGGTGGGGAGGGGAAGGGAAAAAAATTCCACATCACAGACACCACAGCAGAGAAGAGTCTGCCCCTTGTAGCTGTCTAGGTGACAGAAGACCTCTTTGTTGGATCTAGTGGGCATTCATTCCATGCCATGCAGGGGTTTAAAGGTCAACACCAGCCCCTTGATTTGAACCCAGAAACAAACTGGTAACCAGTGCATTCAGGAGATTACTGGAATGAGCCCAAGGACCAGCATGAGCCCAAGAGGACTAGTATGCACCCAAGGCATCATAAGTATGACGTTACTACACTCACACAAGAGACTTAAGTCCAACCATCCATGAATTATGTTGACTCTTATCTAGTGTCAATTAGCTTTGATGATTAATATATCCTGTTCTTGGGTATAAGTAGCATGAAATAAACTTGTAGTACTTTTGAACTCTATTCTGGCTCCTGGTTTCTTGCACCTTCTACAGTGCAGCTCATGTAGTAAAGGGTTCCACCACAAAACCGCGGTCGACTAAAGCGCGTGTGACTAAAGCGCGGTGACAAAACCGTGCCGTCAAAACCGCGCGACAACAGCGCGCCAACAACAGTGCGCCGACAGAAGCGCACTGTAACATAACCCTAAAAATAACCCTAAACCTAACCCTAAACCTAACTAAACCTAACCCTAAACCTAACCTTAAACCTAACCCTAAACCTTACCTTAAGTTAAATCGCGCTTCTGTTGGCGCGCTGTTGTCGGCACACTGTTGTTGGCGCGCTTTTGACATCGCGGTTTTAGCGCCGTGGTGTTGTCTGCGCGCTTTTGACGTTCGCGGTTATATCATGCCACGGTAGTAAAGATGTAAAATGTATTTTATGAGAAACACACATAACTATTTGTGCTGTACTTTGTACCAGTTTCTGGATATTCTTCAAGGACAGCCCCAAATACAAATCTACCTTGGAAAAAAATATGCCTTCTCTTGATGCAGTCACACAGCTGTGACCATTTTCTCAACAATGTAAACTTAATTCTTCCTTTACCTGCCTCTGAAACTAATTAAATTGAATACCATGAATTGTTTTGAACATACAATTCAAAGGGGAGATTTGATTGGATCTCCTTAGGGTTGAATCATGTATCTGAAACTTTGCATAACTTTAGTATTCAGTATTTGCTTCTTCAATTATCCAGCAATAAGTATGGATTTTTTTTAAAATTAACTGAACATTTATTATAGGGAATTTTAAAGTAAATATTATGATATTTCTCTTTGTAAAGTATTTTAAATAGCTCTTGCTTCTTAAATTGATTATACAAATAACCTTTTAATATATTGAGATTTTCCCCCAACACAATTCTGTTGCATTAAATGCATGGCTTGTTTTGCATGAATTTTTAAAACTCTAATAGCAGATGTTATTGGTAGTACTATGGCGCACTGAAATAATGCCCCACACAATTAGTCCAGCTGGAATATTTTATAAAGTCTCATATCAAATTATTATATTGCTAAGATGTAAAAACAAGAATTTTCTCCAAGATTCATAAATCATGCAGCCTAATAGAATACAACCCTCAATTTGTGTTTTAGAGTATGACGGTATCAAATGCTTGTCTGTCTTAGCAATAATTCAGGTTTTGGGGGGAGGAAGGGTAAATTCCATAATATTTTTTCTGCACTCTATTGTCCATGCATAAAAGAGAATTGTACTCTAGTCTGTTCTGGAGTTATGATTCAAACTGTGAGATTTTCTATAAATTAGAGATATCATATCCAAATGTTGTTAGTGCTTGTGCTATTTATTCATTCATCACTGGCCCTTTGCAATTTTTATTACAGACATAAAAGTGATTTTGGTATTAGATTTCATGAAATATTCACTCTGGACCGTAACCGCTAATTGTATGGTGCACTGTTATCTCCATGGTTTTTATCATTTCTCTTCTTCTCGGTATTGTTTTTGTGTACAATAAAAAGTCCAGGCAAGCCCTGAGTCATAGTAAGTGGATAGTTTAGGTATATCTCAAATCCATCTCATAGTTACCAGTTTTATTTTGTCTCAAGAAGAAAGGAGTTTAAGAGAAAATAATAGCAGGAGCCAGGGTGGTATATGCTTACCTTCCCTACTGGTTTGCAAATGTGAGCACACACGCCACGTCATCACATGTGCTCAGCCTTCTGCGCATGCACTTTGGCTGAAAAAAGGGCCTAAATGGGATGCCATAGAGCCGGAGCAGGTGGGTGTGGCCACCCATGATTTCCGCTACTGGTTCAGGTGAACCGATCCAACCTGGCAGAATACCATCTCTGCTAGGAGGATGAGGAGAAGGAGGAGAAGAAGGAAGAAAAGTTGATGTTGCTTGTTATTGTTGTTAGTTGTGAAGTCATGTCCGACCCATCATGATCCCATGGACAACACTGTCCATGGGGTTTTCATGGCAAAGATACTGGAGTGGATTGCCACTTCCTTCTCCACTGGATCACGTTTTGGCTATAGAAATGCAAAAGTGAGGTCTATTTTTGAAGAGTCTGCTTGAGGACAAAGAGGGAACATCTATACACCAAAGAAGATTATATTAAAAAGCATGAAATTGAAATATTTAGTAAAGCATGGTAAAATTATTCCTTAGTTAGAATTTAGGCCTATCAATCACAAACCTACATACCCCTTTCTCCTTGACATTAATCCCACTGTGACTTCGTCTTTGTGAAGCTTTGAGATTTAGCATTTTCCCTCTTCGTTTAATCCATGTGAATAACTTCGGAATGCAGATTTTTGTGTGTGTGTGTGTGTGTGTGTGTGTGTGTGTGTGTAATGATGGGTGGGAGGTGGGTTAATTGCTGATGAATCTTAAATATTACATTTCTTTCTGGGAAAGATGCAGCACATTTGTGTGTTTTGAATTCTGTGTGTATGAAAAAGTCAATTCCAGATCTTGAAGAGCTTCTGGTAGTTTTAAGAAGCAGCTATTTAATATGTAGCTATTTAACATGCAGTCAACTCTTAAAGAAAAAACATTTTCCTAATAGATCTTTGGTTAGAAGATTCCGGTACATGACATGTTTCTTTTTAATAAATTAATTGTCCTATTGAAGGTTAGATTCAATAACAATCTGTTTGTGCCCACTTAGCCAAACAATTATTGAGAACACAGAAAGTCTTGCATGTTCTCTTGATGACTCTATAATTACTCTAGTAATTACAGTTCTTACTTTTCACGATAGCATCTCTTCCTTCAGATATACTCCCACATTAGCAGTATGCTTGACTTCCAACCAGAGGACAAAAGAGATTGTTGCAGTGGAGTCCTTTCCTGAGGCAGATGTTGAGAAGTATCTGACAAGCTTCATGCTTGAAGTGTCTCAGTAAAATTTGAGGACCTCTATTGAGGACCTGTATATTGCAGAGTCAAAAAAAGGGCTATGAAAATATCTACAGACCCCTCACATCCTGGACATAAATTGTTTCAACTTCTACCCTCTAAACGACGCTATAGAGGACTGCACACCAGAACAACATGACACAAGAACAGTTTTTTTTCCCCAAATGCTATCACTCTGCTAAATAACTAATTCCCACAATACTGTCAAACTATTTAAGGCTGTATTACTATTATTCTTCTCATCTTTCCTAGTACCTATCTCTTCCCACTCATACTTGCTTGTATTTTTACAATTTATATTGTTTTATATGTTTCCTAGTATGATTTGGTTCCTTATTAGTAACGTACGACTATCACTAAGTGTTGTATCTTATGATTTTTGGCGAATGTAATCTATTTTATTTTTTATTTATGTACACTGAGAGCATATGCACCAAAGACAAATACCTTGTGTGTCCAGTCACACTTGGCTAATAAAGAATTCTGTTCTGTTCTGTTCTATTCTTCTCTACTCTACTCTACTCTACTCTACTCTACTCTACTCTACTCTACTGTATTGTATACTGAAGTGTCTCAGTAAAATTTGAGGGAGCTTTCCTATTCTTCCTTTCCATTACTCTCTCACATATTTTACTAGTTGTTTTTATCCACAGAGAAGATGATGTTAGGCCTGCAGCCAGTTCCTTTCAGGTTCTTTGGCCTGCCACACTCTCTCTTATTTTACTATGCTGTTTTATTAATGGGGAATTGGGAGGGGGAATAGTAAGGAGTAGATGTTGTCAAAATAAAATTCCTTTCTAGAATCCAAGGTGATCCTTTGTTTCCACACCTCTGCACCTGACCGGAACTGGATGGGTGGAACTGCCAGTGTGGCAGTGGAAGATTGGACCATGTGATGGACTTGTGAGTGTGGGGCAGTGGTGGGATTCAGCCAGTTCGCACCATTTCATGAGAACCGGTTGCTAACTTTCTGAGTAGTTAGCTGAACTTGTTGTTGGAAGAAATCATTAGGGCAGAGAACCGGTTGTTAAATTATTTGAATCCCACCACTGGTGTGGGGGCAAAATCATGCACTTTCAACTGGGTGGAAAACCCAGGAAGCTTTCAGATTCGGGTTTTCCACCGATGTGCCAACATGTCTTTCTTAATAAATTGGAAGTTTGAGGAAAGTTCTGCCTTGGACTGGATTTAATTATGGATGATATTTGGTATGCTGACATATGAGGCACCAGGATATTCAGGGCATACATGTCTAGGCTTGGATATATCCTATTAAATTGTGAAAATAAAAAGTGATTTTTTTAATTACTTATATGGACCTGTGAAATCCGTACCCTCTTTTACAATGGCAAAACTGTACAGAGCTTTTCTATTAATAGTAATTTGCCCTTTTTCCATACATTGTCATCATACTTCTAAGAACCTCTATGAGAAAATGCCAGCTTTAGCAATAGCAATAGCAGTTAGACTTATATACCGCTTCTTAGGGCTTTCAGCCCTCTCTAAGCGGTTTACAGAGCCAGCATATCGCCCCCACAGTCTGGGTCCTCATTTCACCCACCTCGGAAGGATGGAAGGCTGAGTCAACCTTGAGCCGGTGAGATTAGAACCACTGAACTGCAGATAACAGTCAGCTGAAGTGGCCTGCAGTACTGCACCCTAACCACTGTGCCACCTCGGCTCCAAAGCTGGCTCGTCCAGCTTTGAGGTAACATCATTCTCCATTTTGTGATGTTTTCCTGATTTTGTTTTGTTTATTGGTTTTTCAACATCAGTTTACACTGATTTATATAAGAACTCACTCTTTTATGGGTAAGTCAAGTAAGTAACTTCACTTGGTAAGTTTTAAAGGTGTTTAAAACTTTGATGGTATTAAACTCAGAGCTGAAGAAGCTTCTTGGATGAGAAGTGAAACATTTTCAAAGAAAAACCAGAAAGTCCAGTTACTTCTGTGGAAAAAAAAAACACTTTTGGGATAAAACTTTGATGGGTTACAACGTCTTACTTACTCTTGTATTAGTTATTTTCAACAATGCCTCTTGGCCCCACCAAAGGTCTACACTATTTTTAGAATATAAAGTAATGGGAAGCTGCAATATGTCCATCTGCTGCAAACAATAAAAAGTTAGTAGCTTATTGCTATTGGCAATATTACTGCTGTTGTTAAATTTTGCCAGCATTACTTATATTTCTTGTAATGTAATATTTATTTGCTATGTTTTAGTTATTTATGAATTTGTAAATAGCTTCAAACAAGGCAGTGCTGAGCAAACTACAAAAGCAATAGTCACAGGCAATGCAACATGTACAATATATAACAAAAGAATCCAACATACAATTATATGTAACAATTATAGTTAATGCATCATCTCCAGCTTTCCTAAAAGACAGCATCCTATTTTTTTATTTGCTTCGCTCACTGTCTTTTTATGCCTAATATCTGATTTTTTAAAAAAATCCCTGATAATGCCTGCTATGAATGCTTTGATCTGGTTACCCATATCTGTTGCTAAGTGAATTGTTGCATGTGAACCTTTGTGCCACCATAATTACTTCTTTACCATGGTGTGGTGTAGATAAAAAGAAAACCAAAGTAGCCAATCCAATGCCCACCATTAACACTAAAACAAACATCAACAGACATATATCAGGGGTGAAATTCAACCGGTTTGGACGATTTGAAGTGGTTCACCAAACCGATAAAAACAACCCCCGGTTGGCCCCACCCAACCCTGCCTGCTCACCTGCTCGCCACTCACCCATTCCAGTCACTTGCTTGTCCCTTCGGGCTGCTGCCCTGCCCACATATCCCTGCCATTTATATGTTGCCTTTGCCATATGGCCCAGCTAATCACCTTGCCAGTCGCCTCATCTGCTCAGCTCACAAAAGGTAAGTAATGCATGCCACCTGCTCGCCCGTTGCCTTGGGTCAGGGCCTAGGGACATGCCATTCCCCGAGGTCCTAGAGCTGCCACCTGCCTTAACCGGGTTGGGGAATGCACCATTCCCTGGATCAGGCCTTGCCCTGGAGTCGCCTGCCCGCTGCCTGTTCTTCCTTCACCACGGGACGTGTCCTTATCTTCCTATATATGTAAATTCTTTTTAAAGTTCATCAAGTTTACATAGGCGAAGTAAAGGAAGCTGATTTCCTAACAGAACAATTAATCGGTGGAACAGCTTGCCTCCAGAAGCTGTAAATGCCCCAACACTGGAGGTCTTTAAGAAGATGTTGGATAGCCATCTGTCTGAAATAATATAGGGTTTCCTGCCTAGGCAGGGGGTTGGACTAGAAGACCTCTCCAAGGTCCCTTCCAACTCTGCTATTGTATTGTATTGTATTGTAATTCCAGAGTTACAGGGTCTCATCCCTGAAACCCTTTAACATAGACAGTGTGACCATAAAATGGGGAAATAACAGCAAACAAATACTGTTAGATGTCCAATCTAGGGATCGAAACCTAACACTGATAATTTGAATGGTGCTTTATATCAAATTTGAAACCAATGAAAAACTTGCTTTTGTGACACAGTATAGAAAGCATGGAAAGATCACAACACCTTCATCATGCAGTTCTGGACTATGCTCAAGGGAGCAAGGGAGGGGAGGATTGGAAACCTGCCAATAATCAAATGGAGAAACAAACAAAACATGCACCAATAAAGCCATACTACCGCTGTGATCATCATGTATAGTTCTTGCAAACACTCATCAAATGAAAGTTTATGATGTTTGCAAGTGCGAAGTCAAATGATTGTGGGTTTACCCTAAAACTGGAAGAAGAAAAGAACCTAATAACTTAGAAGACAAATAAAGAGAGACATAGAAGAGAACAAATGGACAATCAGCCAAAATATGACAATCTTATTCATATTCAGCATAAGACAATGAGGGAACATTCAAAACAAATGCTAATGAGACATTATTTCGTACTTGATTGCATATAATATATCAAGGATCACAAAACATTTATAGATTTGAATAAAATCAACATAAACTGATAGTGAAAACCTTGACTGTGAATCACAATAGAATTGTGAATTCTATTACCTAACGTAATAGAATAAACAAAATGGATCCAGAATAGATTCCTGAAAGATGTTGCTTTAAGGAGAATTAGATATCATAAACTTTAATATGATGGTGATCCAAGTTTATGTTCCATGTATGTTGAGGGAGAAAAAGAGCAATCTGAAATTGAGAAGACATGCCAAGAAGTTGTGTAGAATAGCAAAATTGGAAATAATAATGAAGAAACTTAATTGAACTGCTAGATCTTGGAAACAGAAATGAATGCCAATTCAAAGTTTTCTTCAAACAGTCAAAGCAAAACAAAATATACATGGTCATCACTGTTTCCATAAACTTTCATGTATGTCAAGAGAACTATGTTATTTCTACAGGGAGCAGGATGGTGTCAGTCAGAAGCTCCTCATGCACAAGTTCTAAATAAGCTAAAAGCAGCAATACAATAGCAGAGTTGGAGGTCTTCTAGTCCAACCCCCTGCCTCGGCAGGAAACCCTATACCATTTCAGATAAATGGCTATCAAACATCTTCTTAAAGACTTCCAGCATTCACAACTTCTGGAGGTAAATTGTTCCACTGATAAATTGTTCTAACTGTCAGGAAATTTCTCCTCAGTTCTAAGTTATTTCTCTCCTTGATTAGTTTCCACCAATTGCTTCTTGTTCTACCCTCAGGTACCTTAGAGAACAGTTTGACTCCCTCTTCTTTGTGGCAACAGCAGCAGAAGGAGGAGGAGAAGGAGAAGAAGAGAAGGAGGAGGAGGAGAAATGAATGGAAACTAATTAAGGAGAGAAGCAAATAGAATGAAATAGAAACTTCCTAATGGTGGGGACCAGTGGTGGATTTCAAAAATTTTTGGAACCTCTTCTGTAGGTGTGGCCTGCTTTCCAGGTCCACTGGTGGAACCTCTTCTAACCTGTTCCGTAGTTTTGATGAACCGGTTCTACCAAATAGGTGCAAACTGGTAGGAACCCATCTCTGGTGGGGACAATTAATCTGTGGAACAGCTTGCCTTCAGAAGTTGTGGATGCTTCATTACTGGAGGCTTTTAAGAAGAGACCGGACAGCCACTTGTCTGAAATGGTATTGGGTCTCCTGCTTGAACAAGGGGTAGGACTAGAAGACCTCTAAGGTTGCAAAGAAGTATTTTGGTGGAGAACATTAGGAATTGCTTTGAAGTTCTAAATTTTATTGATAGGGATGCAGTTACTGAAGCTCCATTTCTGCATGCACTGCTTTTTTGTATCTTCTCCTCTTATAGGCCATGAGGGCAATAGATATAGTCAAAGTTAGCATAGGAATAATTCTCTTTGAAGTCCTTTACATTTCTTCTTTGATGCTACCAGCATGCCTCTAATTGATAAACGTGACATTCCTAAGTCAGTCATTAGTTCTAGTTTTTGATCAATGTGAGTGCAAGTGAGGGGGGGAGGTGAGTATTTTGATGTTTTTATTCTACTTTATTTAAGATTCCGTAAGAACAATTTCCATCATATTGAGATTTTTAAGGAAGAAAAATGAAAATCAGATTTACTTACAACATATGAAGCTTTCTGATTTTGTTTTGCTCTGGGTTACTTGTGATATGATTGGTTTTTAAGATAATGGCCTTCATTTCCATAATCACTGATTAAGTGACCTAAATAGGACAGCAGATTAAGTTGAGAGAAATATATCAGTGTTACTATAATTCTTCTGTATAAATTGCACTTAGAGATGTCATTAGATCGAACCACTATATCATATCGCCTATGTTTCAAAGAGACTTTTCTCTCTTCAGTAATTATATCTTATAAAATAATATTTAACTGACTAATAACTTTTCAAAATTGCTTGCTAAAAGTTTGCCCTCAGATATAATGTTACTGGAATATTTCTGAATCATCATTGACACAGATAAAGCTGTTACATGGTATGAACAGTAATAAAAATAGTAATAGTAACAACTGTACAATCTTGTGACCTACTGGGTCATCCTTTGAGAGAAAAGTTGTGAAAAGTTGTGAAGTCTATATTTAGTTGCCTAAACAGATACACAGGATGATGAGTGGGCAAAAAAGCAGTGTGTAACAAAATATGTTTTGTTATTTTATAAATTATTATAATTTATGTAAAATAAATTTTACATACATTTATTTTATGTAAAATAAAATAAAAGGGAGACTAGTATAGATCTATTTCAAGCTATTTAGCTCTCATCAGCTAGCCATACCCTTACTGGGATTTGAACCTGGGCTATATTACATAGTAGGCAGACATCTTAGCCATTAGGCCACAGGCTCTTATCCGTTATCAGCGAAGCCAGGGTGAAAGGTATCTATTAGATTTTTACAACCCCCGGTACGCCCAAATATGGGAGGAAGATCACTACTTCCATTCTCTCTCCTTCGGCTCGTCACAAGAGACCATCCAGGCAGAAACCCAATATTTTTACTGTTGCCTTTTTGTTACATTTTGTTGTATTTGTGCTGATAAATAAATAAAGGGAAACTAGTATAGATCTATTTCAAGCTATTTAGCTCTCATCAGCTAGCCATTCCCTTACTGGGATTTGAACCTGGGCTGTATTACATAGTAGGCAGACATCTTAGCCATTATATATATATAATTTGCAGCAGCAGATTTTTTTTTCTTAGGAGAGAAACATCTGCCACTATCTAGGATTGAACTTTCAATCTTCCGAGTAAGAATCAAGTGTCTTCACCACTAAGCCACCACACTGCTCATTATAAATATTCTTATAAATAATATAATTATCTTTCTTTATAAGAATCCCTTTGCAGAGAGGAATAATTAGGCATTGTACTAAAGAGCCATTCTTTCTATTGCTCACAATTACACATTCACAATATGTGTCTATCTATGGTATCTTAATAACTAACAACTGTTACAATATGCTGAAAAGCAAGCTTGACCATTCACATTATAAAATAATTTCCTTAAGATGCAAGGATCTTCAAGCATTATTTTTATCATGATTTTATTTGATACTAAAAAACACCTAAGTTTTAAATTAGTACTTTATTGTATTATCTTCTGTTATCCAGGATGTATTAGATCAGGAGTGTCAAACTCAATCTCATTGAGGGCCGCATCAGGGTTGTGTTTGACCTCGGGAGCCAGGGTGGGCGTGGCCAGCTTGACATCACTCGTATTGGAGGGGTTTATGGTGGCCCAAGCACTCTGCCAGTGAAAACGGGCTCCAAAGCTCCATTTTCAGCTGCGACAGCCTCCTGCTGCCCTCTGCCAATAAAAGCAGAGCTTGGGGGGGCGTGGCCACCCCGAGACCTCCTTTCACTGACAGAGCGTGGCAGGAGGCCATCGCAGCTGAAAATGGAGCCTGGGAGGGCCACAAACAGGTCTTCCGGGCTCCATTTTTGCTGACAGAGGCACCGCAGACCAGGCCTTTGGTATTTCTAGGGTGGGCCTGCAGGCCAGATCTAAGGCCCCTGGGCCTTGAGTTTGATACCCTTGTATTAGATCAGTGTTTCTCAACCTTGGCAACTTGAAGATGTCTGGACTTCAACTCCCGGAATTCCCCAGCCAGCGAATGCTGGCTGGAGAATTCTGGGAGTTGAAGTCCAGACATCTTCAAGTTGCCAAGGTTGAGAAACACTGTATTAGATCATTCGGGTACAATATTTTGTTATTCTCAATCTCTGCTCCTCTTCCAAAGTGAACTAGGTGCCAGGCCTGCAGCCAGTTCCTTTTGGGATCTTTGGCTTGCAACACTAATATTCTCTTCTACTATGCTGTTTCATTAGTGGGGAATTGGGAGGGGGAATAATAAGGAGTAGAATGTGATGTTGCCAAAACAAAATTCCTTTCTAGAATCCAAGGTCATCCTTTGTTTCTCTACTTTACTCTATTATATACTGAAGTGTCTCAGTATAGACACTGGGGGAGCTTTCCTGTCCTTCCTTTCCATTACTCTCTCACATATTTTACTAGTTGTTTTTATCCACAGAGAAGATGATGTTAGGCCTGCAGCCAGTGCCTCTCTTATTTTACTATGCTGTTTTATTAGTGGGGAATTGGGAGGGGGAATAGTAAGGAGTAGATGTTGTCAAAATAAAATTCCTTTCTAGAATCCAATCATCCTTTGTTTCCACACCTCTGCACCTGACTGGAACTGGATGGGTGGAACTGCCAGCATGGCAGTGGAAGATTGGACCATGTGATGTACTTGTGGGTGTGGGGGCACAATTATGAACTTTCAACTGGGTGGGGAAAACTGAGAAGCTTTCAGATTCGGGTTTCCACAGATGTGCCAACATGACTCTCTTAATAAATTGGAACTTTGAGCAATACTTTGCCTTGGACTCTGATTTAATTTTGGATATTATTTGGAACCCTGACACTAGAACTTAGAACTTAGAACTTAGACTTAGAATAACTTTATTGTCACTTTGAAGGTACACAAATTGGCATACATTAAAATGAAATTTTAATGCATCTAGCTCTCAAAAGGTCACCACCTCCAATAAACACTGCATAAAAATGACAAAATAAATAAATACATACATAAAAAATTAGGCATATACTCACATATATTATATGACACAGAGAAACAATACAATCTAGTCCGGATGTATACATGTACATGGTGAGAAAAATGAATCTTGTGAATTTACCAGATGTATGGCAGAGGGAACAAAGCTGTTACAGAATCTGGTAGTCCTGCTAGAAATACTTTGAAACCCCCTCCCATGGGGGAGCAACAGAAACAAACCATAAAGTGGTGTGGTGTTCTCTAACAATGCTTCGAACACATAGCCCTTATAAGCTGTATCTTGAATAACAGGAAGCAAGTTTCCTACAATCTTCTCGGCTATCCTTACCACTCTCTGTATGGACTTTCTATCTGAGGCACTCTCTATCTGAGAGTGTTTGTTAAAACACTCTCAATTGTGCCTCTGTAAAAAGTGGCTAGGACAGAAGGAGAACTCGGTCGAGTGCCCCAGTTTCTAGTCTATATTTGTATTCATTTCAGAGACATCATATAGACAAACAAATAATATTTTTATCAGGCTAGGCAGATACTGAGGCTCCATTTCTGTCTGCATTAGTCTTTTGCATCTTCTCCTACTATGGGTTGCTAAGAGCAATAGATGTAGTGAAAGCTTGCATAGGGATTATTCTCTTTGAACTCCTTTATATTTCTGCTTTGATGCTACCAGCATGCCTCTAATTATAAGTCTAATATTCCCAGGCCTGTCATCACTTCTAGTGTCTGATTTTTGTTCTTATGGTCCCCTGATCTCCCAGTAATGGAGTAGATATCAAAGAAGAGTCAATATTTTCTAATAGATCATATAGTACTTGACTTCGATACAACTAGATCAGGCACATGGGCTTTTCTAGCTAAGAGTAATTACCCGATTTCCTTCTTCTTTAAAGATAAGCAGCAATTTCTAAACATCCTTCTGTGAATTGTTTTTCAGGTAGTTCTTGACTTACGACCACAATTGAGTCTCCAGATTTTTGCTGCTGTGAGACATTTGTTAAGTGAATATTGTTTTGACCTAGGCTTCCCAAGAGCATGAAGCAAACTCCTTGTCCAGACCAAAAACCCTTTTATTAATTTACTCTGAATTTTGTTCATTCACATCCAGCAAAGTCTTTCAAGGGCAGATTTATAGTCACAGACCTTATCTGGCTTGGAGAGCTGACAGGCCGATATCTGCAAAACTTGGCAAGGAGTCTCAGAGAGTCACAAACCAATTAAGCGAACTAATTGTCTCCTGCAAACTCCACTCCCCTTTTGCTCCTCTTTTATTGCCTTTGGGAGGGGCCATTCATGGTTCATCTGTGGCCTTACTCCCCAATCGACCCCTGTTCTTTAGATGTTCTCTTCATCTGGCAACTCTGCGCATGCCCACACTGGGAACAGGCTCCAGCTGTTTGTCTGCCTCACTGATGTCTGACTCTGAAGGCAGCTGATAACTGACATATGGCTCTGATCCCGCTCTCTGCCTCTGACACAGAGCCCACATCAGAGCCTTCCCCAGACTCCTATGTTCCTTCCCAACCTCTTCACTGTCCGAATCTGCTGACAGCTCCACTGGCTGCTGGTAGGCCACAAGAAATATCACCCCATTTTATGACTTTTCTTTCCACAGTTGTTAAGGGAATCACTGCAGTTCTTACATTAACATGGTTGTTAAGTGAATGTGGCTTTCCTATTAACTTTGCTTGTCAGAAGATCGCAAAAGAGGATCACGTAACCCTGGGAAGCTGCAACAGTCATAAATGTAAATCAGTTCCCAAGCATTTGAGTTTTGATCACATGATCATAGGGATGCTGCAACAGACATAAGTGTGAAAAACCATCATAAGTCATTTTTTTTCAGTGTCGTTGTAAATTCAACTAATGTGGAATGGAAATAGAATGGAAATTCCCCTCGCACATATGTGCTAGTCGTTCTCGACTCTAAGGGGTGGTGCTCATCTCTGTTACAAAACCAAAGACCCAGTGTTGTCCAAAGAAATCTCCGTGGTCATGTGGATGGCATAACTAAACAGTGAAGGTGCACAGAACGCTGTTACCTTCCCACCAAAGGTGGTTCCTATTTTTCTACTTGCATTTTTACATGCTTTCAACCTATCAAAAAGCTAGATTGGCAGAAGCTGGGACAAGTAATGAGAGCTCACTCCATTATGCAGCACTAGGGATTCAAACCAACGAACTGCCGACCTCTCTGACTGACAAGCTCAGTGTCTTAGCCACTGAGCTACCACATCCCTTGTATGCTAAGGATACATTAGCCTTGTTTTTCACTGTTGTGATTGTTCTTCCATTGTCCTCCACTACTCCCAACAGAGTCTGAAGATTTTTTTTCATTTTCTGGCTATGGAACTAAGGTGGTGGTGTTGTTTTTTTAAGGGAGGAAAGAATTAGCAAGAAAAAACATGTACTTTGCTGATTCTTGAGTGAAAAATAAGATATTCCCTTCGGCCTCTGTCTTCTCTCTTGAATAGATCTTTTTCTGCCTTGGGTATAAAATTTTAGTTTTTACAAAAATGAAATAAAGGAGTACATGAAGTCCTTGAGAGAAAGTTGAGACATGCTGAACATAGAAAAAAATTAAAGAACTTCTCCCCTGATTTCTACGCCATTTTACTTAAAGATCAGAAACTGGATAATGAAATAGCATTAGAGTTCTTCTTGCTGTGAGAAGTTTACTTTTCAAAGAAAGTTAAGGCGGTTTGGTTTTCTGGAAGAATACACTATATTTTTTTAAAAAATGAAAAAAAAAGCAAAATTAAAAAAATAGCTATTAAAGGATAGACTTGACCTTCAAGCAAGGATCAGAAGTATTGATCCTTGGATGATTTTGCAGTTTCATGTTTCTTCTGTGAACTCATCTCCAATATTTGTTGAGAGACCTCATTTCAAAATAATATTAATCCTGCCCCTTCTTCCTTCCCTGGTGCAGAATGCAGTGTCCCGGGAAGAGGGGCTGGTTCCCAATAAGTTTCCATACCTAATTCAAGATGCTGGATATCACCCATAAAGGACCAGGATATTTGCAGGACTGTCTCTACACCAACATTTCTGCCTACCCCATTGTTGTGGCCCACCAGCAGCCAGCGGAGCTGGAAGCAAAGTCCGAGAGTGAGGTAGTTGGGGAGGAACATAGGCCAGTCCTGGGGGCTGAGGAATGCTCAGACGAGGATTCTGCGTTGGAGGCAGCTAGACAGTAATGAGGCAGAGGAAGAGCTGTAGCCTGTTCCCAGTGTGCGTATATGCAGAGCTGCCAGAAGTCAAGAACAACTAAGAAAGCAGGGTCAACTTGGGAGTAAAGAGATATCTCTGAGGTGATTGGCCTCTCCTATAGGAAACAAAAGAGGAGTCAACTGGGAGCGGGCTTTTGCAGGAAACAATTCGTTCCTTCAATCATTTCAAGAGTGGAAAGTTCTGTTTGTGATTATAAGAGACTCTGCATCAAGTGTTGCCTTGCCCTGCATTTGCAAAATGGTTATCTGGCAGCTCTCCAAGTGAGTTAAGGTTCATATGGATAAATATTCCTCTGAAAGATACAAGCCTTGCTGACTGTGAATGAAAGGAATTCACAGTCATGTAAATAAAAGAGATTTTGATGGGACCAAGACACTGCTTCATGCTTTTTAAGGAAGCTTGGGTCAGAACAACCATCAGGTCTAGTATTAAGAAGATACCCCAGGTCCCTTCATTCAAACAATGCCATTTTGTTAGACCAAAGCCATGTCTTGTGTGGGGCTGTACATCCCAAGTAGAACAGCCTCCTGTCAGAGTTCCAGAGGGCTCTCAATCATATTAATCCTTTCTAAACCTCTGAAAGCCTGGTTATTCCTCCAAGCAGTGGTGCAATCCATTGGTGTTGGAGATGTAGTTCTCTTTGGGGGTTGTTATTTACCATGACACTGTATGTTCCTCATATCCTCCCCCCCCCCGCTGTGAGATGGGCAGCTCTATAAGTCATCTTAGTTAGTTAACTAATTAAAACCAACATAATAAAAGGACAGCAAAATAATTATAGAATAATCAATAAGAAGAACTAATGGTGTATCCCACAACAGCCCCATGCAATAATAGATCACCATAATAAAAACAATTGCTAACACAGAAGTTATGGCATAGTGGTTCTCTTTCTTTCTTTCTTTCTTTCTTTCTTTCTTTCTTTCTTTCTTTCTTTCTTTCTTTCTTTCTTTTGGTGCATGTAAGGAAATAGGAAGCTTTTTTGATAATTGGTGGAAAAGTTTGTTAGCAGTATGATTACACATCAAGAAATATAAAATATATGCACGGTTCTAAATCAACGTTATTTCATGTATTCTAAAAAGCAGTTGATTGCACTTCCAATTGCTCATTTGGGTAAACACAAATACAACTTAATGGTGATGCTGATATTCTTATCACAGTTAAAATTGTCAGGTTTATCAAGGTGGGTGGGGGAGGACAAGGAAGGAAAGAGGAATAGATTTTGTAAAATGTTTTGTTTATGCAAGCATATCAACGGATTGGAATTGTGACCCAGCACATTTTAAGAAGGAGGCGGTGGGAGTATTTATTGTTTTCTTTGTTGGGTTTTGAAGTCCCTTCCATCCAGAATTGCAGACCAGGCATTACATTGGAGAAAGGGATTCTTTCCTGAGATCTTTAAACTAAAATGTGGCAACAGCTACCTTTGAGCTGGTATCCATGTGATCCTTATTACTCCAAGCCACTTCTGTTGGGCTTCATAGAGGAGCCTCAGCCTGGTTCTCATTGGCTGATGGGATCTGCAGCATGCCCAATATGTTGGATCTGATAGGATGGATAGAAACTCGTGGAAAGCATCTCTCAGGTGAGCATCTTTACTCAAAGTTAAATGGGCCATAGCCACCCACTCTTTGTACATTGAGTCAATGCAAATAGAATGGAATGGAATGGAATGGAATAGAATAGAATAGAATAGAATAGAATTCTTTATTGGCCAAGTGTGATTGGACACACAAGGAATTTGTCTTTGGCGCATATGTTCTCAGTGTACATAAAACAAAAAGATATATTTGTCAAGAATCATAAAGTACGACACTTAATGATAGTCCTAGAGTACAAATAAGCAATCAAATCATACTAGGAAACAATCAATATAAATCGTAAGGATACAAACAACAAAGTTACAGTCATGCAGTCATAAGTTGGAGGAAATGGGTGATAGGAATGTTGAGAAGATTAATAGTAATAGAAATGCAGACTTAGTGAATACTTTGATGGTGTTGAGGGAAATATTTGTTTAGTAGAGTGACTGTCCTTGTGTCTAGTTGTTCTGGTGTGCAGTGCTCTATAGCATCATTTTGAGGGTAGGAGTTGAAACAATTTATGTCCAGGATACAATGGGTCTATACATATTTTCACAGCCCTCTTTTTGACTCGTGCAGTATACAGGTCCCAGAGACATTCTTTTAAATAAAGTCAATACCTAAAGCCATGCTTTACTCTGCTGCATGTCTCTTTTCCATTTATTATTTTAATTAATTAAAGTTTTAATGAAAAGGATATATTTCAAAAATCAGGTGGGCACAGAGGCTGAGACACTCAGAAGGTATCTATGGATACATTACAACTCATCAATAGTCAGAATTAAGCAGTGAGAAGGCCCATTGAAGCTATTAAACTAATAGAAATTGCAACATAGCAAGCTCCTTTAGGTTACAAACAATTTTGCACTAATTTTAGTCTTAAAGCAATTCAAGGGATGTTGTGAGCTTGTTGTTCTGATTCCAGCAATCACTTCTTTATAGGATTATACTAATGCCCACTTCTCTGTCTACTTTTTCTTTACTTTTCTTCATCCTGACAATTTTTATTATTCCAGTTATTTGCTGTACACTTTTCCCTGTTTTTGTCTCCTGTCTAGACTGAGCTTTCATAATTACCCTTTGTAAATGATTCTCTCATTATCTGATTATGCTTGTGGGTTTGGCTTCTTATTTGTTACAAGCCTATAAAAATATTTTAAGGAAATACCAGTATAATTTTGTTTGCCAGCCTTTGTCATATCTATAAACAAATAAAAGAAGCAGATACAAATACATTAAAATCAATACACAAACATACAATCAATATATGAACATACAGGTTATATATATCATTCAATTTATCAGTACTATATTATTGTCACACCTGAAGGAAACATGAAAAATCTTCCTTCTCTTCCTCCCATCTCCCTCCTTCCACCTTTCTCATCTTCCTCTTCCTCTCTTTCTTTGCACTGGGATATCCTCAGATAACTTAATATAGAGATTAAAGAAAGTTCCTGATATGCTCTTTAGGTGAATGAATCAATGTATTTTCAGTCTGTAGCTTTTCTCTGTATGTATTCATAATTTCATTTCATTCCTTTTTTTTTCATTGACATATTTTTTTAAAAAAATACTATAAATGCTTTTAAATGTTTTAACTACAATTGCAAATTGCATTGTTAGATTTCTTTATTTTCAAAATGTATTTCTAACCTTGGAAACTTTAAAAAAATCTGAAAAAAGATCAATAGTCTATTTCTTTAAAAGCCTATCCCTCAAATACCGTATCCTAAAATGATACTGAAATCATCTTTAATGATTGCCTGATTTTATTGCATAGAAAACCTAGATAAAATTATGCATGCTTTTAAGTAATCCTATGGCCATCTAGAAGTCCATGTTATTTCCTTTATATAGTGATTTCTTTAAAATGGGTTAAAAATTAGGGGATTATTTTCCCCTATCTCCTAGGACAGAGAAATATTTCTTAAATAGGGTATACTGCTACAGAAGACAGTGAATAATGTGGTCTCTTTCATACTGATTATCCCAAATTACTAATTCACATGACTCTTTATACTCCCACCAAACAGAACATAGTTCAATATACTACTTATCAAATATGTTTGAAAAAGAAAATAACTAAGGCATAGAACTCACAGAAATCAGAAACCTAAGTTCTTGTTCCCTATACGAGAATGGATTATGAGACTGAATTATAACCCCATTCTAATTTTCCTTGTCATCATGTTTAGGTATAAAGAGACTTGAGTTTGTCATTATTCAGATACTATTTCCTGAGGTTTTACAATTTGATGTGTTAGATTATAAAATATGGGGCCAGGTTTCGAAGGATAAAGCATGCTACGAGATTGGTATTAAACACTTACTTAGCCAGTAAAAATTAGGAATGAATTAAAGGTATCCAGTCAAAACCTTTATTTTTAGGCTTTTAGGCTAGGGAGCAGTACAATGGAACAGATAAGTCTATAATTATTGTTAAAGCTAAAAGATAGTGATGCAAATATATATGCATTAAATGTTTGTTCATTTATTTATTTATTTATTTTTGAGCAGAGGACATCACGTGGGGGAAAGGCACATACGGAGGAGTCACACATGCATGCGTGGGGGAGGGGCGCAAAAAGAGGTCACATGCTTGGAGGTGCATACGGGGGGGTTGCATGTACATGCATGGGGGCAGGGGGCACAGGGGCATTTCATCATGTGTGCTTTCAGCACTTGGGACCAAAATGGTTAGGCATCACTGATCTAGCCTATCAAAGAGAAGGATTGTGGGGGGGATGATAACTGTCTTTCATATCTAAAAGGGCCACCCTGTGGGAAAGAAAAATGATGAAAATGAACTGGCTAGCCCCAAAGGATTAATGAATATAATTCAACAGATTTTCAAAGCAAAATAAATATTCAATTTTTCCCCTATTTTAAATACAAAAGGAATAATATTCTAGTACAGTAATGGCATATTATTTGCAATAGTACAGGGAATTTCTACTAGCAAAGAGAAGATTTATGCATAATGTTTTTCAACTATCTATGCAATTATCAGACAGCATTTTAAAAGAAATGGAACTGGGACTGAAATGAATGAACATCTTTTTAAGACTCTTCAAAATTCACTTTGTAAGACTTGGAAATCATGGCATTAATTTCCTTTCATCTTCTCCGTGTCCCATACCCATATCTAAAAGTAATTTATGTTTATCTGTTATCATTGTACACACATTACGAATACTTTTACTTACTAGGTTTATCAATAGCTTTCTGCTAATGTATTTAAAATGGTTCACAATTTACAACAATGGTATCATTTTTTTCATAATTTAATAATACCAAAAGGAGCAGGTTAGGAACTGTGACCATTACATAAGTCTTCTGAGATTAAAAGAGACAAAAGAATTCATTCTTACTACTGGACTTTTCCTTCATTAGCTAGTTTACACATCTTGCTAAGCCTTATGAAAAGTTATATTTAGTTTAGTCTGCTTTGTGATTCCAGCCATTGCTGCTTGCAAATAAATAGTTTAGCCTGTTGTGAATTCAGTCATAATCTTACAACAAAAGCATTTATTCATGCTCAAACTTTGCAGTATTCTTGAAGCACCATATTTCCTGGAGCAATTATTGAGTAGAGCTGTAAGAAAGAAAAGAATTTTGGTCCAACCTTTGTACAATTAGGAAGTTCATTTATAAGAGTATTGAACTTTTACAAGCTGTATCTGAACATCAATGAGACCAACAGTGGAGAAAGCAAATAGGTCCTTTACATTGGCCTCATTTAAAAGCTTGCTTTGGATGTCTTGATACAATTCTATATTGACCTCATTTGCACAATAATATAATGATTTGTGTGTTGTCATTTCAATATCATACTAGCCCTTACATCCTTTGTCATTCGTTCCACCGCCTTCTACAGGAAAATAAAAGTACTACTGTTTGTGCATTTGCTGTGGATTACCGTATTTTTCAAACAACAAAATGCACCAAAGTATAAGATGCACCATGATTTTGAAGAGGTAAATTTTGAAAAAAAAAAGTTTTTGCACTCTGCAGGCCACCCAAATCATCTGCATGCCTCATTTTTTTTTTGCAAAAAAAAGGGGGGGCATGCAAAGGCTTTGGGATGCTTGTAGAGTGCTCCTGGGAGCTGGGGGGACAAAAACAAGCAAAAATGGCTTATTTTTTGCTTGTTTTTACCCTCCCCACCTTCCAGGAGCACTTTGCGAGACTCCCAAACCCTCTGCATGTCCATTTTTGCAAAGGGGGTGGGGTTTCGGTAGGCCAAAAATGCTGCATTCAGTGTATAAGACACATCCAGATTTTCACCCCCTTTTTGGGGTGGAAAAGGTGCATCTTATACTCTGAAAAATACGGTATTTATAACAAGTATGTGAAATGTAAAATAAAGGGTATGCCTGCTGAAGATGTGATTCTCCAGTTAATCCTGAACTTCCAATAGTTTGTTTAGTGACTATTTAAAGCTGCAATGGCACTGAAAAAAGTGACTTTGGGTCATTTTTCACACTTACAACTATTGTAGTAGCCCCATGGTCACCTGATCAAAACTCAAATGCTTGTCAACTGATTCATATTTATGATGGTTTCAGTGTCATGGAGTCATATGATCCCCTTTTGTGACCTGCTGGCAAGTAAAATCAATGGGGAAGCCACATTCACTTAGCAATCATGTTCCTAATTTAGTAAATGCAATTATTCACTTAACAACTAATGGCACGAAAGGTAGTGAAATGGAGCAAAACAAGTGTCTCACTTAGCAACAGAAAATTTGGGCTCAGTTGTAGTCAAGGAATACCTGTATAGGTTACAAGATCCTTTATCATGGACTCTGAGGACTCTGGACTCAGTTGCATAGCTTTAGGACCACATATTTCTTACTTTGGATGTAGAAAAAACATATATATATCATATTTTTCAGACTATAAGATGCACTGGTGTATAAGACACACCAAGATTTCAAAGAGATAAGTAAAAAAAAAGTTTTTGCTTTCCCTCAGCCCCCAGAAGCACTCTGCAGACTTCAGCAGGGCTGGGGGAAGGCAAAAATGCCCTGTTTTTGCAAAAAAAAAAAAGGTGGAAAATGGGCCATTTTTTGCAAAAATGTGGGCATTTTTGCCTCCCCCAGCCCTGCTGAAGCCTACAGAGTGCTTCTGGGGGCTGAGGGGAGGCAAAATCGTCCCCATTTTTGCAAAAAAAGGACCATTTTTCACAAAATGGGATGCGGGGGCTGGGCTTCAGAAGGCCAAAAAGGGCTGTATTTGGTGTATAAGGTGCATCAACATTTCCATGCTCATTTAAGGGGGGGAGGTCCATCTTATACTCCAAAGAATACGGTAACAATAGCTTCGATCTTGGCAATATTATTCCGTTCTATCTTTCTGCTCCAGAAGTTATGAAGAAGTTTATATGACATGTTTGTATAAGCAGAAACAAGAAATAAAGGAAAGTCTAAAGAACAACAAAGAACATCATAATCTACACAATTTTCATTTTGGAGAATGGGAGGTGGATATGAAACGATTCCATCACAACATTCGCATTGTTCCATCTGATTCTATGCAAAGAAGCAGCTGGACGTCACTCTTATAATTGAAAGCCATATGATCAGCAGATAAACATTCCATATTTTCTTCTGCTGAATTTCAATGCAGCTCCAGAGCCAAATCTCTTTCAAACATCCATTTATTATCCTTTCAGATTAGCTCTTTTCTGTTTTGTTGCCATGAACCAAGATGGGAAAACGTATTACTGAAGATATTGAATGAATGACAAGATTTCATTAGAAGGATTTTTTTCCTCCTCCTTGCAATGTCATTGCAGGAACTGGAACACGGTATTTGGGCTAAATCTGATCAGGGCTAAAAACTATTAAGCAATTGTGATTTCACTTGGCTATTTGGGGGCTTATCTAGGCTTAGAACTGTTATAAACAAATGTGAAAAAGACACTCAGGCATTTGGTAAGAGCCGTCCAATAGATTGGCATTCCAGTAGATTGCTATTACAATTGTTCTAACTCCTGAACATTCTTTACACTTAATGGCAACAACAATAAGGAACTCAGTGTGTCATAAACTATGGCCGTCCATTCATCCGTCTGTCCATCCATCCATCTGTCCATCCCACCACCTATCCACCGTCCGTCCATCCATCCATCCATCCACCCACCCACCCACCCACCCACCCACCCACCCACCCACCCACCCACCCACCCACCCATCTATCTATCTATCTATCTATCTATCTATCTATCTATCTATCTATCTATCTATCTATCTATCTATCTATAAGGTAAAGGCAAAGGTTCCCCTTGCACATATGTGCTAGTCATTCCCAACTCTAGGGGGCAGTGCTCATCTCCATTTCAAAGCCGAAGAGTCAGCGCTATCCAAAGATGTCTCCGTGATCATGTGGCTGGCATGACTAAATGCCGAAGGTGCACGGAACACTGTTACCTTCCAACCAAAAGTGGCTCCTATTTTTCTACTTGCATTTTTACATCCTTTCGAACAGCTAGGTTGGCAGAAGCTGGGATAAGAAACGGGAGCTCAGTCTGTTATGCGGTGCTAGGGATTCGAACTTCCAAACTGCCAGCCGTTCTGATCGACAAGCCCAGCATCTTAGCCACTGAGCCACCGCATCTACCCATCTATCTACAATATATTGCAAAATATGTTTTGCCTAAGGCCACTCAGAAAAACTCCATTCTTCAGTAGATTTGAATAGTTTACTGTTCTTACCCCTCTCTTCCCATACCAACACATACTCCGAGCCAAAGATAAGTTACGGCATTTAATTAACAGACAGGTCCTTGGCAGCAAACCGGCACAGACAAGCTTGGGCAGCAATCCAGTACAGATAAGCCATGGCAGCAATCCAGCCTGCCAAGCTCACAATAATGTTCTCCGACATTAGTTCCTGCATTGACTTCTGCAAAAGCAGCCTTTTATAATCTGGAGAGGAGCCTAATTACCACCAGCTGAATGCAATTACCTCCTGTACTTACATAACTGTTCCTGACGCCTATTAGCTCTTCGGTGCCGGGCATCCAGGAACAACTCACTGCTGATGTCAGGATCACACTCCCTTGTCTCCTCTCCACTGGTCCAAGGCTCAGGCACCTCCTGGTGGCCAACCAGCCTCTCTGCGCCCTGCTCGGAGTCGGAACCCTGTCCAGGGTCCTCCACATCCTCCAGAGCCAACTCATAGGGCCCCTCGCTGTCGGAGTCTGGTGGCAGCTCCAATGGCTCCTGCTGGGCCACAACAGTTTACTAATCTGACTTTACAAACATTTGTTGCTGTTCTGATAGCAATGTAGGGTATCATATGTAGACGTCTTGTTTTCTTCTGTTTCATTTTGGATTTACAAGTTATCCATGGTGTATGACTAACCTGAGTGAAGCTGACTTTTGTAATGGGTGGCACCCTATGGCAGATGGTATTGTTTAAATCAATTCAATTGAAATGACAATTCACAATAGTTACCCGAGTCTGCCTTTGATGCGTGAATCAGAAGTTGTTTGTTTCTACAAGAAGATAAGGAAAAAAAATATATAATTGAGGATGTCAGGAGGAAATTGCAAGTCCTTAGAATTCTGGGGTTCCAAAGAAAGAAAATGTGATCGTATTTTATTGCCATATAATAAAGGGGTAGAAGTAAGCAGAAATAACAGTACTGGATGAGATAGGCTGATTGTTTAATTTAATTTACTATTAATCCAATGTAATATTATATGTAAGCATACATTTGAGAGAAGCTAAATTCTGTTCTAAACAGCCTAATCTCCACTTCTGAATTTCTGAGATACGATTGCTAAAAAGAAAAGCAGAGGATTTTCATTAGAGATAACAGTAATCTGATGGTGTTTGTCTTTCAATTTCAGTAAGGCTTCGATGGATTTGCAACAGATTTGGACATATTTTTCATTAAATTTCACCACCATCTGTGCAGCCAATTTTTCCTTTCTCGTTCAAAATCTCACGCCTGAACAAACTAAAATTCATTTAAAACTACAGAATGGGTATCAATGCAATTATTTTTATGAAATAAAATAGCCTAGACACAAGTATTTTTGATTGTCTAGTCATTGTTCTGAAATTCACAGAACTTGTTATTTTTAATGGTCCATGTGTGTGGGGGAGGGGGGTTTGGGGTAGAGGTGGGGGGAGCTTTGTTTTTAAAGCAAAAAAAAATTCCAATTTCATTACTTCCATACCCCCTGGGGCTCTTGACAGCTAAAAAAAAGTGAAAAATGGCATCCTTGGTAGAAACTAAATAAATAAAATAAAAATGGCCAATCCATGCTGTCAAAAGATATAACTACTGGTTTGTGTCCACATGCTTGAATGCATGCTAACTTCAAAGTGCATTTATCCCTTCAAACCTTCAACGTTAACTTCTGAAGATGTGTAAAGGCGAAGAAGGGGCTGAATGTTTACAGTGATAAACGTAGAAACCTATTGACCAAAAAATAAATAAATGACATATTTTAACTCTTGGAAAACTACACTTAGCATAATTACTTTATCAGAACAGTGGTGGGTTCTGGATCTCGTTCCAAATGGTACGTTTGGAATGGGGCTGGCGGTGTCCACATGGATGAATGCAGCACACACATGTGTCTTAGCACCTCCATGAGCCTCCGTGATGCTCCAGCTGCTCAGCGGAGCATTGCACAGGTGCTGTAAACGCGGTCCGCATGCGTGGAAACGCCAAAGACTTAAAAGACCAGAAAGGAACTTAGGCGGGCAGGTGGGCCCTCCAGAGCACCATACTGGAACGGTATCCAGTGCCCTGGGCAGGTTCCAGTATGCCCGTACTAGGGCATACCGCCTGCAACCCACCACTGTATCAGAATTATGTACCTACAAAGGGCACTGGGATAGACTTAGGAGAACTGAAGGGGAAAATTTGGGAGAGATGATCTGTATTGGGAAAGACACAAAACAATTCCTGTTTTATCAGTGAAGCTCTATAGCTGTCATGGCAAACCTATGGCACATGTGCCACAGGTGGCCCACAGAGTGCTCCCTGTGGGAACACGAGCCATCACCGCAGCTCAACTCCATCGTGCATGTGTGCATGCCTTCCAGCAACCAGCTGGTTTTCAGGTCTCTGCCACACATGTGCAGAGGGTGGGACGCGTGTGGGAGATGTGCATGCATGCGCGGGGAGCACGGAGGGTTGTGTGCACATGTGGGTGGGCCATGTGAATGTGGGGGTAGGGAGAGCGCAGGTGGGGTCAGGCGTACATATGCATGGAGGTTATGTGCACATGCACGGCACAGGGTGCACACAGGGGGAGGTGTCATAAATGCATTGCACTATGGATGTGCAAACACACATGCTTTCAGCCCACAGCAATGAAAAGGTTAGCCATCACTGCTCTATAGTTATTTCATGAGACGAGTACTCCACTCCTCTGCTCACAATAGAATCCCTTATGCCACCAGGCTTGAAATTTTGGCCTTGAACAACCTAGAACTATGCCGTCTATGGTCTGGCCTAAGCATAGTACACAAAATTGTCTGCTACAATGTCCTACCTGTCAATGACTACTTCAGCTTCAACCGCAATAATACATGGGCACACAATAGATACAAACTCAAGGTAAACCACTCAAAACTCGATTGCAGAAAATATGATTTCAGCAACATTGGTCAATGCCTGGAATGTACTACCTGACTCTGTTGTACATCCTCAAACCCCCATAACTTTAACCTTAAACTCTCTACCGTGGACCTCACCCCATTCCTAAGAGCTCTGTAAAGGGGGCGTGCATAAGCGCATCAGGGTGCCTACGATCCCTGTCCTACTGTCCCCATTTATTTGTGCCCATTTCCTGTATTCATGTCCATATTCATACTTATACCTGCTATCTTGTACATGTTTGACAGATTAAATAAATAAATAAATAATACATTTTCAACTCAACAACAAAAATAAACAACAACTTGGACGCCCAATGCATGAATGTTAAATTTGTGATCTGATTCATATTTCTTTGTCACGAATCTTCTTTATTTTGACTCAGTAGCAAATCAATTTTTTTATTAAAGGTAGTCCTTGACTTATGATCACAATGGGCCCCAACATTTATGTTGTTAAATGAGACATTTGTAAAATGAGCTTTTCCCTGTTTCATAATATTTCTTGCCACAGTTGTGAAGTGGGTCACTGAAGTTGTTAAAATAGTAATCCCGTTGTTAAGTAAATCTGGCTTCCCCATTAACTTTGCTTGTCAGAAGATCACAAAAGGAGATCATATCACCTTGGGACCCAGCAACCATCATAAATAGGAACCAGTTGCAAGCATTTGAACTTTGATCACATGACCATGGGGATGCTGCAAAGGTTGTAACTGCGAAATATGATCATAAGTCACTTTATAGCCAATGCCGTTGTAACTTTGAATGGTCATTAAATGAACTATTGTAAGTCGAAGACCACCATTTAGTCATAGATTGGCATAGATCAGTATAGGAAAGATGGGATATTATGTCATATTAACTGCTTAATTGCCATTAGGGATTTGTAGATTCAAGGTTTATTGAAAGCCAAGCTGCAGTTTCACTTAACTTTTGCAAAATAAAAAATAAAAAATCAGCATCCCTGCACTTGAAAGGCGAGTGTATTTTTTTTTTTTTTAGTATTTTATTAAGATTTATAGGCCGCCCTTTTCCCCAAGGGGACTCAGGGCGGCTTACAAACATTAGGGAGGGGGTGCAATACAAAATAAACAATATGTAAACAAAATAAAATAGTAAAAACACAACATGCATTCAACATTCAACACTCGGGTGGGGCAAATTAAAGACTTATCCCCAGGCCTGTTGGGAGAGCCAGGTCTTGAGGGCTGCGCGGAAGGCCTGGACGGTGGTGAGGGTGTGTATCTCGACGGGGAGATCGTTCCACAGGGTTGGAGCTGCAACAGAAAAGGCTCTCCTCCTTAACAAGGAAACCAGACGATACAAAGGTTAAGGAAACTATTAACATATTAAAATCTCAATTTGACATGTTGATCTCTGACCAGGTAGCTACTAATTTATTATATGCAAAACACAATACTTTTTGTAATGCAAACAAACCTGGCAGATGGTTAGCTTATCAGATTAGGAAAAAAAGGAAAACTCGAAATATATCTAAAATGATTTACAGAGGGAAGGAGGTGTTCCAACAGGAAGAGATTCAAAAGGCTTTCTGGGAATTTTTTACAGAACTGTATAAAGGGGATAAAATTAATGGTTTAGACATAGACAAATATTTAGACAAGGAGAAAATACCTTCAGTTAGAGAAGAACACAGGCAAAAATTGAATCAACCAATAACCTCGGGGGAAATCCTGCAGGTAATTAAGCAATTAAAGCCAGGGAAAGCACCAGGTACAGATGGCTTGACAGCGGTTTACTATAAAAACTTACAGTTAGAAATGGTAGAACCTCTTAGAGAATTATTTAATATGATTCAAACGGAAGGTAAAGTCCCTCCATCTTGGAAGACAGCGTTTATATCTTTGATACCCAAAGAAGATCAAGATACTACTCAACCCAAAAATTATAGACCCATTTCATTACTGAATGTAGATTATAAAATTTTTACTAAAATATTAGCAAATAGGTTAATGTTGGTCATTCAACAATTGATACATACGGACCAAACAGGTTTTATACAAGGGAGACAGATGAAAAGTAATGTCAGATTAATTATTAATGCATTAGAATATTTGGGAAAGAACAACCAGATCCCTGCTGCGTTTATATTTTTGGATGCTGAGAAGGCCTTTGATCGAGTTAACTGGCAATTTCTGTTGAAGATATTGCAAAAAATGCAGATAGGAGATAATTTTTTACAGTCAATTAAAGCAATATACCAACAGCAAACAGCACAAATCATAGTCAATGGAAGTTTAACAGACTCTATTCAAATTGGAAAAGGTACAAGACAGGGTTGTCCTTTGTCCCCATTATTGTTTATTATAACTTTGGAAGTATTGTTGAATAAAATACGGGGCTTGGATGGTTTAAAAGGGATCAAGATTAGGCAGCAAGAATATAGAGTCCGCGCTTTTGCGGATGATTTGGTCATAATATTGGAACAACCGCAGGAATCCAGTATGGCTTTAATGAATACGATTAATCAATATGGTCAAGTGTCTGGCTTTAAAATAAACTTAGGAAAAACCAAAACATTAGCTATAAATATGAATATTAAACAAAAGGAAGAATTAGGAGTGATGCTAGGATGTGAGGTAGTTAAAAAAGTCAAATATCTTGGAGTTAACATTTTAACTTCAAATGGGAAGTTATATAAGCATAATTATGAACCACTTTGGCATAGCATACAGACAGAGATGAAAAAATGGGAGAAATTGCACTTATCTTTGCTGGGCAGGATAGCGGCAGTGAAAATGAACATTTTACCAAAATTTTTATTTCTTTTCCAAATGTTACCTATACTTAAAAAAGATGCGAACCTTTTAGAATGGCAGAAGGGTATCAACAAATTTGTGTGGGCAGGAAAGAAGCCGAGGGTAAAGATGAAAATAATGCAAGATGTACGTGAGAGAGGAGGACTGAAACTACCTAATTTAAAACTATATTATGATGCAGTGGTATTATCTGTAATTAGTGATTGGATTCATTTAACCAATGATAGAATATTGAACATTGAGGGACACGATCTGGTATTTGGTTGGCACGCTTACCTGTTATTCAACAAAAAATTGGATAAGAACTTTAAAAGTCATATTTTAAGAAATGCTTTATTGCGGGTTTGGAAGAAATACCAATATAAATTAAATGACAAGATACCCATGTGGGCAATTCCTAGACATGCAATTGAAAATATGAATACAGCACAAAAACAGGACAGATTTACTTACAGACAGCTTCTTACCTCGGAAAGGGGGGTATTACAATTAAAATCTTTAGAGGTATTAAAAGAGGAGAAGGTAATTCAAACATGGTTCCAGTATGGGCAATTACAGGCTAGGTGGAAAATAGATCAAAAAATTGGTTTTATTCAAGTTGAGGATAATCTGTTTAAACAAATAAGAGATCAAAGCTTAATGCATATAAAGAGGATATATAATGTATTAATACAGATGGATTCGGAAACAGAATTAGTTAAAGATTGTATGATAAAATGGGCTCAAAATATTGAGGAACCAATAATGTTGGATACATGGGAAAGAATCTGGGTAAGAAATGTGAAATTTACACAAGCTCAAAATCTGAGAGAAAATTTTTACAAGATGTTCTATAGATGGCATTTAGATCCTAAAAAGTTGGCTTCTATGTATCCGAATGTACAGCCTAAATGTTGGAGATGTGGTTCTCTCGATGCTACATATTATCATATATGGTGGACCTGCCAAAAGGTTAAAGCATTTTGGATAAAAATATGGTGGGTCATGCAAAATGTTTTTAAAAGAAGGATAAAGTTTAGTCCTCAGTTATTTTTACTAGGTATATGTACTGACTTTACAGTGGTAGAGACCAATTTGACTCTGCACCTGATAACTGCAGCAAGACTGTTGGTGGCGCAATATTGGAAGAAGGAAGACTTGCCTACAATTCAAGAATGGACATTGAAAGTAACAAACTTAGCTGAAATGGCTAAAATATCGGCATATCTCAAAGATCATTCAAATGAGAGATATAAACGAGACTGGAAAAAATGGATTGACTATATACAAAATAAATACGGGACTAAGAAATTCCAGTTAGCCTATGCTTAAGATCAGAAATGATTTAAATTGTTTAAAGTTAGTTCAGTAAGAAGAAGCTAAGGTCAATCTAGAATGTTATTAATTTCTTTATTTCTTTTTTCTCAATAGATTTTAGACTGTGTTAGTTAAAATTCTATACTGTGTACGGGTTCTGGGAAGTCGGGGGGGGGGAAGGAGGAGGGGGGGTGGGGGGGTGGAGGGAGGGAGGGGTATACACACAAAAAAAATTGTACTTCAATGTTTTAATGATTGACAAATGATGACATATTTGTGTTTTTTTTTAAAGAAAAATAAAAAAAAAAAAAAAAAAAAAAAAAGAAAAGGCTCTCCTCCGTGTAGTCGCCAGTCGACATTGACTGGCGGATGGAATTCGGAGGAGGCCCAGTCTGTGCGATCTTATCGGTCGGAGGGAGGTAATCGGCAGAAGGCGGTCTCTCAAGTACTCAGATCCACTACCATGAAGGGCTTTAAAGGTGGTCCCACAAAGGTTTAATGATGTAATTGTTAAGGAGGGTAAGTTAAGCATGTGGGTGGGCGGGCAGGCCAACCTGATTATTGGAGCAAACCGGTTCGCTCTCAGCTGATCATCGGAGCTGAATCCCACCCCTGGTCCTGTGTTATTATGTAGTCTTTGGAGGTGAAAGGAGTCTTGGGGTAGTAGGTCAATAACTCACATTTTTGGTTGCCTCTCAGGTGGGAAGATAGGAGTTAATCCTTATCTGTTTCTCCTCTTTGTTAAATATATGGGTCCCAACATCATTGCTGGGGCTAGTCCAGGATCTTTTCTTGTCCATGTATGGCGTATCAGGCACAAGAGGTTAAGCCAGAAGTTGTAAGGTCTGTCATAAGCCTTACAACTTATTTCAGGAACTGGTAATATGTCACCAGTGGTGGGTTTCAAATTTTTTTAGAACCTCTTCTGTAGGTGTGGCCTGCTTTGTGGGAGTGGTTTGCCAGCCATGTGACCGGGTGGGAGTTGCTTGCCAGCCAGGTGACCAAGTGGGAGTGGCTTGGCACTCATGTGACTGGGCGGGCATGGCCAACTTGTAAAATGTGGTGAAACTCACTTAAGAAAGCTCTTGCTTAGCAACCAAAATGTTGGCTCAGAAACTCTGGCATTTGAAGCACACACGTCTTAAAGCTGTCAAGTTACAAGACCCTTGCACCCCTAACCCTTTAGAAAAAAACCCAGGGGTGTTCAAACTTGACAGCTTTAAGACTTGTGGACTTCAACTCCCAGAATTCCTCCTCCAGTCATGTTGGCTCAGGAACTCTGGCATTGAAGTGTGCAAGTCTTAAAGCTGTCAAGTTACAAGACCCTTGCACCCCTAACCCTTTAGAAAAAAAACCAGGGGTGTTCAAACTTGACAGCTTTAAGACTTGTGGATTTCAACTCCCAGAATTCCTCCTCTTGCTCTTCATCTTGATGGTGTGCAGACGGGTGCGGGAAGGGAGCTGGAACCGGTTCTAAACGGCACTGTAGATTTGTAGAACCTCTTCTGTAGAAGAGGTGAGAACTGACAGGAACCCACCCCTGTGTGTCACCATCCTGGTTTCTCCCACAACTCAATTTCAAGAACTTTAAAATGTGGCTCTTAAACTCACTGGGGAGTTTTGTAAGTCCATACATCTTAAAGTTGTTGAGATTGAGAAATACTGCTTTAACTGACGTCCTGCTGTTTTAGACTTGCACACAAAAGCCACTCTCTCAATACATTTTTTTTTCATGCAACGCTAGCAGCAGCAGAAGTTATTACTTCTATGAAAATGTTCTTTGCTATAGAAGGAACCATCTTATTTGCTTCTTGCATAACGTGTGTCACTTGAAGTTAAATTGAAGCGTCAGGTGAAAATATATCATAGTATTTTCATTTCATGCACAGTGAAAGAACCGAGAAGAGGACTGAATGCTAAGAACATATCCCCAACATTGGTCCTTGGAGATGAAAGATCATCCTAGGATTACATTATAGTTATATTTGTATGGAAGAACGCTTTTCTTCATTTCCTAGACGGTACCTGGTTTGTTTTATATGCAGATATGTATCAATATTATGATTTATTCATGGAATACTGCATGCCAAACAGTTGGTTAAGAAGAGCCATATTTAAAATTCAGCCTTTGTGCTGAGGTGAAACTGTGAGAGAAGTGATAACCTCTAGATTAATGAATGTTTTAGGAGGGTTTGACAATCACCCTTTCTTGTTCATTCTGATCACAGCAAGAGAAGTGCCACCACTCAATGACCTCTCTACTGATGTTCTTCATCATTCCACAAGGAATTGTCTGAGGGGGGGTGGGTATTGAAGGGTCTTTAGTGTCCTATTAGTATGCCCCACAGGATAACAATGCATTCTCCTTGTCTCTTTCTGGAAGTTAATGTCATTAATTCTGCCACCTAAATCAGTACAGTTTAAGTTTTTATCTACTATATAGTTACTGGGACACAGAATGTCCTTCAATGAATGCCACAGAGGCAGCGAATAAAGTTTTCAAGCAATGCATGGGGGTGTTTTTAATTACAATGGCGGTACTTGTTGTTCTGCTTAAATGCCACTTCAACCTTGATTATTGTCGCACAGCGCGAACATATTTCTTTTGTTTGTAATGTATCTGAAAAGCAAATTTAAGTTTTGACCATGTACTTGTGAATGTGGTGTTTGCCTACTGCTTTGGGAACCTTTGAAGGAGAAACATATGAATGTAACACTGAAGTATCTTTCCATTTCAATATTTTTTTTTTAAAAAAAACATGAAGCATTGCATATAGAGGCTAAATTGAAACTGCTGGCATCTAACAATTTCATCATTTGTTAGTCTGAGAGTTGGTTACTGATTTGGGACCACTCCGTTAATTTAATCATAAAACAAGCTTTCAAGTAAGTTTTTTTTTAATCCTTGTCCAAAATTTCAACCATTGTATGACTATATATTGTGGGTTGTGTAGACTAGCCGTTTGCCCATCTGTTGTTGTTTGCAAACAATGAGCAAACAAGGAGGGGGGAGCTCCTATAATGTTTGCTCTTGTGAAACTTTTTGTTTTAAGTTGCTAATGAGCAGATGGGGCATATGTGATGTAAAATATTTAGCACCATTTAAACAACTCATCTCGCAACTGATCACAGAAATAAACATTGAGTTTAGTGCTTCCTAGGTGCAAATCACATAGCTGCTCAGTCATACCACAAATGGATTGAAATATTTGTACTGCTGTATAAATCCTTAGTAGGACCATACCTTGAATGCTGCATCCACTTTTGGTCACAACATTACAAAAAGAGATGTTGAGACTTTGGGAAAAAGTGCAGAGAAGAGCAACTAAGATGAACTAAGGGCCGGTAGACAAAAACATATAAAGAATGGTTGGTCTATGGCCAGTGTAGAGGAAAGAAGAACTAGAGGAGAAATGATAGCAGCATTCCAATATTTTAGGGGCTGCCACAAAGAAGAGGGGATCAACTTATATTCCAAAGTACCAGAAGACGAGACAAGAAAAATGGATGGAATCTAATCAAGGAGAGAAACAAGCTGGAATTAAGAGAAACTTCCAGAGATGGGCTGCTATAGGTTCACCTGGGTTCGGGAGAACTTGTACCAAATGTTACGGACGGTTCGGAGAACCTCCAAATCCCACCCCTGGCTGGCCCCATCCTTCCCATCCCACCCCTCCCAGGAGTCTCCATGTGGTCCATTTTGGATGTGAGATAAGTGCAGAGCCCACATGGAGGCTCAGAGAGGGGGTAAAATGGGTGTCCCAGAAGTTCCAGAAGACTGGAAATGACCCATTTCCAGCCTCTGGAGGGCCTCCAGAGCCTGGGGGAGGCAGTTCACTCTTTCAGAGGCTCAAGGAAAGCCTCCGGAGCCTGGGGAGGGGAAAATACCACCCCCTCGCCATGGTGCAGAAGACTGACTAGGCCACACCCACCATGGCCACACCCACCCAGCAACTGGTTGCTGAATTATTTAAAGCCTACCCTTGAAAACTTTCTAACAGTGAGGACAATTAACCAGTGGAACAGCTTGCCTCCAGAAGTTGTAGGTGCTCCATCTCTAGAGACTTTTTTAAAAAAAGACTGGACAGCCACCTATCTGAAATATTATAGGGTCTCCTGCTTGAGCAGGGGATCGGATTAGAAGACTTCCAAGATCAGCTCTATTCTGATTGACTGATTGACTAAAACTGAGGTCATCCAGGAGATAACACAACAATGCCCATCCTCACTTTCCAGAAGACAATCAATGATTTTTTTCATAACTGAATATACAGTCCTTTTGCATAGTCCATACCTCTAAACAGTGCTATTAGTGATGGCCAATTTTTCTGTTCTTTTAATATATATTTTTTCATGTTTTATTTGTTTTGTTTATATTACTTTCCATTTCCATCAAACGGTGTGTGATCTGGGTACAGTTATTTGAACAGTCATAATCCACTTATTTGTTTTAATATTCATCACAATAACATTAACAATATAACTGTAGAATAGTATAATAACAAAATGCTCATTTAATATTTACCCTTCTGATTTCTAGACACTATAAAGATCCTCTTTCAATAAACTGGACATCACATTGTGATGACACAATGTGTGTCATCAATTCAGGACATAATATGAGGAAAAACAGCTGGCACCAGCCACAATAACTGATTGCATTAAAGACCAAAATGAATAAATTTTTAAAAATGCATGCATACTGAAATGTTCCACCCACAGTTCATCAGCAGCCAATGGAGAGAAGAAACATGGGACAGAATGTTCCACCGTATTTACAATATACTTAATCTGAATGAATGGAAAAGATGTGGCAAGATTTCACTGCATCTTTAAATCAGACAAGAATGCTTACTTTGTACTGGAACTTCTAAATGTTGTTATCTGGTTCTCCATAATAGCTTTTTTTCCCCACTGAAACTAGTGATGGCTACAATTTATTGTCCCCTCTTGTTCCTTATAACATCCCAAATAAAAGCATCTGGTTTTACTAGGGTGTTTCTGTGTTTATTTCTTTCCCCCCTGATTTTCATGAGAGTTGCTTTATTGATTTTTCTTTTTAGTTTAATTTTATATATCTCCTTTAAACGCTTCAACATATGAGCTGGAAAATTGACACAGTTTATAAATAAAATATAATCATATTTCACTGTATTCTTTTTAGCAGCTGAATGTTCTAAAGAAGCACTCATTAAACTGTTTTCAAAATAAAAGTCCCAGCAAGAGGCACTATGAACTCTTTTTGAGTATTTGAGCAATTTTCTAGAGAAGCTTAATTCTCTTTTTAATTCTCTTTTTCATTATTGCTTTTGGTCAGGTGGTGGTTTTTTTTTTCAGGTGATGAAGTTTGTTTATTGGTTGCACAAATGAAGTTACTCATTCTATTTTCCAGAGGTAACATTGCCTTCTTCAATATACTGAAAACAGCAATAAAATTCTTGCAAAGTTTAATAAACTTTTCAGATGTAGGCTCATATCCTCTTCCTGGGTGGAAATCAAGGAGAAAAGCAACTAAGGAGAAATTTCCTGACAGTTAGAACAATTAATCTGTGGAACAACCTCCCTCCAGAAGTTGTGAATGCTCCAACACTGGAAGATTTTAAGATAATGTTGGATAACCATTTGTCTGAAACCGTATAGGGTTTCCTGCCTAGGCAGGGGGTTGGACTAGGAGACCTCCAAGGTCCCTTCCAACTCTGTTATTCTATTCTATTCTGTTCTGTTCTATTCCTCCTCCTCCATAGTTTGGAGGATATAGTTTGGTCATACTCCTAGAATGAACACACACAACACACACACACACGTGTGTGTGTGAAGGTGTGTGTGTATGCATGTATATTTGTATATTTGTGTGTGTGTGTTTGTATACAAGAAAATTAGCTTTCTTTTTTCATAGAAACAACTGTTGATATTTTATAACAAATAACCCATTTAATGCTTTATAATAAATAATCCATTAACTTCAAAACACATGGAGAAGTGGGGGACAAAAGTAATGAGGGAGGACCACCCACGGATAAACGTAGCAGAACTACCAATTTTGTTGTATTTATTTTGTACAATGACAATAAAGGCTATACTATAATAATGAGATGTAGTTATGATACAGTGACAGACATTCCAAAATAGAACGTACTTCAGAGATCACTTGGCTTTCTGACAGATGTAGCTTTGCCACTTATTTCGGCTTCATGCATTGTGAAACAAGGGAGCACATATTTTGGTTATGCTCAGCACCTGTACAGTCATTTGCACAGCCATCATTTAAAGTGCATTGGTGATACTGGCAGCCCTGCAGGATGCTCACCCTCTCTTCTCGAGAGGGAGTTTTACAGATGTTAAACCATAAGGCATGCAGAAATCCAAGGGGAGACAGGAGCCATAAAACCAATGAGGGCATTATTATCCTTCCCCAAATGCACAAGAAGAGACACTTATCATTTCTGTAAGAGGGTATAATGAATCGTAGTGTGTAAGTTCCAGATGCGAGAAAACTATACATTGTGCAACTTTGCTAGAAATATAACTTGACCGGCATGCAAAATGGACAAGATGTGTTCCATCTGCATCTATTATTCTAAAGACATCTTATTTTACTCACTTAAAAAATAAATAAATCCTGGACCAGCATCCATAGACTATAAGGTACAAGAGGCATTTATTTAATACAGTGTTTTCCAAATTTGTCAGATTTAAAATTTATTTTTATTTAACTATTTATAAACATTTATAAATCAAAAATATTTTTTAAAATAAATTTTTTAAGTGATAAAAGAAATCTTCAACTCCCAGAACTTTTAAGTTTCTCAGTATGCTTCTCAGTGTTCCATGCTTGGAAAACACCGATTTGAAGCTTAGTTTTCTGAGCTACTTTGTGCTACTGTTCATACACCCATTTAAGATGCCCTCAAAAGGTCCTGATTGAAGCCCCCCAACCTATCCCAATGACAACTCACAAAGCATCCCCGGCCTGCTCTTGAGTTGCCATAGGCAAGTGGGATTGGAAAACGAACTTGCAACTAAGGCAAAGCAGCACGGCCAAAAAGGAAAGCACATTCCAGACATATCTCTGTCAAGGCCATCTCCCAGGGTTACCCACAATGGCCAGAGGGGCGTGATCTCTACCACCTGTAAAATTGCTTCACAGGGCCTATTGATGGTGGAATAACTAACTAACAACTTCTCCTTATAACTATGTTTACTTCCCCAATTTGTTTTTCCTGAAAGCTATCCAGATTGTTTTCCCTCTTTATTTCTGCTGTTAAAAAAAGACAGCACATTAGTCAGTTGGCTTTATTTGTGTACTAACAAAACACTACAGGAAGTTCACTTGAGACAGAGTAGCAATCCTAGACTTACTGTCCCTGTAGATGCTCAGTTCTGCATTGATTTGGCTGAAGTGTGGGTTTCTACAATTAAGGAGAATTGTTATTTCCAAGTAATTTTCAGGCCACTAGCCAGTTATGTATGCTTATACTGAAATAAACAAGTGTTTTTTGTCTTGGGTAGCAGATCCCCCGCTAGACACAAAACGAAGGTTGGATTGGGGGGGGGGGAATGTTGTCAATTTATCACTGAATTTAATATATGGTGGAAAGTAATCACAGATGCACCTTGGTGAAGGTTTGATCCTTTTCTTGCAACAAGAGGTTGTGTGTTCTGAAGAGTTGGCCACCTAAACAAAAATGCCTACTTATAAATTGAGTTAGTCAGTTGAGGTTCGATTGAAAGACCACTCTTCGAGACCTCATGCTGGCATAATTTTAAGTCTGCTCCTATTATTTGTTTTTTGGGGAGTTTCTTTTTCTCACAGCAAGAGCTCCTCTCTTAGGAGTTGTGAGCGTTTTCAATCAAAGCATGGTCCAATGACTTGACTAAAGCAATTTTACTGAGAAGCACTCTCATACAAAGCACACATGCCCGAACAGAACAGCATGGGGAAGTAGCTTGGGTTATTTCCAAAGTCAAACACAGCAGGAATGATTATCCACAGTTTCCTCCTGATCTGGGTACTGAGTAAGGGCTGCTACCAACTACACTGCCAGGTCCTATGCCTGCCACAGCTCCAAAGATTGGCATCACGGTTACCTGGCATGGATTACGTGACAATAGGATCAGATTACAGGACCTTGATGGAAAACCTATGGGATGTGAGCCAGAAGTGGCACGCAAAGCCCTTTCTGATGGCATGTGAGCCGTTGCCCCAGTTTGAATCCGTTGCATATGCATGCGGCCGCCTGCCAGCCAGATGGCCTTCGGGTCGCTTCCATGCATGCGTGGAGGTGGGGCGTGTGTGTGGGGGCCCCAGGCGTGCATGCACGGATGGCAGGGCATGTGCAGGGGTCTCGTGTGTGCATGTGCAGGGGGAGGGGCATATGCAGGGCCCCGGCACATGCATACATGGGGGAGGGGTGCGTACAGGGGCACCATTCACGTGTGACGGGAAGGCCGAAGGCACAGGGGGTTCCCATTGCATTTTGGTGGTTAGGTCATGTGCATAATTTTGGCACTCAGTCCAGAAAAGTTTAGCCATCACTGTTATCAATGTTCCCTCTAATTTTTTTTCAGTGTGAGCAGAAAAGTATAGTGTTTGAGTAGCACATTTTCATGCCTGAGCACCTGAATTATTTTCACAGATGTCACCTAAGACAACAACGAAATCAGTATTATTTGAAACTCCTTGTTTATTCAAGGTACCCGCTTAATTAAAAGTGTTATATAATATCAGTATCACTTAACAATGCTCCTGCTTAGCAACCAAAATGTTGGCTCAGGAACTCTGGCATTGAAGTGTGCAAGTCTTAAAGCTGTCAAGTTACAAGATCCTTGCACCCCTAACCCGTTAGAAAAAAACCCAGAGGTCTTCAAATCTGACAGTTTTAAGACTTGTGGACTTCAACTCCCAGAATTCCTCCTCCAGTCATGTTGCGGCGACGTCATCTGCATGGATCTGCTCCATCTTCAGTTGTTTTCACCTGGGGCAGGGCTGCAGCTGAAGATGTCGACAAGCCCCCGCCGCCACTAGAATAACTGCTGCCATCTCCTCCTCCTCCAACAGCACCATCACATTTGCTGCCCGGTGTTGCGGCTGAGGTGAAGCCGCCAAAGCTCCCGCTGGCACCCCCCCATGGTAGCGGCACCGCTGCCTCCCCCTCAGCTCGGAGCACCTGAGCTGGGCACCGCGTTACCCCTGCCGCCGCTGCCTCCTCCTCTGCCGTGCTTTTGGAAAGCCATGGGGCCTTTTTTCCTGCTCCCGCCCCCACCGCCGCCTTCCTACTGGCTTCTGCGGCCTCATGGCTCCTCAAAAGCACAGCGGACGAGGAGGGGGCAGGGATAACGCGGTGCCCAGCTGAGGTGCTCCGAGTGGAGGGGAAGGCACCACTGCCCCAGGCGGGGGCGCTGGCGGGAGCTTTGGCAGCTTCACCTCAGCTGCAGCGTCGGGCAGCAAATGTGGTGGTGCTGTTGGAGGAGGAGGAGGCAGCAGTTATTCTAGTGGTGGCAGGGGCTTTGGGGGTTCACTTCAGCCTCAGTGCCAGGTGCAAGCGGCTAGGACTGGCCGCCCACAAAGACCTCCCCGTGCTTGCTTTGCTGAACACGGGGCGACTGACGATAGTTTGACCAGGCATGGCCAGCGCAAACTACCATCAGTCACCCCACACTCATCAAAACAAGTCCGGGGTGGTCCTTTGTGGGTGGCCAGTTCGAGCCGCCTGCAAAGGACCTCCCCAGCTTCTGGAGCCTGTGACGGTAGAAATCACTGTGCAGCAGTTGCAAACTGCTGCGCGGTGTTTTCTTGCCATGTCTGTGGCCATGCAGCCGCGAATCTTAGAGGGAACATTGACTGTTATAGGATCTCCATTTTGAGTTGGTCCCTGGGTTTCATTTCTTTACTATTCCACATCCCTTGTCTGGGATTGAGCAACCTTGCAGAGACATTACTGAGATTTCAGTGATAGATTTAGGAAAAGTTTAAAAAGTTTTCAGGTTAAAAATAAATAAACAGTCGATCTTTAACAAAGTTTTTGCACATGCTGCAATATTAAGAGGTATCTTGAGATACCTCTTAAAAATAATTTATAACATAAATGACTCAAAGAATTCTTTTAAATGCATTATGGCATCTTATTTAATTTATAATATATAAATGTGGCTAGAGTGATTGGCCAAACTGTAGGAAACATGCTCTCATTTCTTAACATTTGCAAAGATCTAAGTATAATCAGGGCTCCTCCTTGCCCTCACCCTCTTCCTCCCAGTTCTTCTCATCTCTTTCTTAGGTGTTTTCTTTCTGTACCCTTCAGGCATACATCAGTTTTACAGGCGAGCTTTTCACTGAGCAACTATCTTTTTGTTATTAACCAAAGATTGAATTTCTGCTTTCTGGAACACAAATGTTCTTCAGCAGAAGATGTGAGTGTGTATGTAGCAGCCTTTCATTCTGTTGTAGCCGTATGATCTTTTGGCTAATTGGTCTCTAGGCATTTCATTGTTCTCTACAGTAATGTTTTTTTTGAACATTGAGAAGTGCCATACATTAGACAACAAGGCTTTCCGGCATCAAGTCAAAATCATCTTCTCAAGCAACAGCAGCCATTTACACGAGAGTATATTTGTAGTGCCAGAAAAACTGGCACGCCACATACATAGCACATACTGTGTACCATTGTTGAAAGAAATGTCCATCTGGGTTCCATTCCAAGGGAGAAGAAAGACACTGGGAACATGGAGGCTGCTTGGAAGGATGGTTTAAAGATGAAGCAGAACCACCAAACACGTGTGATTCTGAGTCACTGACCACATGGAGTGGAGAGTGAGGTATATTTATACCCTCTTTTGGGCTTTGCAAGAAATGTATACTATTGGTTGTCAGACTCCCAGGGGGCTATGCAGAGGTCCAGCTAACCTTGTGGGCTGTCTGTGTCCCAGGCTTGGTTGAAACTTGCTGGTGATGATGTAATGAAGAGGGCTGTGTCCTGAAAGGGTGTTGGACAATTCCTATTATGGCTTATTGGCTTTGTTCTAGTTTGGATCTTGAGTGAGGGCTAATACTATCATGTGAGGGTGAATGTCTTTTGTTTTGTTCATAAGATGGCCCAGTCTTTCTGGGGCTATTAACAATAGCAATAGCAATAGCAGTTAGATTTATATACCGCTTCATAGGGCTTTCAGCCCTCTCTAAGTGGGTTACAGAGTCAGCATATCGCCCCCACAGTCTGGGACCTCATTTCACCCACCTCGGAAGGATGGAAGGCTGAGTCAACCTTGAGCTGGTGGGATTAGAACCGCTGAACTGCAGATAACAGTCAGCTAAAGTGGCCTGCAGTACTGCACCCTAACCACTGCGCCACCTCGGCTCCTTAACAAAGGTGGGGGCTGTTTTCCAAGAGCATGTTTCTCCTTTTCTCATCCAGGGAGGTATAATATTCTTCCTTGTTAATATTTCCTAGAATATTTCATTCTTCTGGGCCGAGGTGGTATTCAGCAGGTTCTGACCAATTCTGGAAAACTATAGCAGAAATTTCGAGTAGTTCAGAGAACCAGTAAATACCACCTCTGGTTGGCCCCATCCCCATCTATTCTCTGCCTCCCAGTTGATCAGGATGGAATGGGGATTTTTTCAGTAACCTTCTCCTGGAGTGGGGAGGGAATGGAGATTTTACAGTATCCTTCCCCTGCCATGCCCACCAAACCGGTAGTAAAAAATTAATCCCATTACTGCTTCTAGGAGAGGGGTGCATATTAACTTTCTACACTATCAACTGGGTTAGAATAGTTTGCCTAACTGTACATAATGTCACCTCCACCTTCAGTGTCAACTACACATAATTTGAAGCATGCTTGCTAGCATACCGAGTTCATTAACGGCTTCCCGTTCAGAAGTTGTGTTCCCTTCTAAGAAACAGAAATTCCGATATGCATAAAGGATGGTTTTAGTTGCATATATTTGTACAAGTGCACATACCCAATGAAGTCACCTGCATAAATTATTGGGGTTGTGGATCATTTGTGAGTCAGTATGTTGGGCATTCTATGGAGAATATTGTGTGTCAGTTTTTACTCGGTTTCTTGTGTGAGAGAGAATGGATTTGACCTTCAAAAGGAGGCTGGATAGTAAGGGATGTCAACATTTTGATACCTGTGATTTAACATATTTTTGAGACAATAAAGCTTTTGGTAGAATGATGGAGGAAAATGGACAAAATCAGGTCACAATTTGTATTTTTTTCCCCTTCCAATTTTCAATTTAAAATAAATGATTGTGGTTTGCTGCTATTTTCATGTGTTTCTGACCATAATAGCAGTAGCAATAGCAGTTAGACTTATATACCGCTTCATAGGGCTTTCAGCCCTCTCTAAGCAGTTTACAGAGTCAGCATATTGCCCCCAACAACAATCCGGGTTCTCATTTTACCCACCTCGGAAGGATGGAAGGCTGAGTCAACCCTGAGCCGGTGAGATTTGAACAGCCGAACTGCAGAACTGCAGTCAGCTGAAGTAGCCTGCAGTGCTGCATTTAACCACTGCGCCACCTCAGCTCTCTTAAGCAGTGGGAAATAGCAATAGACTTATATATCACTTCACAGTGCTCCACAGCCCTCTCTAAGTAGTTTATAGAGTGAGTATATTGCCCCCAACAATTTGGGTCCTCATTTTATCCACCTCGGAAGGATGGAAGGCTGAGTCAACCTTGAGTCTAAAATCATGTGTCTACATTTATATTGGGAGTTCCAACTTGAGGTTTGGGGACAAATATATATTTATATAGATAATACATACAGGTCAGTGAAATGAATAAAACTAGTGCCCTAAACAAGGGACCACTTTCTTCATTCCTGGTGGTTATTATGATAATGGTGAAAGCACAGTTAAAGGGGAAAGGAGACCCTGCGGATTTTACTCCACTAGTCACTGCTGAGTATAGGGGGCAGTGCTCATTTTCGTTACAAGGCCATTGAGCCAGCACTATCTGAAGACATTTCTAGAGTCATGTAGGCAGCATGACAACATGGAGCCCTGTTATCTTATCTTCCCAATGAAGTGGTACCTATTTATCTACTTGTATTTGCATGCTTTCAAACTGCTAGATTGGCAGAAGCTAGGGTCAGGATGGGAGCTCACTCTATCACAAACCTGGGCTGTTGGATTTCCAACTGACAAGCCTAGCATCTTAACCACTGAACCACCACACCACCCAAGTGGTGAAGGTAGTAGATGAAATTGGACACACAAACACAGAGAGAGAGGGGGGAGGGGGGGAGGGAGAGAGAGAGAGAGAGAGACTCCTCTTGTTGTATTTGTGTATTTTCCCATGTAAGATTGAGATTGTCTTGACAACGTTTCGGCAAGGTCTCACTCGCTATCTTCAGGCTGGATCAAAAAACCCAGCCTGAAGATGGCGAGTGATATATATATATATATATATATATATATATATATATATATATATATATATATATATATATATATATATATATATATATATATATATATATATATATATATTTAACATACCTATATAGTATTAGGTTATAGTCAGATACTTTCTTAAAGTATCAAGGATTAGGACACAACTGTCATTTGTGGACAAATTTCCTGCTATATATACAATTTTAAAGAATGTTTAAACTGAAATTTATCTCCAAGGTGGGAAGGGATTCTGAAAGAAAATCTGACTTTCTAAATTCAGAATTTATATCTGTTAGTCTCGTGATCATCACAAACACATATGTAATATCCTTGTTCTTGTTCAGAAGTAATTCTGCTTCAAAGTATTATAAAATAAAATAAAAACATCAAAGTACCTTTTCTAGTGCTGACAAAATCAGCTTTGAACTAGTAATTACTGTAACTTTTGAATATGGAATGGGAATTTCCCAAAACTGATTTGTTGAAAATATGTATATGGCAGAATTATCTTCTTTGATCTAATGGCTATCTTCCAAATAAAAGGAGAGTACCCTTGAAGAAGTAACTTCAAAAAAGTTTAATATGTGCTACTTTGAGAAAATAATTCCCCAGAGGATGTGTGTGTGTGTGTGTGTGTGTCTGTGAATCTCACTAAAGATTAACATAATAATAATAATAATAATAATAATAATAATAATAATAATAACAACAACAACAACAACAACAACAATAACGTACTTGGTTGATGTTTAGGACACTGGCAGCAACACATATCAACCATTAGCAACAGTCAGTGCTATTTGTGATGCATTTTTGAATGTTCAGTTGACTGAGTTTCATGTTTAATGAATAAAGTATATAACAACAATAACAATAGTAACAACAACAACAACCATGATGGTGTTGATGATATTAATAATACATTGTGATGCAGTTCACCTACATATAGTCTCAACTCCCCAATAAAAGAAAATATCTGTAGTTCAGTTCTTGGTGTTCTCTGAACTTGGTTGTTTCTTTGAAGACATTTCAATACTCAGATATGTAGGTAATATCATCAGGCACTGATGAACATTAATTCAGAGACCACAAAGAATGCAACGCTATGCAGGGACCTACACTTGAAATAGTCCCCCCCCCATTTTTACCTATAATCTCAGTAGGCTTGGAATTCTCCTCATTTGCATATCGACAGTGGAAGAAACATTCCTCTCTGAAAACAGCATTTTAATCTTCTACTGACCGTCCAGCCTAATGATAATACAGTAATTCCAGGAATTCTCCAATCAAATTACAAAATTTGGTTTGAGACCATCATGTCTTTAGAGAAGATATTGAATTGTCACTCTGGCTGGGATGACCAAGAGTAGTTGACAACTAAGAATCCGATAGTATGAAATGGTTAATGGTCTAATTCATTACTGCTCTAACCTTTCTACTATAACTTTCTATAATTTCAGTCTGCTTAATTTTTTGTGGGCATCAGAGTGTTTGCCTCACAGAATAGAACATCACATTTATAGATTGGTAGTTATAAAATTTCAATAAAGAAATAACACAGAAGGAAAGGGTACAAGTCAGTGGTAGGTTGCCCCCAGTTCAGCCTGGTTTGGTCAAACTGGTAATAGCGGTGGCAGGAGGCCCCACCTATCCACCAGGATGCTTCTGCGCATGTGCAGAAGTGTTCAGTGTGCAGGGGGCAAGCCCAAACTGGTAGTAAAAATATTTGCAACCCACCACTGGTATAAGTCTGTCTACCTATGCTATAGCATCAGCTAATAAACCATTGAGAAGTAAAAAGAGAACTGATCATGGAAATATCTAACATGATATCCTATACCGCTTATTTCCAAAATCCCAATGTGATAAAGATTATTTTTCTCCCAGGATAAGATTAGACAAATACAAGCAATTCATGGTTTCCATTTTCTGCAATACAGTTCAGGATAATAATATGGAATTCAAAATACAACTCTGTCATAGATCAGAAATAAATATTAAGAAATGATGCACTATTCTCTGAACGATTCGTTGCATAAATATTCACTGCACAATTACTAAAAGGCACTAACTTCAGTGCTATACAAGGGCAATCTCTAACCATGTATATAGTTCAGAATTTTGGCTTGTTTGAGTCCCCCCACCTCTTTCTCATTCCCAGAAATGTAAGTCCCACCTTTCTACCCCAGTTATTCAAAAAATAGCTATCTTACTACTATCTCTCTACCTCCATCTCCGGTTGCACTACCAAATTATCACTGTTTCAAGTGGTGTATTGTAACCTAGCTTTACTTTGCACTCTTATGTCACCAGCACAAAGGAACTGCAACACCACCCATAACAGGGGTGTTAACAGATTTCTGAGCTTTGCAAGCCCATCCGTGTTCTGTATCAGAAAACCATTAGCACTTCACAGTTTCACAGTGTGCAACTGAAGTAGTTGTGAAGGTCATGTACTAGCTCAACCAAAAGGACTTCAGATCATTTCCCTTCCAACTCTAATATTCTGTGTTCTAAACTGTGCTAAATACAGTGTAGAGTGTTTATAGTGTAGAGTGACCATGGCCATCAGAGCTTGAGAGAGAGTACCCTAATCATTCTTTTTGCAATCATGCCTCTTCAAGTTACAAATGGAAACTGGATCCCTGATTATAATAATGATGGAAGAACAGGAATTAAGGACCGAATATCCTGCAGTTATTACTGGACAATGATTCCTATCAAAACCGTAATTTCCCAGTTCTTATATTATGCTGGTGATTTTTGTCCACAAACATCACATACCCATGCAAACAGAGGTTGAATCAGAAGTGTGTTCTTATCTATTCGGTCCAGTTTGGCCAAATAGGTAGTAACTCCAGCGAATGCAGGACGATACTGGTTCTATGATCGCCGGCACCATCTTGATTTTCTGTTCTGCACATGAGCAGAAAAATCTTCATTAAAATGTAATTTTTATTTATTTTTTAATGTTGTGTGCATGCGCAGATCATTTTCATGAAAATGTGCCCATGCATGGAGTCCGCATTTGGCATGCGCGCAAGCGAGCCAGTAGTAATGGTGGCTGGAATCCACCCCTGGGTTGGATAGTTTTAAGTTGAATAATTTATATTAGATACAGGTCCTTCATCTCGTCCCTTAAAAAACAACAACACTCAAGGCATCTATTGAGAAGTAAACTGTTACCATTATTAGCGTTCAAGGTTAACATAAAAAAAAGTTTTTGAAATAAAAATGAAGAGTAAATAGAAGCGTTTTAAGGATTGGATTTTATTTCAATGGAATGGAATGCTACATCTTTTAAATAACATAAATATATATGTACTTCAGTGGTGGGTTACAACTGGTATGCCCCAGTATGGGCGTACCTGTGCCTGCCAGGTGCACCAGGTGCTGTTCCAATATGGTGCTCCAGAGGGCCCACCCACCCGTGCTCCTTACCAGTATTTGAGGTTTTTGGGGCTTCCACACATGCGCATGGAGCGTATGTCGACTGTGTGATGCTCTGGCAAGCAGCTGGAGCATTGCGGAGGCGTTGCAGGTGGTAAGTATACATGTGTGCACTGCATTCATGTGGTGGACACCCGGCCCTGTTGCACTGTACCAGTTGCAATGAGATCCGGAACCCACCACTGATTTACTTCCCCATAAAAATAAGTGAGATTTTCATGTTTATTTGCAACATTTCCAATGTTTTTTTTTCTTTATTTCCTTTTTTAATGAATTGTACAAAATTATTTTATTCTTTCTTTCAAGATACATTTCTCCATAAAGCTGACATTTTCTGAAACTGCTGAAATCTGGGTGTTTTTCATCAGATTAAGATCTGAAAAGAAGCATATAAATGCAAGTCAAAGATGCATAATTTGTGATTAGTCAAGCTGAATTCAACCCACCAGTTACAGATGGCATCCTGCAAATCACTTAATATAACCCTTCCCCATTACTACCGCATCACAATTTGAGAAGGCTACTGATCTAGTGAATCATAAGCATGGTTGGGAAGTATTCAGCTTGCAGTACACAGGTTGTGGAAGTCCATAGCAGGTCACTCTTGTTTCCTACCCATGTGGAATTTGCAAGCAGAAACCTGAACATTTAGTATTAAAATCTATTTTATGGATTGGTTTCAAAATCTTGTCCTCAGGAGATCTAATTAGTATTTGTGTTTAATAAAATCACAGCTGCCCTCTGGAACAAAGAGTGGTCCTAGGGAAACAAAAATGGTCAAAATGGTCTGAACCTTTTTGTATAATAGTCTTGACACTTGTCCTTGAGGCCAGAGGGAAAATCAAGTCGCTGAAGAAATATTTTTGAAACATTGACCTGCACTCGCTTTTTCATTTTCTCACAATCTCATAGAAACTCTGAGTGGTATTGCTGACAGTCAATAATTCTTAAAAGTTCCCAAGTATTTCTTTTTTAAGACCTTGCAAGAAACCAAGGATGGAATATTGTATTCTCTGCATTCCAACAGATGCAATGCTTCTGAGACATCAAAGATCCAAATTTGAAGGTTTTAATGCAATGCTACTTCAGTATTCTGTGTATGATTTTATGCCTTTTCCTATTTTATCCTGTCCTTCCTTTGTTACATTGACAGAAATTGAACTTTGTTTAAGTAGGCCTTTGGAGTGAGAAGTCAACAACATATGGATCGGAGATGTGAGTGGACATTTTTTATTGTTCTGATTTGTTCTTTTCACAGTGTCTGTTCTCTCCTTACCTACATGCCTATCATCTACCTATCTACCTACCATATCTTTCTGTATGTCTGTCTGTTGTCTGTCTGTCTATCTATCTATCTATCTATCTATCTATCTATCTATCTATCTATCCATCCATCCATCCATCCATCCATCCATCCATCCATCCATCCATCCATCCATCTAGCTAGCTAGCTAGCTAGCTATCTAGCTATCTCTATCATCTCTCTCTCTATCTATCCATTTACCTACTTACCTACCATATCTCTCTCTCTCTCTCTCTCTCTCTCTCTCTATCTATCTATCTATATCCATCCATCCATCCACCCACCCACCCACCTACCTACCATATCTATCTGTCTGTCTGTCTGTCCGTCCGTCCGTCCATCCATCCATCCATCCATCCATCCATCCATCTATCTATCTATCTATCTATCTATCTATCTATCTATCCATCCATCCATCCATCTACCTACATACCTCTCTCTCTCACACACACACATATCCATCCATCCATCCATCCATCCATCTATCTATCTATCCATCCATCCATCCATCCATCCATCCATCCATCCATCTATCATCTGTCTGTCTGTCTGTCTGTCTGTCTGTCTGTCTGTCTGTCTATCTATCTATCTATCTATCTATCTATCTATCTATCTATCTATCTATCTATCTATCTATCTATCCATCCATCCATCTACCTACATACATACCTATCATCTCTCTCCCCCCCTCTCTCTCTCACACACACATGCACACACATTCTGTCTGTATGCATGCACCCATCCATCATCTATCAAATCTATCATGGTCTATCCATTTGCTGTAAGATTTAGATTCACTTGATTGAAGTAGCATAAAATCAATAAACAGTTTATTCCAAGCATGGCTACATTTGAGTTCCATAAAAGCATGACAATGTTATTTTCAATTTCTTTCCCAATGATTTCTCATACATAATTTGCATTTTTTTATCATTTGTTTCCAGTGATTGCACAACAAGATAATTATATCATTGAATTATAGGTGGCATGGCCAAGATCCTTTTCAGTTGCCATGCCTTCAGCTAAAAGGAGAAATGAATGTCAAAAGCATTTTTTTGGGTAGATAACAAATTTTGCTTGAGCTTGTATTGGCATGGGAGCAGAATAATTTTAATGCAAACCTGTATATCTGGGGACATATCAGACAAACTAGTATCATGTTTTCCCCAAAATACGACCTACTCTGGAAGTAAGTCCTACCTTGACTTTTACTTTTGCACCCAATATAAGCCCTATGGCTCAAAATAAGCCCTAATTAAGATCTCACCCACTCTAGAGTGCACAGGTAAAAATTAAGCTAAGGTGGGGGGGGGGTGAGCTACCCTACTACTTACCTTCAGACAGTTGCAGACACACCAATACCTGCCTTGATGGCCCATTCCTTCTGCAGCCGGCAAGACTTTCCTGAACGCCTCTGCAGCCAATTACAGAGCTCCGGATCAATCCAGAGCTTTGTTATTGGCTGTAGAGGCCTTCAGGAAAGTCTTGCTGGTCTTGCCATCTGTGGAAGAAGTTCCTGAAAGTCTCTGACAGCAAAAAAAAAAGCCGGGGGTGAAGCATGCAAGTGTGGATGACACCCCTCCCCCCTGAAAATAAGACCTGGTGCCTTTTTTTGTGGCAAAGAAATATATATATATATATATAAGACAGGGTCTTCTTTTCAGGGAAACACGGTGGTACTAAAAATATTGGAGCCAACAGAAAATATTGGTCCATCATGATAATGAAGAAAAGGGAATGGGAAAGGATAAGCATAAAATTATAACAGGGTTTGCAGGAATACCATCCTGAAAATATGCCAGCTTGAAGTTGAAAAGAGATAACCACAAGAACAGAAAAAGAAAGGAAGAGAGGAGGAGAGAGAAAAGGGGAGAGAAGGAAGAAAGAGGAAAGGAGAGGAAGGAGGGAAGGGATAGAAACAGAAGGAAAGAGGGTAGGATGGGGGAGAGGAAGACAGGAGTAGGGGAGAGGTAAGGGAAGAAGGAAAGGGAAAGGAGAGGAGGAAGGAGGAAAGTAGAGAAGGGAGGGAGGGTGAAAAGAAAAGAAAAAAAATAGATGGCGATAATACAAAATAGGTGTACCTGATGGCATGCAAAGCAACCCAGAATGTATATTTTAACCTTTTATATGGAAAAACAAATACGTAAAAGTGATAAAAATAAGAACAATAACTATGTGAATGTATACCTGTAACTATATATAAGAGAATAAAAAGAAAAAAAGAAAATATTGGTCCATGAGAATCCAAAGGCACAGCATCGTTCTGATCCCATTGCCTGGTACTGTATATCATTTGAGAAAGAACCTGGGGGTATTTTTTCAGGAGAATAATTCTTTCTGAGGTCCTTAGTTACCAAAATCCAAATTTCTAATCAGATTTTTAAGAGAATATTATGCCCTCTTGAGAATGCCCTCCAGTGTGTGAAGTTACTACATTTATTTTTAATTACAGTTTTTTATAAGTTGAATATGTTTTACAACATAGCTTATAACACTATTTTAATTAGTTTTAATAAGTTGAATGTGTATTGCAAAGAACAAGCAGACTAAAGAATGTCATTTGATTACAACTGAAAAAATAGCAACAATGGAACAAATTAAACTGATCAAATTAGCCCAACCCATCATATCACTCTTATTATCTTCATCATATATCTTTCATTTTCTTCTCTCTGTCCCCAGAGTTCACGTATTGTTTCACTTTTTTTTCTTGCAAGATGTACAAATCAAATGTGCACAAAGTTCTTTAGACAATTTTCCTCCAAATGTAGTAACTTCATCTTAGTTCCATATGTTGCTATATATAAACTTAAAACTTTTATATGCCACTAAAGGTTGCTTGGTGTTACCTAGAAGAAAATATTGATTTCAAATAAACCTAAAATAAACTAATAACTGCCTCAAGATTTTAGAATGAATTACAGATTTTAAAACAGAGTCAAAATATTCTATAACTTGGGGATGAAGGAAATATAGAAAACAAACTTGGGGAAAGAGAATGGGTTTTTATTTGGCGTAATTTATTTCTAAATGAAAGTTAACCCCTTGGGTTTAAGAAGTTAGATCTCTGCATTAATTGTAGCATAGGAGATGGAACAATTGTTAGCATCCTTATCTCTTTTACATCTCAGAGATTGGTATTCTTTTGCCATCAAGGTACAATAGGAGGCATCATTGTCTGATCTGAAAAGAAATTCAAATCTGGTTATGTTTGATAAAATTTTATTGCAGAAGCCTATTTAAAATACACCACACACAATTTAAAGTTGATAGACTTTAAATTAGAAAATAGTAGGTCTGATTTCTGATGCTCCATATGTGAACCAAGGAATAAATGGTCTTTTGTCGGGAAAAAAATCTTTGCATATAAAAGCACTTCTCTTTGTGCATTCTCTTATTTGACAAAACATATTTCTGTTACCCTCTACCGTGCTAAAACCAAGCATAATATCATCAAGGTTTGCTAAATTATTATTCACAACTTTCTACTGTTCCTCTAGGGCTTCAGCAATAAATTAAAGGAATGGGGGTGGGGGGGGGGAAAGACCTTTATATGAGCTGACTGAAATTTTATACCAAAGTTTCCTTGTGAAAAAGTTGCATTTTGTTGCTCTTAATATCAGTCAATCCAATTAGTCAACAGCTTTCAAGCGGAAAGCTTATGTGTCAAATGTGAAATGATGAGCCAGCAGTGTGCTGCAGTTTCCAAAAAAGCCAATTCAATCCTAGGTTGCATTAACGGGGGGACTGAATCAAGATTGCATGTCCTGCTTTATAAAGCCTTAATAAAGCCACTTAGAATACTGTGTCCAGTTTTGGTCACCACAATATAGAAAAGATGTTGAGACTTTAGAAAGAGTGCAGAGAAGAGCAACAAAGATGACTAAGGGGCTGGAGGCTGAAACATATGAAGAACAATTGCAGTTTGTCTAGTCTAGTGAAAAGAAGGAATAGGGGTGACATGATAGCAGTGTTCCAATATTTGGGGGGATGTCACAAAGAAGAGGGAGGGGCTCAACCTATTTTCCAAAGCACCAAAAAGCAGGACAGAAGCAATGAATGGAAACTAATCAAGGAGAAAAGCAACCTAGAACTAAGGAAAAAATTCCTAACAGTGAGAACAATAAACCAGTGGAATGGCTTGCTTTCAGAAGTGGATGCTCCATCCTGGAGGCTTTTAAGAAGAGATTGGACAGCCACTTGTCTGGAATATTTGGATTGGATTTGGATTTTAACTTTATTTATATGCCGCCCTTTTCCCTGAGGGGACTCAGGGCGGCTCACAATCCAGGGGGAGGGAAAACAAAACAAGATACACACATAAAGACAATACATCATTAAAAGCGCAACAGTCATACTATTCGGGTGGGGTTGAAGTCTTGAGCCCCAGGCCTGTCGGGACAGCCAGGTTTTTAGGGCTATGCGGAAGGTCTGGAGGGTGGTGAGGGTACGAATCTCCACGGGGAGTTCGTTCCATAGGGTCGGAGTAGCCACCGAGAAGGCTCTCCTCCGGGTAGTTGCCAGTCGACATTGACCGGCTGATGGAATTCGGAGGAGGCCTAATCTATGGGATCTTATTGGCCTAGTGGAGGTAATTGGCAGTAGGCGGTCTCTCAAGTATAAGATCTCCTCCTTGTGCAGGGGGTTGGACTAGAAGACCTCCAAGGTCCCTTCCAATTTTAATGTTCTATGATCTAAATATTGAAATCGGACTGTTAGGTAATCCCATGTAAACATTTTTTTTGGAAGCAGGCTAGATTCCCAGCCACTAAATTTTGCTTGTTGTATATCAATCGTAATGTCTGTACAGAGATGGATTGCTCTAAATAATTCCCAAATGCTGCTTTATTTATTTATTTTTACTTATTTATATTTCATGTTTCTAGGCTGCCCATCTCCTTCTTCATTCCTGCTCCTTGTTACATTTCATGTATTTCATTCTTCCTGCAATATAACAATGCTCAGCATTTGTACAGGGGTGTGAGTTTGTGTTACGCTGGCCCATAATCCATGAAAATCATCAATTTTTAATCCTTAGAAAAGAATCTTAAAGTATAACGTACAGTGGAATATTTTTGCCTATTTAAAAAGTGGAAAGAAAAGACAAGAGGGAAATGATTTGGAGATATTTATGTACAGGTGAGATTATCCATACATGTGCTAGAACCCCTTCCATATTCTGGACATACGCTGGGTTGCTGGGGAAGATTATGGTGAAGTTCTTTTTATTATTATGAACAGGAAGAATATGGCCAAGATAAAGAAGACAAAATTATTAATCTTTCAGTAGAAGCCTAGTTTAGACCAGACAGTTTATCTATTTCAGATTTCTTCCACACACAGAAGTGAACTTAATTGAAATCAATGCCCATTCTTTTAAGTAGATATTCTTGTTTATCATAAATATACTACCCTATGTTGCCCCTCACACAGATTTTTCTAGCTTTTAAACACGAACTCGTTCCGGAGAAGCTTTTAATTGATTGTAATTATATATTTCAATTGTAGTCTTTTACTCTTTTTATAATAGTTATGCCATGGATGTTTTATGGCAGAGGGGTAATGTGGAAAACAAATAAAGAATTAAATGGCTTAGTACTGTATATGTGCACTTTAAATGGCTTCTATATTTTATTGTTTAATAGAACAAATGAGATCAAGGAGATCCTTTTGAATTGTATGGTAGGATCTGACGTCAGTGTTACCTGACCTTGTTGGATACTGAAAAAGCCAAGAAATTATTGCGCAAATCTGTGTTGATTCTTTATTCTTTATACGTACTCAATTCAGCACAGAATGAGTCAGCCTTCCATCCTTCCAAGGTACGTAAAATGAGGAGCCAGATTGTTGGGGGCAATATGCTGACTCTATAAACCACTTAGAGAGGGCTGTAAAGCACTGTGAAGTGGTATATGTATATATACTATTGCTACTATGCTATAGCAAATGCAAATATCTGTAGGAATAAGAAAACAGCAATGGCCATTCTTGATCCTATGTTTTGGTATAAATACACCTGCTTCTTCTTTCTCTTCATCCAGGTCAGGTGTTGAGAATATCTGGCACTATCTATAGTTTCTCCCATCTGGTTTTTCTTACCTCTGATCCACAAGGATATCCAGATGCTCACACCCATATTCTGCGCCCAATATTTCTCACTCTTTATCATGCTACCCAATCTGTCCCTACTGTTCCATTATGCTTAATATAGATTAATTAGGCATGTATTCACCAGGATTTTCACTGTTAGCTGATCGAGAAGGTTAAATTTCTTCAGGAGATGCATGAACACATCCTTCTCCACTCCGAGATAGTTCTGGAAAAATAAATGCAAATGCTGAGTTTAAATCCATCTGTAGTATGATGAAAGAAATAAGAACACAAAGTCAAAGAGATTGCTTAAAATATAACCCAGATTTTTTTTTAAAAAAATCAAATGCTAAACTTTAATCTGCCATCAAAAGCTGACTTAATACTATAGAATTAATTGATCATTTAATTCAAATTCCATGAATAAAATTCAACAATATATTTTAGGCATTATTTAGTCATTCCTTCTTAGCAAGTCCAAGCCAATAACGCTACAGACCTATAGTTTCAAATTACTTTATAATGACTTGGAAGGCTAAATGATAATTAAGCATACATTGATTTATTTTTCACTGACACGAAAATATCAAAGTTTGAGCAGCATTAATTATTCTTTTTTAAATTAAATGCTTGAAAGGTGTTTGAAAGAAAATTTATTCTTTTAAAGGATATTTTTTATTGAAGAATTCCTAATAAGACTAACGCAAGACAAACTTTAGAGAAGAAAAAAAGAAGATAAAAAGTTAATTAACAAGAAGGAAAATAAGAAAAAGAGGAAATATACAAAAATTGAAAAAGAAAAAGAAAATTTCATAAAGAAATAATTCCTGATTTTCTTAACAGTAACTGAAAACTCTTTTTTGCTAACAGTTGGGGGGGGGAAATGAACTTGTGATTTGTAAATTTAATGATTAGAAAGGTTAGACTATAGAAAGCAGGAAATTATGATACAAACTTAGAGAGGGCAGATATAAATACATTTATAACTTTTCCCAATTTATTCTTAATATTTCTACCTACCCCCCACTACCTCTGTCCCCGCTCTAAGTGCTGTTACATAGATTTACTAGTTCTGGGCAATAATCCAAACCCTCTGCAACTTTCTTTAAATATTTAATTGGTTTTTATCTGAAAAGCAATGTCTATTGCTACAATTAAAGAGTTTAGCTTACAGGTTTGAAACTGTATTTAATATTACCTACAAGAGTAAAGCTTATAAGTATTCTTTAATTAGCAGATGGAGTGCCAAGAAAGACAACCTTACAGCATGAGGCTCTCTGAAGACGCTTTGAATTTTGAACTACTTTTAAAACCAGTAAAAGGTTCACAGTATGCATCACACCATAATCCGTTCAATTAAAAAAAAAAACACCTCCCCTTTCCTCCGTATCTCAGATTTCTGCGTTATTTTGAGGTCAAGTGCAAAAAAAAAAATACGTTTCTCCTACTTATTTTTATTGAAGGCAATGCTTCTCCTTCTTTGCCTGTCTTTGTCTTAAGGTAAGTACATCAACATCCACTTATCTTCTTAATGCATTTGTAATTAGAAAGGATAATTTGTTTTGCGGCCATGCCACTGTACCAACTTTTTAGAGAGTTTAAAAACAACAAGAAGAAGGATCTCCTAATGCACAAACATGTTGCCTGGTAACAGTCTTTTACTTCCTCCTCAAACTCTGTCATAACTTGGCAGTTACTGCTGGGGAACTGACTTTCACATCCACGTGTAGCTTTGAATCTTTCAACCTCCACTGTTGTTGCTGTCAAGCACACTGCTTACAAAATAGATGATAAAAAGCTATTGGAGTCCAGAGAGGGATGGGTTGAAGAGACCCGGTTTTAACTTCACTAAGAGTAAAATATATATATATATATATGGAAAGGGAAAGAGGGAAGGACAATCAAACAAGCCTTTGTCTGTGAATAGTTTGTTGCTTGAATTGCCAGACAATTTTCATGGGTTATACTTGTCATGAATGCTGCTCCTTGCTTCTAATTGGGTAGATTGACAATGACAACAAAAGTAATATACCTTTTTTTTAAAAAAGAGCTTAAGGGAGTCCTTTACCAAACAGAGTAAAAAGGTTACTGCCTTATGGGTAACTTCAAATGTACCACTTTTACTCTCTTGAAGGAAAGTATTTGTAGAAAGGATACCTTTTTGGAGATTAGTTTTGTATTAACCATAAATACAGCAAAGAGAATGACTTTGAGATGAAGTTGTTTTAACGGGGAAATGGAAGGTGTATACATTTAATAAATAAATTGTCGTTGTTAGTTGCAAAGTCATGTCTGACCCATTGCAACCTCATGGACAATGTTCTCCAGGCCTTCCTGTCCTCTACCATCCTCTGGAGTCCATTTAAGCTCATGCCAACTGCTTGATTGATTCCATCCAACCACCTCATTTTCTGTCATCCCCTTCTTTTTTTACCCTCAATCTTTCCCAGCATTAGGCTCTTCTCCAGTGAGCTCTTCCTTCTCATTAGGTGGCCAAAGTATTTGAGTTTTATCTTCAGGATCTGGCATTCTAAAGAGGAATAAGGGTTGATGTCCTCTAGGATTGACCAGTTTGATCGCCTTGCAGTCCAAGGGACTTGCGGGAGTCTTCTTTAGCACCATAATTCAAAGGCCTCAATTCTTTGGTGCTCAGTCTTTCTTATGGTCCAAATTTCACTGCCATACATTGCAACTGGGAAAACCATAGCCTTGTCTATACACTCTTTTGTTGGCAGGTTGATGTCTCTGCTTTTTAGTATGCTGTGTAGATTTGCCATAGCTTTCCTCCCCAAGAGCAAGCATTTTTTTAAAAAATTTGTTGGCTGCAGTTCCCATCTGCAATGATCTGGGAAAATAAAATCTGTCGCTACCTACCTTTCTTCCCCATCTCTTTGCCAGGAATTGAGAGGGCTGCATGTCATGACCTTTGTTTTCTTAATGTTGAGTTTCAACCCAACTTTTGCACTGTCCTTCTTCACCTACATCAAGAGGCTCTTTAGTTCCTCTTCACTTTCTGCCATTAGATAAATAAATAAAAGCTGACAAATACACTGATTTTTTTTTCTTTTTCCTCAGAACAGACTTTGTCACTCTAATCTGCCTCTCTTTCAATTTGCACATTAGCAAAATAAGGTTCCATGTGGTGGTGGTTTTGAAATAAAATGATCTTGTTAACATAAAGAGAACATTTCCTCACTATACACCATACAGAATAAAACAATCTTTAACAACCTTTATGTGAATATTAATTACGGTACACCTCTCCTATGTAAAACTGTGTAGTCTGTTTGAGTGTGTCTTGTGAGGCTACAAATTCTAGTCCTAAAACAGAACTATCCGTAGATATTTAGTCACTTACACTTATTCCTGTAATTTTAATAGAATAAAATGGTACTATAAACAGATATTCTGTATAGTTTCTCCTAAGTTGGAGAAAACTCTCCCTCCTTTTCAAAAAATAAAATAAAAAATATTGGATTACAAGCATAAAGCAGGAGTCAGCAACTTTAAACAGTCAAAGAGCCACAAAGGTCCTAACTGAAGCCCCCCGTTCAATACTGAAGCCAACCGGAAATCCAGTCCTCCCCCATCATAGAGTCTCCTCCTAGTGTGGCAGCCTTTTTCCTCCACCTGTCCAAACTGAAAGCCCTATCAATTGTGGAGCTGACCGGTGACAGGGAGCCACAGAAGAGGGATGAAAGAGCCACATGCGGCCGTAGATTGCTGACTCTGGCATAGACTCTGCACAGGAAATAACTTCAGAATAATTCAATGTTCATTTCGGAATTTCTATTGATTCTGAAGCATTATGAATAAATCCATTATCAAGCAAAATTAAATATAAAGTTTGTGTCTGTCTGTTTTTATATTTAATTTTGCTTGATGATGGATTTATTCATTCTATCATCTATCTATCTATCTATCTATCTATCTATCTATCTATCTATCTATCTATCTATCTATCTATCTACCTACCTACCTACCTACCTACCTACCTACCTACCTACCTACCGACTTAGCTACCTACTTAGCTACCTACCTACCTACCTACCTACCTACCTACCTACCTACCTACCTACCTATCTATCTATCTATCTATCTATCTATCTATCTATCTATCTATCTATCTATCTATCTATCTTGGTATGTGACATGAAACATCCAAAGTTAAAAATAAAGTCCAAACTCAGAATCCATTTTGACAAAGAGAAAGATTTGTTTTCATTTGTGTCACTTCATATTAACACAATAATTTGAGGCATAGGTGTAATTATTATTAATCCTGCCATTATTATCCACACAACTACTATAAAAGTGGAGCTTATCTCTCTAAGATATACGGTAATAAGGGAAAAGTTTATTCTGTTAAATATAGATGAAAACCCCTCTCACTGTCATAAAAGTTCCTTTGCTGTCCCAATTACCCTGGTTAATCTCATCATTTGGATTTATTTAGATTTAGAGAAAAGATAATAATCTTGCAAACATTATTCATTCCATTAAAGCTCTAAACTGTAGGATTTCCCCTGGCCCTTCACAATGGGATTGCCATAGATAATATTTTATGACAAGGTTTGTAATCCGCTAAAACATTTCTTTAAAAAACAAAACTGCAGTCTAATGCTAATTTAATGAAAGAGATATTACCTATAATCTGATCTACCTCTTTCCACAGTAACTTTCCTTTTATGTCATCTAAAACAAATGAAAAAAAATATCTTGGGTGGTTTTTTTTTTTCTTATTATACAGGTTTCCTATTATGCTTTTTCAAGACACAACTGGACTTTCTGGTTTTTCTTTGAAGACATTTTGCTTCCCCTCCAAGAAGCTTCTTCATCTCTGACTGGATGGTGGGGAATGTAAAGATTTATACTCCTTGCAGATGGCTGGTCAGTTGCATTATTTTAGCATGTCATTAAGGTCACCTGGAGGTTTATCAGGGTCATCAGGGTCACCTGAGTGGTGCAAATGGGTTTGGAGCGTTCTTGGAACTGTTGAAAGGATGGTGTTATAGATTAGCGATAGATGATTTTGAATCCCTCCCCCTGTCAGCATTCCAAATATCATGCAGAATTAAATCAGAGTCCAAGGCAGAGCTATCCTTAAAGTTCCAATGTAATAAGACAGACATGTTGGCACAACTATGGAATCCCAAATCTAAAAGCTTCCTGGGATTCCACCCAGTTGAAAGTTCATGATCTTATCCCCACACCCAAAAAATCCATCACATGGTCCAATCTTCTTCGGCCACGCTGGCATCTCCACCCAGCTGGTTCCAGTCAGGTGCAGAAGTGCAGAGACAAAAGATGACCTTGAGCTTCTAGACAGGAATGACAACAACACATTCCACAATTCTACTCATTTCTATTCCCCCTCCCAATTACTACACTAATGAAACAGCATAATGAAATAATAGAGAGTGTGGCAGGTCAAAGATCCTAAAAAGGAATGTGACTGCAGGCCTGACATCCCCTATGTTGAGAGGAGGCTGTTCAGTTTTTAAATAAAACATTTTTGGCCTGTTTTTGGCCCGGTTTTAGCAGGCAGAGTGCTACAGGAAGCTCTGGAGGGTGAAAATGAAGCACAAGGCCATGCACATCCCACTGCCCCCTGTTTTGACCAGTAAATTGCTACAGGAGACCGTTCAGACTGAAAGTGGGACAGAGGAGCTGTATGTGGTCCCCAACACCCCTTTTTGGCCAGTAGGGCGTTGCAGGAGGCATCCGTCCCCCCTCGCCCCTGCTTCCCACCCACTCCCCCACATCCTCTCACTGCCCGTAGAGGAGAACTACAATGCTGATCCGGCCCTCGAAGATATCCAGTTTGACACCCCTGATATAGGTCATGAAAACAGGCAGAAAATGCACATAGCTATTATCTTAATGAATAAAAGTGTAGTTCTTTTTTTTAAAAAAAGATAAGAATGTAATTTTTAAAAAGCCTATCAAAGAGTCTGGGAAAGGAATTAAGACAATATAAACATTATCAATATATCCTTCTTGTTACATGTTCTTCTTAAGGCAGGTTTCTTTCTTGAAAAAACAGGTTTGCTTTCTGAACTATGGTACAGATACAAAATTAACTTCTCTTTTCAATAATATTCAATTTATTGTACATCAAATTTTACACTTCTTTGTTGCCAATTTTATTCTGCTTTTTATTGTATATTCTTTGATCTCACTATTTTAGGGCAAGGAATTGAAGCTATTATTCAATACACTTTTCAAATCACTAAATCTATCTAAAAATAATTCCTCCTCCAGGTTTCTAGCTTTTGTCATATACAATTTGTCTTATACCACTTGAAAAAGCACCTTTGGGCAATTTGGACTTGGTACTGGAGGGAATTGCACTACCCAAGTACTTCATTATTAAACCCTGTTACTTGAGGAGACTGCATTTTTAATAACAATATTTCAATGTTTTCCCTATTAATACTTGTTCTCACTCTACATTGTGTTTATGTCTCTGTGTGTGGCTGGATGCTGTGTGTGGCTGGCAAGAATGCTGTGTGCTTTTAAAAAAAGCAAAGAAGCAATATTATTAGATTTAATGAAGAAGAGATTTGCCAATGTACTAACTAGTTAATTAATTTCCCCAATCCCAATGAATACTTCAACAATGGATATACAACAAGTCTTTATGGAAGAAGAATTATGTTCACATAATACTAATCCAGAGTATGGATTACTCTTACCTTAGTGTGAGAGATATGAACCCTTCCATAACGATCAATCAAATCCCTAGTTTTGTTTTAAAAAAAGAACTCTAAGCTAAAATTGACAGCATCAGATAGATGGAAGAACTAATTCTATGAATTAGTACTACCCACACTTTATCTGCAGGTCCAACTGTCTGGTATCTTTAGAGGAGTTTCATGACCTGATTATAATTTCAGTTATTAAGGGGGAATAGAATAGAATATAGAATAGAGTGGAGTAGTGTACCGAGTAGAGTAGAGTAGAGTAGAGTAGAGTAGAGTAGAGTAGAGTAGAGTAGAACAGAACAGAACAGAACCGTGATGGCGAACCTATGACACTTGTGCCAGAGGTGGCACTAGCCATTGCCCGAACCCAACTCCACACTGCATGCACATGTGCCTCATGCCAGCCATCTGGACTTTGGGTCTCTGCCGTGCATACATAGGGGTTGGCGCGCATGCAAGGGGATGCACGTGCACATGTACAGGGGATGCACGGCACATGCACAGGGGATGCTCGCATTGCATTTTGGGGCCTCATATGTTGCCCCTGCACCCCATTTTGGTTTCTAGGTTGGTGCAGGAGGCCTTCCAGACCCAAAATGAAGGGCAGACACAGCCCCCTGCATCCTGTTTTGGGCCTGGAAAGCCTCCTGCACCTATCTGGAAACCAAAAATGGGCAACACACATGCAGGGAGGTCACACACGCATGCACGAGGGTGGGGGAGCACACAGGGGGGTTGCATTCGCATTGCATTATGGCTGCATGTGTGCCCTTTGGCACATGATGACAACTGATTAGCCATCACTGGAATAGAACAATAATTTTATTGTCACTTTGAATGTACACTAATCAGCATACATTAAAATGAAATTTTGTTGCATACAGCTCTCAAAAGGTCACCACCTCCAATATAAACTACATAAACATGACTAAATAAATAAATACAAAATTATGCATATACCCACATACTGTATATTAAAGTAAAACAACAACAGTCTATAAAATCAGATTGCAATCAGGAAGAGTTAATTAGTTGCCAGGTTGCTTCCAGGCCCAATTCAAGGTGTTGGTTATCACCTTTAAAGTTCTTCATAAAATGGGTTCAATCTAGCTCTGGATCTGGCCAAATATACTTAAGTAAATATAAAACTTTTGTAACATACAAGATTTCCACTACTTTTATTGGTTTGCTTACTTCCTACAGTATATTCCTAAATGATCACCTAAATATCAAAGGCTTTCACATTAACATGTTTATGAAGAAGTTCTAATGAAGCAAAGTTTTGAGAACTTCCTGTTCAATGAACATAAATTAGTAATTGCAACCAAAGCAATCGTAATGGGAAACAAATGTTGAAATATTTATTGTGATGAGTTTTCCTTGTGATTGCAAAAGCTAAGAGCTTTAAACAAAATAAAGTTTTTAAGGCACTGTGTTTTGTACCAAATTATATCTTAAATATCAGTAGCATCATTCTTTTCTTCCACAAAAGATGACAAATTTTATGCCACTTTTTCTACACACATGGCCTCATTCCATACTTTGGTTAGATTATTGATTAAACTTATGAAAAGAAGACCTTCATTTTATGAGAGCCCAAATAGCCACTTATAGGAAGTTTAAAACATGGAGATAGTGATTATGACGATCAGAACATTGATATCTTTTCCCCTTAACTCTATCAGTGGTGCTACTGGTGCCATTTGATATTACCAATCTTTTGTGGCTCTAAGTAAGCATACTAAGACTTGTTTATTTGTTTTGCTGGAATTTTTAATTGCTCAGAAAGATATCCAACAAAGTTTAGCTATTATTTAAGTCGGACTCTCTTTCATAAAGTAGCCCAAATTTTATGCTGTTATTACATTTCATGGGATTTTAGAGAATTTACTATAAAATAGAATGAGCTCTCCTGCAAGAATTTAGCTATTTTTTTAATTTTAAAAATTAATTAAAATCATTTAAAAATGATTAATTTAATTTGACTGTTTAAGATAGCATGTTAAGAGCCATGATGGCACAGTGGTTAAACTGCAGTACTACAGGCTACTTCTGCTGCCTGCCAGCTGCCTGCAATTTGACAGTTTGAATTTCACCAGCCTCCCAGGTTGACTCAGCCTTCCATCTTTCCAAGGTCAGTAAAATGACGACCCAGATTGTTGGGGGCAATAGGCTGACTCTGTAAACTGCTTAGAGAAGGCTGTAAAGTACTATGAAGTGGTATATAAGTCTAAATGCTATTGATATTGTTACATGATAAATAAAATTGTAATATTATATATTTATTGTGAAGTGCAAATGAATTAGCATTATATTGCTCAAGAAAACAAATCATGGCTTAAAAATCCCGATTTAAATTTATATGTAAATCCATCCTAAAAGAAGGAAGCCATTTTGGCTAAATTTCTAATGCTATAGAACTAGTTTTTTCCACCCTTAATTATTGTATTTTATTATTCTGGGATATCCATTAATTGATTCATACTGCTAATTGATTCAGATGTTTGAGTTCCAACATATTATTTTATCTTGAGTCTAGAATAATAGATAAGAAATTGCTCTTCAGGCAGCACAAATGATACTAAAAAAATACCAGATGGTCCAAATGAATGTGTACAATCTGCAAACATTATTAGCTAGCTGTTACAGTCTTTGGAGACAGACCCTGAAAATACTTAAATGTACTATATGTATTTATTTATGTTTAAAGCAGTCTTCTCCGGTTGTCATTTTTCAGAATCTTTTTGGAACTACAGATCCCAGCAACTTCTGTTAATAAAATGGACATGATATAAGATGAGATAAGCAAGACAATCATGGAACAGCCCTAATATAAGGTGAGATGAGGAAATATTTGTGGAATAACACTACCTCGGCTGATTTTAGGCTTTGGAGAGAAACTCATTTACCATATGGCACCACAACTAGAGATGGCATTGGCTTTCATTCTGTTTTCAAATGAAACTCAAGATACTTTCATCTTTAAAGTCCTGCAGGACTTACAACCTAAATAACGTTGAGAATATCTGCTCAGATTAAGTAAAAGTTGGGACCAGAGGTGGGTTCATCCCAGTTCAGACCAGTTCAGCCAAGTAGATAGTAACTTGGCCTGCCATGACCCCAAACTGGTTCTATCAGCGATGGCGTTTCAATGGCAGCTGAAGCAGCAGCAAGGCAGAGGCTGACAGTCATGGCTAATCAAGGGTGGGCTGCTGGGGGTTTGCAAGGGTTCGGGAGAACTTCTAGCTAAGATTCTGTGCAGTTCAGAGAACCCCTAAATCCCACTCCTGGCTGGCCCTCCCCACGCCTCATGGCCCATTTTGGATGCAGGTAAGTGCAAAGCATGCGTGGAGGCTTGGGGAGGGTGAAAAATGGCTCTACCGGAAGTTTGGGAGGGCATCTGGAGCCTGGGGATGCCATTTTCACTCTCCCAGAGGCCTGAGGAAAGGCTCAAGAAAGCCTCAGGAGCCCAGAGAGGGCAAAAATGCCCCCCATCGTAGTGCAGGAGGCCAACTAGGCCACACCCACCATAGCTACACCCACACAGCAACCAGGCAGAGAATCCCTTGCTAAAATTTTTGAAGCCCACTCCTGCATGGCTTGCATGATTCTGATCTTCTTAAATATGGATACACTACAGTATTTGAATATTTTTTCCAAGGCCTTCATGGCTGCCCTATCAAATTCTAATCTGCAATGTATTTCTTCAATGCTTCCTCCTTTACCGTGGATGGTTGATCCTAAAACCGCACAAACTATCCATTTTAGTATCTTCAACTGCCAATTCTAAAGCTGCTTTTTCTACCCAGTGTTCTTGGTTTGGTCTTAGTTGTATTTAATTTAAGTTTCACTTTAAAAAAAACCAACAACCCTAATTGTATTATTATTTCAGCTTTCAGCCCCTTTGCACTTTTGGCTATGACGGGAATGTCATCAACACATTGCAGGTTATCCTAAAGGTGCTTTTCCACCCCAAAAGGGGAGAGTATCTTTTATTCCTTTGTGAATTTAGAGTGAGTCTGTTTCATTATATTCTGTCCATACTATGGTTTCTTGGCTCTTTAATAAGCTTTTGCCTGAGGACAATGAGATACTTTGGGACTGCCATTTTTTTAAGTGAATTCTACACTTGATATAACCAACACAAAAACATTTCTATAAACAATGAAGCTCACACTGGCTTCTTTTTGATATATTTTTTTAAACTTTCTCAATTATGCAGGATGCTTGCACAATACTCTCTCACATCCCTCAGCCATTTTCTAAAGCCAACTAGAATTACGATCTGACCATGAAATAGTGCGGCTCGATTACGAAAATATTACTTTTAGCAACATTAGCCTACTACTCAAAAGAAAGCAGCATGTATGAGAACGTAAGTTTATTAGGTGTGAAATGGGATTTCAGTCCCAAAGATAGAGGATATTTCAACTCTTTCCCATTAATTCTATTAAGTGCCAGAGCTACTTGGGTAAAGCAGTTAGTGGTTCATGTTTGGGAAGATAAATGTGGAAGAGTCTCTTCTAAGTCTCCCAAAGGAATTTGGATCTTGATTGGTTTTGGTCTGCTAAGTCATTTCTTTCACCCCAAACATTTGGTCAGTTTTAAATTTGTTTCAGAAGCACGTTCTGATCTGAACACATATTCATTCAAAGCGTATCTGAAAATGCACACTTATATTTACCAAGTTGCATTGATATTATTTTCATGAATCTAACAACTGCTTTCAAATTAACATATGCTTTCCCAAAGCAACTGCATTTACTTTTTCCTTATGAGCACATAATCCTCTCCTGTGGGTAAATATACACTGGCAACCATCTGTCTTTGTAAGATAATGCGAGTTGGCATATTTCTCCAGGGGGAAGTATGGATAACATGTTCTCTCTGTGGTCTATTCAAAAGCCTGGGCAATGATATGAAGACTCTCCCATTTGCTTACTATGGGATTCTCTGCACTGACCTCACAGATGGAAGCAGTTGTTTTTAACCATTGTTTCTTGAATAAAACATAGCAGTCTGGTTAGCTACAACGATAAGCTCACATGAAGTCAGCCACCCCAAACTGGTTGCCTCCAGATACGTTGAATGTATAATTGCCAACATTCCTTCACTACTATATATGTCGAGAAGTTCTGGGAATTGAAGTTCTATCCATTATGGAGATCAGCCCATATTTGCAAGCTAGAGAAGCTGCCAATGTATCTTAGCCAAGCTATTACCATGAAGTAGTACACGACTTTCTACACCTACACACTAGTACCTAGCACTATCATCCAGAAATAGTGGATTATTTTCCAACAATACCATCATTCCCCAATAAAAATATAAGCAAATACTCTGGAATTTCTTACAGATGATATTGTATCACAGAATATAGATAAAAAATCTGGATAGCATAGCTTTGTCTATGAAGATTTTTTTCTAATTTAATTAGAGCCACTTAATTTTGCAGGTCTGTCTGTCTTTCTTTCTTTCCTTTGTTCTTTCTTTTTCTTTCTTTCCTTCCTTTCTTCCTTCCTTCCTTTCTTCTTTGTCCTCATTTCTTTCCTTCCTTCCATCCTTTGTTCCTTCCTTTCTTTCTTTCTTTCTTTCTTTCTTTCCTTCCTTCCTTCCTTCCTTCCTTCCTTCCTTCCCTCCTTCCTTCCACAGAAAAATGTTCAGAAATTTGCCCAGCCTCCACTTCAGGAAGTAATGGTAATATTTAACTAGACTGAACTTTCTAGAATTCAGTACATACTTTAAAGTATTGTTTATGTTATGACAGTGAAACAAGATTTGATGTCCTGGGTTTCAACAATTACAATGAAACTAAGCAGGTTTGAATTGGGAACTCTGTAAATATTGCCACACGTTTCATAGGACCAAGGTAGAAAATGCATAAATAAAATAAAATACATGTTTTGTTCACTTGCACGTATTAGTACTTTTTAGAATTACTAGAGGAAGCAATCTTATTTCTGTAATCAGAAATTTAACCCTTGAACTTATCCAAAATCTCTGGACTTTAAAATTGTTTCAGCTTTTTTTAGTACACTTGTGTCAATCTCTTTTCCTCTCTAGCTAAAGGTAAAGGTTCCCCTAGCATATATGTGCTAGTCATTCCTGACTCTAGGGAGCAGTGCTCATCTCCGTTTCTAAACCAGTACTGTCCAAAGACATCTCGATGTGATGCGGCTAATCATTCCCAACTCTAGGGAGTGGCGCTCATCTCCATTTCAAAGCCAAAGAGCCAGCACTGTCAGAAGATGTCTCTGTGGTTGTGTGGCCGGCGTGACTAAACGCCAAAAGCACACAAATGCTGTTACCTTCCCACCAAAGGTGGTTCCTATTTTCCTACTTGCATTTTTACATGCTTTTGAACTACTAGGTTGGCAGAATCTGGGACAAGCAATGGGAGCTCACTCCATTATTTGGCATTAGGGATTCGAACTGCTGAACTGCCCACCTTCTGATCGTCAAGCTCGGTGTCTTACCCACTGAGCCACCATGTCCCTTCTCTTTTCCTCCTTACACAGACCTATTATTTACTTTTATTAGTTAGCTGTTTTACCATTGCACCTATTTATGAATTAACATATTTTCACTATTAATAGCTTTATTTACTGATAAAAGTGGTTTGGTATCAATATGCACTACTACCAAACTAATACCATTGTATATTCTACCACTGTAATATACCCATATTACATGTTGGATGCTAAGCTGCTTTTATCTTTATAACCATTTTCTTGACTCCTTGAACAACAAAAAACTTACAAGGCTGTTGAGAATGCAATGTTCTCCTCCTCCTAATTGCAAAAATTGAGATTCAAATGCAGACTCCTTTCTAGCCATAAACTGTGGCTTTCCAGATGTTTCAAGAACATTTTCTTTCCAGTTTTTAAATAGATCTCAAAAATAAGATTATTAAGACATGGGTGAGCTATTATGCATAACTTAATAGTTCATCAGGTCTATTCTAGACTTTTCCTACTCACAGAGCAATTCTACCTGTCCTTTATTGTAGCGAACAACCATTGTTACAAATGGGAACCACGTGCCTCCTTTCATTTAAGTGCTTGGTCTTAGAAAATGATGAAATAATTGAAATGTACAATATGTGCAATACTGTGTTCCAAAAAAAAAAAAATAGTCCTAGATTTTTATCAAGGACAACTCTATTTGAAAGAATCTCAACTAGCAGAACTCCAAAAATGAATCCAATGAATCATTTAAAGGAGGTAATTTTGAGTCCTGCATTCTGACAGATTCAATATACAACAGCTTTCCTCAGTTTAACCATAGTTTAGTTTAGTTTAGTTTAGTTTAGTTTAGTTTAGTTTAGTTTAGTTTAGTTTAGTTTAGTTTAGTTTAGTTTAGTTTAGTTTAGTTTAGTTTAGTTTAGTTTAGTTTAGTTTAGTTTATTAGTTTTGTATGCCGCCCACTCCCGAAGGACTCTGAGTGGCTTACAATAAAAAGGAAAGGGGGATAAATAAGACAATACAAAATTTAAAATACAACAACATTCACAATTAAAGTGGGGCTGGATACTTCAACAGCCCCAGGCCTGCCGGAACAGCCAGGACTTAGTAGCTTTATGGAAGGCTGGGAGGGTAATAAGGGTCCGGATCTCAACGGGGAGGTCATTCCAGAGGGCTGGAGCTGCAACAGAGAAAGCCCTCCCCCGGGGGGTCGCCAGCCCGCATTGGCTGGCAGATGGAATCCGGAGAAGGCCTAGTCTGTGCGATCGAATCGGTCTTTGGGAGGTAATTGGCAGGAGGCGGTCTCTCAGGTAACCAGGTCCGATGCCAGGTCCCTATTTTTAAAATGATAACTATAATGGTAGCGCAGAGAGAAACTTCTGCCAAGTTCTTTAGTGTTAGAAGGGAGTGGGGTTTCCCCTGTTCATATTATGCAATGACTTGCCTCTGTCAGTGTTGGCAGGAGTGTTGTTTTCTTTTTAGTGGTTCCTTGATTAGCCTATTGTTTACTGTTTGTTTATCTGAGTTAGTAGTCCTTTGATTTGAGTTTGATTGTTGGTCTGGTATTAATCCTGGTGTTAATCCCTGTTTATCGGGGCATTGATTACTTGGAAAGAGGTATTCCGGCTTTTGTGTTTTGCTTTTTAATGGTTCTCTTTTGAATGATGTCTAAATGTTTTTTTTTTAAAATCTCTATGTGCCTTTTGAAGACAGTCAATGGTTTTGAAGGCAGAAGAGGGCTTTATGCCCCAATGACAGATAAAGCGGCAGAACCATCTTCTAGGGGAAGGGAAACTCTGAATACAAACCTCCACTGCCTTGTGGCTATAGCCACTACTGGAAAAGGCTTCAGGAGACAACTTCAAGGTGATATCCGAAGCTGGAGTTCCAGAAACAGTTCGTGACTGTGTATAACAGAGGTGGGTTCCTACCAGTTTGCACCTATTCGGTAGAACCGGTTCGTCAAATCTACCGAACTGGTTAGAAGAGGTTCCACCAGTGGACCTGGAAAGCAGGCCACACCTACAGAAGAGGTTCCAAAATTTTTTGAAACCCACCACTGGTCCTTGGATATGATTATTCTACACTATCATGCTCATATTTATAAAACTCAGTGCCTCTGTGAAAGGTAAGGTAATGACTACTGCATTTGTGGTGCAATCAGAACATTGCGTGTGTTGAAGTTGTTTTAACGCAAACCAAAGATACCTTTTAAAAAACAAGTTTATATCATATTCTTATGCATGCCAGTGCTGTGTGTGAGGTAATTTAAGGTGGTTCTGACAAGTGTTGTCGGCATCTTCATATCCAGTCACATGGGCGGCAAGCCACTTCCATCCGGTCACATGGGCAGCAAGCAACTCCCACAAAGGAGGCCACACCCACAGAGTAGGTTCTAACAATTTTTGAAACCCACCACTGGTGTATAACCACGTTCTTGTAACTCCTGTGATGAAGCTAGAACCAGTTGTATCAGCTCTGCTTTTCCATTGGACTGTTTCAGCGATGTGGAGAGGGGGGAATCTGCTGCTTGGGTAACAGTCTATCCTCCATATAAATCTACCCAGACCTCATGCTCTGGAGAGAACACTCCAGCTTTACCTCTTTCCAGAGCCTGATACCATAGTCTTTTGAGACTGATGGATGCCAATGCAATGTGCCTTTTGATCGCTGATTTGCCTTCTTTTAATTCCATTCTTACCGCTGCCCTGAATTTGTTGGGTTCAGCACAGGAAAAGGAGTCATTATAACCAGAGGTGGTATTCAGCCGGTCTAGATGAACCGATAGTGGTGACTTCCGAGTGGGCTAGCTCACCTGCCCTGGGTCTCTGCTGCCCTATTTAGCCATGTTTTCAAAGCTGTGGGCATGTGTGAAAGCCACACGTGTGAGCAAAGTGCATACGTGGAAGGCTGCACACATGCATGGTAAACCGGTAGTAAACCTCTGTGAAACCCACCTCTAATTATAACACACGCATCACAGTTGCTTTCTCAATTTCAGTATGGGTGTAACAATTGTGGCTGAATGTATAGCTCTGTTTTAAGAATGTCTCATGGGGAAGAGGAGGGAAATAAGAAAGAGGTAAGGAGAGGAGGGTGGAAGGGAGAGAAGAAGAGTAGGAGTAGGGGAGAGGTAAGGGAAGAAGGAAGGGAAAGGAGAGGAGGAAGGGAGGAAGTAGAGAAGGGAGGGAGGGAGAAAAGAAAGGGAAAATAAGGTGATGTTAAAACAGGTGGATGGGATGGTAAACAAAGCAACCCAAACTGTACATTATAACCTTTTAAATGAAATAACAAATGTACAAGAATGACAAATGTTAAGAAGACAAATAACTATCTGAATGTATGCCTATAATTATATGTAAGAGAATAAAAATTTTAAAAAAGACACTCTCATGCAATAATGTTGGAGATGCTCTTTGACCACACTAAAGTTGTACATCAATGCTAAGCATCAGCAGAAGTCACACTACCCTTTAAGGCTGATTGTGTTGAAAATTAAGTCTTGTCAACCCAGTTTGTGTTTGTCCTGCTTTTGCAGGAATTTGGTTAGGCATTCTTTATATCAGATCTTTTAAAGGGGGGGGAGATGCAAATGAGGTCTAAAAGCAGTGAAATGAAATAGCAGGCAATCTTTAGGAAAGGTCACTGCCTGTTATTTACCATTAACTTGTCTTATCTGGGATAAAATGCCTAGGAGCAGGATAGACACACAATGGAGACTCGATTTTCTTTTTTTTTCCTTTTCTTTTAAACAGATGAAAATGTGATGGTCTAGACAGAGATATGGATTTTCAGAAGATTTTACAAAACGTAAAGAGAATAAATACATCATGCTTATCCCAAAGCAATTTGCGGCTTTCTCTGCTACGTAAAGACAGTGGGGAAGGGAATGGGTACTTGATAGATCTATTTTCTGTCTGTATGGTCTTCTTCTTTCATTTTTTTTTACAAGAATTATAAGGCATATGGGAGTGGATACTCTTCCTCTTTCCCAGCCTTCTCAGTTGTTTATAACGTCAACTGAATGTGCATATATTTACAAGCAATTGTATTTCTTTGTGTGATTTTTACAGATGCTTAAGAGGAGAGCTCCTTGGTACTCTCTACACTTGTTTGTTTTCTTGCACACATTTCATTACCCAAACCAGGAAATATCATCAGTGTTAGTGACCAGCACTGATGATGTTACCTAGTTTTGGTAATGAAACACCTGCAAGAAAATAAGCAAGCTCAGCGAGCACTAAGGACCCTTCATATCAACCCTGAGCTACAAATATTCTCCTCTACTAGATGTTTAACATTTCCAAGATCTATTTGCCACATATAGATTCAAGAGAGAGAAACAGAGAAAGGGGGAAAGACAACGTGAAAGAGAGAGAGAGATGTTCATCGAAATACCATGTTGCCATGTAAAAGTGTTAAGAATGCCAATATTCTTTCCATTTTGCCTTCCACAAGCCTCATCAGTCTTAGTTGCCACACCTATGGCAAAAAGTCTGTAGAGATTCTCAGTCATCCAGGTCCTGGTTGTCCCAAAGGTGCTTTTTCAGGAGGCAACTGGACTTGCTTGTTTTTTCTTTGAAGATGTTTTGCTTCTCACCCAAGAAATTTCTTCAGCTCTGACTGGATAATCGGGAATGGACAGACAACTGGTCATTTTCATCCTTTTAGAGGGTCATTGAAGCCTTTGAGGGGTTTATCTGGGTCCTCAGAGTCACAGGGATGAACACCCTTTGAATGATGTGAAAGTAAGAATGGATTTTCACGAAAAAAAATTGCAAACTCCAGGAACCAGGAGCACCATTCAGGTGACCCTGAGGAGACCTGACCCACTTAAAATAATCCACATCTGGTGAGGATCTTTCTACCCCAGGCTTCATACATCCTCAATGCAATATTCAATACGCACTTAAAATTACACCTTAGGATCAAAGCCCAGAGCAGGAAGCACCTCAATCTGCATATGTAAATACCAAAGTCTGCTTATCATTGTATATACCTCAACTGGTAGACCCTTAATATTGTAGATCACTTCAACCACTTTGTGTGGTTGAATGAATGAATAAATTACTCTGCTTCTAGCAGCTGCCCATTTGTGTTTATTGCACATTGTACGTTTATTCGATATGCAATAATCTGACCTGGCTCAGAAAATTGGACCAAGCAAATCCTTTTAATGCAGCCATTCTTCCCACAGACCTCAGGGCTGCCAGATTCTGAATTCCTACTTCTGACTTAAGCTGCTGTTCTTCTTGCCAACTTTTCACTGCCACAGACAGTATGCTTCATCACTTCTCTCATAATTACTCTTGCCAGCTAAACTGCCAATACAATTCTTCTCCAGCTACCTTCCCCACCCCACCCAATTGGGAACCACAATTGTGAAAAGTTCCTATTGTTAGAAGAATTTACTTGGTTCAATTTTCTGAGCCGGGCTATGAATAGAAGTTGTTAGAAGTAGAGTTTAGTCTTTCAACCACCTACAATAGTTGAAGCTAGTCTACAACATTAGAGATGTACTGCTGGAGGCGTATATTATAACAAGTCGGCTTTGATATTTAGATATGCAGACTGAGTTTCCTGCCCTAAGCTTTGATTGTGATTGCCTGGAGGAAGTGTTAAGTCTGGAAAGGAAGAGCTTTCCTAAGTGTAGATTATTATGAGGGTTTCGGGTGTTTTAGAAGAAATTTGATGGAGCTAGTGAAGTACTAGAGGGGACACGGTGGCTCAGTGGCTAAATTTCTGCTACCTAGCAGTTCGAAAGCACGTAAAAATGTAAGTAGAAAAATAGGAACCACCTTTGGTGGAAAGGTAACAGTGTTCCATAAGCCTTTGGCGTTTAGTTATGCTGGCCACATGATCACGGAGATGTCTTCGGACAGCATGTCTCTTTGACTTTGAAATGGAGCTGAGCACTGCCCCCTAGAGTCAGGAACCTTTCCCTTTATCTATTGAAGTACTAGAATTGTATGTTTATTCATGGGTCAGAGGCTGTTAAAGGATATTGGGGACAAATCAAAGGTTTTTCTATGTTCTTTTTACTGTATGTAAATTCTAACATTACTATAGAATTGTATAATTGTATAATCTTTTACTATTATACTATTCTAGCATAATCTTTTATTATTTTGCTATTTACTATTTTAATATACTACTAGGCAGATCCTAAAACAGGTCTGTGAAAATCAGCAAAAAATAGTACAAAGTTTTAATAACTAATCAGCATTATTAGAATTGCAGAAGAAAATAGAAAAAAAAAAACACCCAATATCTGAGATATGTGTGTATATGTTGTGTGTATAAGTAAACAACACATATTTATTTACCTCTTCTAGAAAATCAATTAAAATCGAAGTGCCATCTTTTATGTCCATTGATTCACTTAACATTTTGATTGACTTAAACTAATGGACCGCTATTCCATTAATTTTGTTAGAGAAAAGAAAATGCCAACAGCACTTAAGAAAATGTCATATCAAAGCAGACTAAATTATCTGTACTATCTTAATGTCTCTTGGAAAAAAGTACACCAACGGGTAAGTAACATGAATAACATGATATTATAGACATACAGTGTGTATAATTATACTGCTGTATATTTGAAATATAAGCAGGGCATAGCTCAAACCAATAACGTAATTACTGACCTGAGCTACTAATACTTGAAGACATTTTAACCAGTGTATTCTATTCTTTTACAATACTTTTGTCTCCTTCGTGAGATTTGTTTAACTCAGGAGTGGTATTCACTTACCTTCCCTAGAGCCGAGGTGGCGCAGTGGTTAAATGCAGCACTGCAGGCTACTTCAGCTGACTGCAGTTCTGCAGTTCGGCTGTTCAAATCTCACCAGCTCAGGGTTGACTCAGCCTTCCATCCTTCCGAGGTGGATAAAATGAGGACCCGGATTGTTGTTGGGGGCAATATGCTGACTCTGTACACCGCTTAGAGAGGGCTGAAAGCCCTATGAAGTGGTATATAAGTCTAATTGCTATTGCTATTGCTATTGCTACTGGTTCACAAATGTGCATGTACACTCTCACTCCGCTCACACACGTCCTGTCTGCGCATGCACTTTGGCTTGAAAACGTGCCTAAATGTGATGACATAGAACTGGAGCAGATGGGTGGCCACCCGCGATTTCCACTACCGGTTTGAACTGGCAGAATATCACCTCTGGTCATACATACATTAAAAAAGGTTACGGTACTTATTTTTCCTGACATTTTTCATTTCATGATCTTTCACGATTCTGAATTCAACAGATAAAGTGTCATTAGATGCTATAGTCAGATTTAGGATGATGAATGATCAAGCTAACCAGTTTTTACCAGATTAAATATTCTCAGTCTTTTTCAAGAGGCCTTCTTATAAGTAATTGAAGTAGAGTACCTGAGGCTTTTCTATAAATGGGTTCTATAAATGGTTCACTAATATTTTCCTTTAAATTAAATTGCTTCAACCTCTGTTATTATAATTTCCAGAATAATGTTTGAAATGTTCCGTTAAGATGAATATAGCAAAGATTATCAGGAGGTCTTATTTATCTAGTCTAGCTCTTTGCAAACCCCCTAATCTGTCTTCTATGGAAGTATGAGAAGCTTTGCCTAATATTTTACATATTAAGAAATTAAAACAATTTCTGGCATATAAACAAAGTCTACATATTCCTATTGAAGGTGGTTTCTATTGTCAAAGGTTGTTGCTACATATCTAATTAGAAGAGCAAGATATAATGTTTATATTAATGAACATAATGATTATGGAACCCATACTTGCTATTAAATTAACCTGAGCATACTTTGTGCGTACTAAATGCTTTCTACACCTAGAATTTACCTAGAGTTGATCCAAGGAAGCTGGAAGATGACTAACTAGAAATAATTTAGAAAATGACTCTTTTATATATTTTAATCAAGGAATGTGTAGAGTTCATAAGACAAATACACTCTGAAATAATTTCAGAAATTTATAAAGTATGACTAAGATAAGAAATTTACAGTTAAAAGATTTGACTTAACTCACATACAAATGTAATTCTACATAACTGTTAATACAGAGAATTTGTGACATTAAGAAGGATCTTGAATAATCTGGAATAACCATTATTCTACAACTATCAAAATTTCATATATGCAACTGGATGAAGCCTGTTTATAATTCAGGAGACTTTATTTGATGCCTTGTTTTGCAAAATAAAAACATGTAAATATTTTCCAGTTAAGTAATTGAGAATCCATCTTGTGATGATGCTGTCTATCACACATTTTTTTTTTATCTTGTCAAGAATGTTGAGGTCTACATTGTCAAATGCTTTACTGAAGTCCAAGTATATTATGTTCACAACATTTCCTTGATCCATTAATTTAGTCACTTTATCAAAGAATGCAATAAGGTTTCTCTGGCATGATCTTAACAAACTTATGCCTGGTGCTCACAAATCTGTTGCTTGATTTTCCAAGTATTGATGTTTAGCTGTAGTTTCTTGGATCCACTTTCCCTGCCTTCTTGAAGATTGGAACCACACCAGCTCTTTTCTAGTTCTCTGGCATTTCCTCCATGCTTCAGGAGCTCTGAAAGATTCTTTTCAATGATTCCAAGATCAACTTGTTCTGTATTATGGAGTGTAAATCCTCAGGTCCTGGTGATTTGGACTTACCTAAAGTAGATACCATATTTTCTGGAGTATAAGAAACACCTTTTTCCTCCCAAAAAACAGGGTGAAAATCTGGGTGCATCTTATACACTGCATGCAGCATTTGTGGCCTACCAAAACCCTACCCCCTTTGCAAAAATGGATGTGAGTTTGGGAAGCTTACAAAGTGCTCCTGTGGGTTGGGAAGGGCAAAAATGAGCAAAAAAGGGCCTTTTTTTGCTCATTTTTGGCCCCCAAGCGCCCAGGAGAAATCTAGAAGTCTCCCAAAGCTCTGCATGCCCTTACTTACTTACTTACTTACTTACTTACTTACTTATTTATTTATTTTGCAAAAAACGAGGCATGCAGAGGGTTTGGTCGGCCTGCAGAGTGCAAAAACTTTTTTTTTTAATTTACCTCTTCAAAATCATGGTGTGTCTTATACTCTGGTGCATTTTAAAGTCCCAAAAATACGGTAGGTGTTCTTTTTCCAATTTCTTACCTATTTAGACCTGCATTCCTTTTCTGCCTCCCGCAGTGCTACTTTTCAGACGTTGAGCGGTTTTATTTTTTTCATTTTGGAAAAAGACAGGTTCAAAGAAAGAATTAAGCAGTTCTGCTTTTTCTTCTGTCCATCACTAGTGGACCAATCATTCCCTTGACTTTTTTCTTGTTTCTTACATATTGCAGTTTTGTTGTAGTAGTCGTTACTTTTAGCATTTTTGGCAAGTCGTTATTCATTATGAGCCTCAACTGTCCTGAGATTTGTGATATTTTATACTAATTAATTAATACTTGTCCTTCTTGTCTCTTGGTTTATCAGAGAGCTCTTTATTCCTCCATGCTGATCTCATCTGGTGTCTTATTTTTCTTTCTCTGCTGGTGTTGTTTTTATTTTGGTCTTATTGTTTTATTTTTCAGAATTTCCCATGCATTCTGAGAAATTTTACCTAGGATTTCCACCCATGAAATATTTCCTAATCTCTCTCTTAGTTTATTGAAGTCAGCTCTCTTAAAGTCTAAGATACTAGTCAGACTTTATTGTATTACCTGTTCCTGCATTATATTGAATTCTAGTATGACATGATCTCTCTCCCCAAAAAACTATAACTTCCACTCACTCAGCCATTTCATCTATTAGTTGGGATTAAGTCAGGGGTGGGATTCACTTACCTTCCCTACCTGTTCATAAATGTCAGTGCACACTTTTAGCAAAAAAAAGGGGGGGGCTAAATGGGATGCCATAGAGCCGGAGTGAGTTGGTGTGGCCACTCACGATTTCTGCTACCAGGAGAATTATTTGTATTTGTATTTATTTGTCTTGTATGCCTCCCACTCCCGAAGGACTCCGGGCGGCTCACAATAGACAAGGGAAGGGGGAAAACTAGACAAAGACAACACTTTAAAAACAAAACCTCAACATTCACAATTTCTGTGGGGCTGGATGTTTCACAGCCCCCCTGGCCTGCTGGAGCAGCCAGGACTTGGTGGCTTTGCGGAAGGCCGGAAGGGTAGTAAGGGTCCGGATCTCGACAGGGAGATCATTCCAGAGAGCTAGAGCTGCAACAGAGAAGGCTCTCCCCTGGGGGGTTGCCAGCCGACATTGGCTGGTGGATGGAATCCGGAGGAGGCCTAACCTGTGAGATCTGATCGGTCTATGGGAGGTAATAGGCAGGAGGCGGTCTCTCAGGTACCCAGGTCCGATGCCATGTAGGGCTTTATAGGTAGCGACCAGCACCTTGAAGCGGATTCGGAGACTAATGGGTAGCCAGTACACCGTAGCTGCTCCTCTAGCATCTACCTCCATCTTTTGGATGACAAGTTGTCATCTAGGTACATCAGAAAATTGTTTGATCACTGCAGAATTTGTTTCACAACTGATGTCAGAGTAGTTAAACTCCACCATTACTACAGTGCTGGATTTCCTGCCTACCTCAGTTAACTAATTAACAACTAGTTTATTTCATCCAGCTGGTTTGTTGGCCTATAGTACATACCAATGGTGGGTTGCAAGAGGTACGCCCCGGTACGGGCATACAGAAGCCTGTCTAGAGCACCAGATACTGTTCTGCCCACCCGCCTGCCCGAGCTCCTTACCAGTCTTTTAAGTCTTCTGCTTCCACGTGCAGTGCATACAGCAACTGCACGAAGCTCCGCTGAGCAGCTGGAGCATTGCGGAGGCTCACAGAAGTGGTAAGACGTATGTGTGCACTGCACGTGTGTGTGCACGTGCTGCTCGTGTCCATGTGGACACTGCCGGGCCTGTTCCAACCATACTGGTTGGAATGGGATCCAGAACCACATACTTTCATGTAGACTTTCATCCCTACTACTGTGTACTTCTGCAGAGGTATAGTAATTTTTAACATACAAAGAATTTCCTTCCCTGTGTTTGAGTTCACTTTGTTTCTTTTGAACAATTTATATCCTTCTAGCAGTATGTGCCAATCATGGTTCCAAGCCATCCAATTTCAGCAAAGCAATAATATTGTGCCTGCCTTCATGTACAGGTAAACCTTGGCTTAGAACCACAGTTGTGCCCCAAATTTATGTTGCTAAGCATGAGAAGATATTTTTGCCCCATTGTAGGACCTTTCTGGCCTGCAGTTGTTCAATTAGTAAATTGGTTGTTAAGTAAATCTGGCTTCTCTGTTGACTTTGCTTGTCACAAAGTCACAGGAGGCAATCACATGACCTTGGGGCATTGGCAACTCTCGGAAATATGAACCAGATGCCAAGCATCTAAGTTTTGATTATATAACCATGGGAATTTGCCATGGTTGTAAGTGTGAAAAATGGTCATAAGTCACTTGTCAATGCTGTTGTAACTTCAAACAGTCACTAAATGAATGGTTGTCGGTGAGGACTACCTGCAGTAGGATTTCAAGTTCTCCCTGTTTGTTATCCAAACTCTAAGCATTAGTAGATAACAGGGATGGCTAACATTTTTGCCATTGCATGCCAAAAGCGTGAGGAGCATAGGGGGGAGTTCATACATGCATGTGCCCACATCCATAATTCTATGCGCCCTCCCCCATGCATGCACGTGTTACACCCCATGCTATCCCCCTGGTTTTGGCACGCGATGGCACGGTGGACCTCTTTTTTACCCTACCCAGGCTCCAGACCCTTTCTAGGAGCCTGGGGGAGGGTGAAAAAGGCCTGCCTCCCACAGAGGCCCTCCAGAGGCTGAAAACAGCAGACTTCCAGTCAGACTGGAAGGCCCATTTTTCGTCCTCCCAGCTTCCAGAGCCTCTCTAGGAGTCTGGGGAGGGCAAAAATGGCCTTCCCTCCCCCGGAGGCTCTCTGGAGTCTGGAAACGGCCTGTTTGCCAACTTCCAGGCAGACCAGAAGGTCCGTTTTTCACTCTTCCCAGGCTCCAGAGCCATTCTAGGAGCCTGTGGAGGAAGAAAATGGCCTTCCCCACACTCCCAGAGGCCCACGGGAGACCAAAAACAGTCTGTTTCCCGACTTCTGGTGGGCCCAAAAGACCTGAAAAATCAGCTGGCCGGCACGCACATGTGCACCAAAGCTGAGCTCACGTGCCCACCGATATGGTTCTGCATGCCATAGGTTCACCATCACTGGTATATAGGCATTTAGGCTCATTATGGCTGACCACGTGTTTGCTTCCTCTATATCCTGTTTTATACCTGAGTTCTCCTTCCTTCTCATCTCTGTGACTTAATCAAAACAATAGTATGAGGATCTCGGAAAAGTCACATATTAATACAGTGATCTACTTATTTCTGTATAAACACAGTTTTAAATATCAAATGTTTTATTCTTTTTTTAAACATGTTGGCCGTCTAGACTGGTTTTTAATTAGTATTTATGTGATTGTTAATATTTCTGCTCTGCATTTTCATATAAGTTTGACAAATCTTGTTTTATTTGTTTTCTGTAATGGATAATTTAATAGCCAACTCATGCTGGCGCCAGTAATGAAATACATCATACTGATTAAACCATAACATGTTGGAAGAAATAAAAGACGATTAAAGTATTAAAGTGAAAGGGAGAAAATAGTACATGGCAGAATCCATTAAGGGCCATCAGTAGATGCAAAATAAATAAAATATGATGACTATGTCAATGAAGAATGGAAACAACTAAAGTCAGTCAGCAAATGTATCAGGTAAGTGCTTAGCAAGGAAGGTAAGTAGCAAAAATATAATGCTTCACTGCAACATGTTTAAATCTGCTCCAAACGATATCTTAATTATAACAGCAGTTTGCAGCCTGGGAATTTTCAACAGCAAGACACAGTAACTATAAAATCTAACACATGCATCATTAAAATAGTGTTACAAGTTAAACAAAAGGAAAGAAACTAGGGAGGGAGGAGTTAGATTAACACATCTCCCAAAGTCTTAAGAATTTATGTCTTTTTTTCAACAAATAGAATTTTCATATTATATGCGAACATAAGTACACTGTAAAACTTTTCAATCACACAATATCATTAGGTCTGGATATGAGGCTGGTTGGCATAATTTTAATTTGGGAAAGATTGTGAATTTGCTTTGGGTTTTGCTTTGTCTATAGTTATGATTAGCATCAATATTTCTCCCCTTGCTTAATAATTAGGAATATACAAAACATTTCAAACTTGAAATGTTAGATGCTCAAAATTCTCCATTTGAAGTCTTAGGGGCATGTTTAGTGTTATCAAATTGAAACTCACCTTTAGATTAATGTAGGGTTAGAAGGATTCCAATATTAGAGTGGGGGGGGAACCAACTTTTTTGAGATGCCACATTAGTGTGCAATCACATGCCTCCAACCCCCTTGCTTGCTGCAAAGCCAGATAGCAACGAGCAAGGGATTAAAGGCACATGAATGTGTGCTAGTGTGGCCATTTCAAAGCTGGTTCATAGAACTCAACAAAAAAAATGGGATTGGTTCTGCAGAACCGGTGCGAACTGGCTGAATCTCATGGATGGATGGATGGAGGGATGGATGGATGGATAGATAAATACTGTAGGTAGGTAGGTAGGTAGGTAGGTAGGTAGGTAGGTGGGTGGGTGGGTGGGTGGGTGGGTGGGTGGGTGGGTGGGTGGGTGGGTGGATGGATGGATGATAGATAGATAGAGATAGAGATGAGATAGAGTTAGAGATAGAGATAGAGATAGAGATAGAGATAGAGATAGAGATAGAGATAGAGATAGATAGTATCTAGTTTAGTCAAGATTCAATGCACAGATCAGGCATGGGAGCTTAGCTGTCTTTCAACATTAGTGCGATCAGTTATTTCTATTCATTTTATTTGTCTAAATTCTTAATAGAAATGTTTCAGCAACCTTTGCTTTAATTATCTATATGAAAGAGTACAAAATAAGCCTGAGTTTCATTGAACTAGTAGAAAGAGTAACACAATAACTGATGGGCTTTGAACACAATGAAGAACAAGAAAACAAACTGTGAGCAGCAAATAAAAAACCCACTAATTATAATACCGGAGGAGTCAAAATATGGTGTATTTTACAAATAATGAAACAGAAGGTAGCAATATTTTTTTAATCACCAGAATCAGTAACAATTGTAAATAAAATGGAACTTGGAAATCTGACTAAATGGAGTCTCTTTACTTTCAGTCAAGCATCTTTGTAATGAAAGTAACATATTAGATAAATACAAAACATAGATTAAAGTTTTGGGAACTTCATCATTACATGCTCAATTGGGACACCCCATGATTTCCACTCCAGATCAGTTATTGGGAGGTCAATAAACCTTAGGACTTTTTTGAACTTGAGCTAATATATGAATAACATAAATAAAAATGCTGGTGTCAGGCCTACAATTATATTCCTTTTAGAATTTTGGCCTGCCACACACTCTCTTATTTCATTATGCTGTTTCTTTAGTATAGTTGATGGGAAGGGGGAATAGACAGGAGTGAGATTGTGGAATGTATTGTTTTCATTCTTTACTAGAAGCCAAGGTCATCCTTTGTCTCCACATCAGTACACCAGACCTGAAGAAGCTGGGTGTGGATGCCGGCATTGAAGAAGAAGATTGGACCATGTGATGGATTGTGGATGTGGGGACAAGATCATGAACTTTTAACTGGGTGGAATTGTGATGTCATTTCCAGTATTGGGATTCCATAGCATGATGCCAACATGTTTATCTTATTAAATTGGAACCTTAAGGATAGATCTGCCTTGGACTCTGATTTAATTCTGCATGATATTTGGAACTCTGACAGCTGGTACTGAAGGAAAAAGACAATATTTTGAGATATTTTTCCTTTTTTAGTTGCATTAGCTAATCAAAATAAGAAGTACAATTTATCTTTTCTATTCTTCATGCATGGCTTTTCCCCCCTGATCTTTTAATTAAAGATATTAAGATACAACTAAGAATTTTAAGATGTGATGCCTTTAAAAAGTTTGATGCCAATGGATCAGTATAAAAAGTCCACCCTATCTTGTGCATAATAATAAGTGAGCAGGCATGTATATGAGAACATAATGAACATATATTTTAAGGCAATGAGGGAAAATAATTAGTACAAAACTATAAACAGGTATATGCAATTAACATGAAACAAAGAACTAATTATTGAAACTGCATAACATTAATCAGAATGCATTCACAATATGTTAATATCTAAAGTTTTCAGCTCTTAGAGATCAGTCTATATGCATTTTAAAGAGAATTTGTTCTTTAATATGTTCAGGTCTGACCACAATGCTTTTGATGGGCTCCTTTTTCTAAAACTGATTGCAGAAATTGGCTTTTTTCCCATTTCATATTCTGACATTTGAGATTTCCCAAGCAGAAGCTCAGCAAAAGATTAAGAGGATATTTATGAATAAATAATTTCAAGGTAATGGCCACGCATTCCTCTGGATGGAAAGCGTTTCATGCTCTTGTGGTACTTAAACCATATGTTAAAAATTCAGAAAACAGCAATGGCCATGCTTCAAATTAAACAAAATGTGCATCTCATTTAAAAGTAATAAGACACCATTATTAGTTCCTAAAAGAATGAAATGATATTCCATTTCTTGAAGACTCATTTGGTTCATAAATTTATTTTTCCAAATATTATGTCACCTTTTAACATTAGAATGAATTACTGGGATAGCACTGGGAAATTAAAGTGAAATGCTGTGTTTTGCAGCACTACTCATTGTATATATCAATGTAATGCTGTGTTAAAAACAGCAGTCAGTTTGTAACAGTATAGTACCATGATGGCAAACCTATGGCATGACAGAACTCTCTTTATAGGCACAAGGGCTTCACCAGCTGCTCTTCTGGTTTCCTGGTCTTCATGCATGCCAGAGCACCAGAAACCTTTCTGGTTTCGGGCATGTGCATATTCCGGTTGGGACACTTGGTGCCAAAAAACTTTTTTAGTATAATAGCCCAGTAAACATGTTTAAGAGTAGTTTGCTTACAAGGCAATCATTTTGCCCATTTTGCAAAACCAAACATGTATGCCTAGATAGACAGATTGATGGATGGATGGATGGATGGATGGATGGATGGGTAGGTAGGTAGGTAGGTAGGTAGGTAGGTAGGTAGGTAGGTAGGTAGGTAGGTATATAGGCAAGCAGGCAGGCAGGCAGGGATGAAAGAGGGGCGTTTAAATAACCTAATTCCAAGGACTCCAGGTTGTTTACAATATAACAATAATAAAAAAACAAAGCATCAGTTCCAAAAAAGGAAGAATTAGAAGGCAGCTGAAGGATGCTAAAAGGTCAGTGGAATAGAACAGTGTTCATGATTTCTGTAAGGCAAATACTGTAGTGTTGCCCAACTCTTAGGAAATAAGACTTCCAAAGATGATACAGATTGTCTGATACAAAGAAAGTGCCCTTCTTTCTTTTCCTTCATATGGGGTAGATATGTTTAGATACATCTTTGGAAAGTGGATAAGAAGTCTTAATCTGGTTGAGAGAGACAGCCCAATAGATACAAAGCTATTGGACTATGTTACTTAAAACCAATGTTTTAAATTTATCCTGGCCATGATTTCCACCTGGTACAATTCCAAGAGAACTCCAAAGTCACAGACCTACTTCAGAAGTACACATATTTTCATCCAGAGCTAATCTTCTAACTGAAATCAAGACATAAATGGAATTGCCTTCAAAGATAATTCTGTCTTCCAGGATTTATTTCATTTGGGGGGGGGGGGTGACTGACACTTCTTCCAAGTACTAGTAGAGCCGAGGTGGCGCAGTGGTTAGGGTGCAGTACTGCAGGCCACTTCAGCTGACTGTTATCTGCAGTTCAGCGGTTCAAATCTCACCGGCTCAAAGGTTGACTCAGCCTTCCATCCTTCCGAGGTGGGTGAAATGAGGACCCAGATTGTGGGGGCAATATGCTGACTCTGTGAACCGCTTAGAGAGGGCTGAAAGCCCTATGAAGCGGTATATAAGTCTAACTTCTATTGCTATTGCTACTAGGTCAGAACTTCCTAGTTGTAAAGACATTCTAGTTGTAAGTATTTTAGAATTGATGAGTATTTTACAGTATTGATGATACCTATCCCAAACCAGAGATTCAGTAAATGCTGAATCTGATGATCAAATGAATCAAACCTTGCGGCACAACATACTTCAATAGCTAATGGTTCAACTACTCACCTCATGAACAGCAACAGGAACCCAACAAGGAATCACTTGCATACAATGGTGTATCCCTCACTCAACACTTGAAACCCAATTCTAGTAGCAAACCCATGTCTCTTAGGTTTTATAAAAAGACAGTAGTGACAGGGACAATCTAATATCCATGAGGATGATGTTCCAAAGAATGGACCCTACAATAGAAAATGTTGTAATAGATATCCGTTAAGACAGTGATGCTAACCTTTTCCTAAAGGTGTTGCAAAACTGTGTGCCTGTCCACCAGTGCATGAGCGAGCAACCCACCCACTGTGCATGTGCAAGTCACCCACCCACCATTCGGAATGAGAATTTCACCATTCCCAGGCTTCAGAAGCTTTCCAGAAGCCTGGGGAGAGCAAAAATGGCCTCCCTGGGGCTGGGGAGGCCATTTTTATCCTCCCCAGGCTTTAGGAAAGGCTTTGGAGCCTAGGAAGGGCAAAAAACAGGCCCAACAGGCCAACTGGAAGTTCGGGAATGAATTTCCAGTTTGCCCATTGGGTCATTTTTTGCCCTCCCTTGGCTTCAGGAAAGCCTCTGGAACCTGGGGAGGGTGAAAAACAGGCCCAACGGGTCAACCAGAAGTTAGTTCCCGAATGTCCGGTTGGGCCATTGGTTTTTTTTTTCACCCTCTCTAGGCTCTGGAGGCTTTCCTGAAGCCTGGGGAGGGTGAAAGTAGTGTCCCCCAGCCCTCCAGAAGGCCTAAAATCCGGATCTGAGGGCTGCTGTGCCACCAAATATGGCTCCATGTGCCACCTCTGGCACAAGTGCCATAGGTTCGCCATCACGACTTTAAGAGATAGGACCTAATGAAGACCTAATGAGTTACATAGACATAATTGGGTCCTTCAAATAACTCTGTTCCATGCCAAAAAGAACTTATAAGATCTCACCAGCACCTTGAATTGACCCCAGAAGTATACTGCAGCCTTCAGAGCAGAGGTGTGACATGTGCTGCTTGAGGAATGCGCATAAATGTCCATGCCATGACATTTTGTACCAGTTATAGCAGCCCCACATAAAGCACATTGCAGTGGTCAATGTAGGAGTTGATCAAAGTGTGAATGTCATGAGCAGACCTCTCTAGTCCAGGAACAGGCATGACTGACCCATAACATAAAGTTATACAAAGGCCCCCATGGTCTTGGTAGCCACCTGCTCCTTGAACAAGGACCATGAGTCTATGCTCATACAATCAGGTGTGAATTTTACACTCAAGGAGAAGACATGGGTTTGAGATAGCACTTTCCCTTACATATAGAGGACAAGAGTCAATACATAGTTTCCTTTTTGGAGACTGTGTCATGATAAAAATACTGAAATCTTCTTTTCTTCCTGTGTGGAGCTTCCATGCAATTATAATGATTGAACGAAGCTGAGATCTCTCACAAAACCCCTTTGATAATTTTAATGCTGTTCCTCTGTTCTCAGTTTCTGTTAATGTATGTTAAAATTATCTGATTTATGGTTTCTCTCCCTTATAACTGCTCTGTGTTATATAAATATACATTAGGATTCTGAACATAGGGCAACATTATCATTATATACATCTTCTTTTCTTTCCTGCCTTTGATAACAGATTCGGGAGCTAAAAATATTGTGTCACAAGAAGTAAGAGTAGTATTAGCTAAAATCCAGAAATAAAAACCCAATATAAATTTATTTCTATTCTTTTAGTTTCTCTCCCATGCAATATATTCAATGAGTCAAAAGACACCTATTGGATTAAAGCTCCTGAAATTCACCATCCAAATTCATGGCCAACATGGAAACAAAATGTTTTATTTCTGAAAACTTCATCTCCTTTGCTCCCAAGGGGTGGGGGGGGGACAGCAATTTTTTCAGCTTAACCCCTACCCAGCAGTGTCACAATATCCTGTGATGGCCTCCTATGATCTTCCAGAAATTGAGAAGACTACCTTCTCCTTTGTTTCTGGATGGAAACTAATCAAAGATGGAAGCAACCTGGAACTAAGGAGAAATTTCCTAACACTGAAAATAATTAACCAGTGGAACAGAAGTTGCCTTCATTGGATGTTTTTAAGAAGAAACTGGACAACCACTGGTCTGAAATGGTATAGGGTTGCCTGCTTGAGTAGGGGGTTGGAGTAGTCCCTTCCAACTCTGTTATTCATCTTATTATTATTTATACTATAGTTTAGACTAGGGCTATCTCAGGATTACTATGTTATTCCTAATATCAAAGTATGTATGATCTCTGAATTACAGTTTGCTTTTAGAATCCAGGTCCCTATGCATGCCTATGTATATGCAGCACCTATGCAGTGCCACAAATGGTTCTTTCCTAATTGCCCATCTAGCTGAGCACTGTTGATTGCCACAGTGCAGTGGTGAGTTTCAAATTTTTTTAGAACCTCTTCTGTAGATGTGGCCTGCTTTATGGGAGTGTCTTGCTGGCCATGTGACCAGGTGGGAATGGCTTCCCTCCATGTGACTGGGTGGGAATGGCTTCCCTCCATGTGACTGGGTGGGAGTGGCCTGCCAGCCATGTGACTGGGTGGGCGTGGCCAACTTGTAAAATGTGGTGAAACTCACTTAACAACGCTCTTGCTTAGCAAGCAAAATGTTGGCTCAGAAACTCTGGCAGTTGAAGGACGCAAGTCTTAAAGCTGTCAAGTTACACCACTAACCCTTTAGGAAAAAAAACCCCAGTGGTGTTCAAACTTGACAGCTTTAAGACTTGTGGACTTCAAATCCCAGAATTCTTCCTCTCGCTCTTCATCTTGATGATGTGTGGATGAGCAGGGGGAGGGAGCTGGAGCCAGTTCTAAATGGCACTGTAGATTTGTGGAACCTCTTCTATAGAAGAGGTTAGAACTGGCAGGAACCCACCCCTGCCACAGTGTAAAAAAGATGTTGAGACTCCAGAAAGAGTGCAGAGAAAAGCAACAATGATGATTAGGCGACTGGATATGAAGACTGGTTGCTGGAATTGGGTATTTTTAGTTTAATGAAAAGAAGGACTAGGGATGACATGATAGCAGTATCCAATATCTAAGGGATTGTCACAAAAAAAATGGAGTCAAGATATTCTCCAAAGCACCTGAAGGCAGAACAAGAAGAAATGAAGAGAAATTAATTAAGGAGAGAAGCAACCTAGGATAAATTTTCTTGACAATTAATCAGTGGAACAACTTGCCTCCAGAAGTTGTGAATGCTCCAACCCTGGAAGTTTTTAAGAAGAGATTGGGCAACCATTTGTGTGAAATAGTATAGGGCTTCCTGCCTGAGCAAGGGGTTGGACTAGGAGACCTCCAGTGTCCCTTCCAACTCTGCCATTTTGTTATTCAGTCAACAGTGAGTGCAATGCCTCTTTAGACTCTGAAGCAAAAAGTTTTTCTTTCATTTGTAACTTGAATTATTTATGACAGGTTGTACGTCCAAAGAGGGCATTCTTGACAGATAAAGCATGATCTCTATCAGTGAAATCCTCGTCTGGAATCATTAAAGAAATCTAAATGGTTTTTATTGTCAACCTAGAATCACAGGAGGAGCCATTTAGATCAGTAAGTCCAAGCTTTGCTTAGTGTATGAATCCAAAGCAGATGGATACAGAACCTCTGCTTGAACATACAGTATCAATGAAGGAGAGCTTACCATTAGTCTAGATAATCAATTCCAATTCACAGAAAAATGCAAAATGTTTCACTCAGTGGATTCAAAACTAACCAACAGACAGACAGACAGACAGACAGACAGACAGACAGACAGACAACAAAAAAGTGTGTGTGGGGATTATGGTGGTTTTAATGTCATTTCATTTGTTGGTCATGAAATATGCATCCTTTTTTTAAAAAAAAAGCCATTGAACCTTACATACAGGTGAAACTCGAAAAATTAGAATATCGTGCAAAAGTTCATTTATTTCAGTAATGCAACTTAAGAGGTGAAACTAATATATGAGATAAGACTCATTACATGCAAAGCAAGATAGTTCAAGCCATGATTTGTCATAATTGTGATGATTATGGCGTACAGCTCATGAAAACCCCAAATCCGTAATCTCAGAAAATTAGAATATTACATGCAATCAATAAAACAAGGATTGTACATAGAACAATATCGGACCTCTGAAAAGTATAAGCATGCATATGTACTCAGTACTTGGTTTGGACCCCTTTTGCAGCAATTACTGCCTCAATGCGGTGTGGCATGGAAGCTATCAGCTGTGGCACTGCTGTGGTGTTATGGAAGACCAGGATGCTTCAATAGCGGCCTTCAGCTCTTCTGCATTGTTCGGTCTCATGTCTCTCATCTTTCTCTTGGCAATGCCCCATAGATTCTCTATGGGGTTCAGGTCAGATGAGTTTAATGGCCCATCAAGCACAGTAATCCCACAGACATTGAACCTTTTAAGTTGCATTACTGAAATAAATGAACTTTTGCACAGTATTCTAATTTTTTGAGTTTCACCTGTATGTATTACAAATGCTCTACTCCATTTTTTTTTAAAAGAGTCAATATTTGGACCAAAGCCCTATACAGGAAAACATTTAGCATTTTCCCCTAAACTAGCTATATCTCAAAGTCTTTGATCCTGAAATACTGTATACAGCTGTTAAATCAGAAAAAGTATATGAAATTCTAATTGTAATGGTGATATTAAGTTAGACTGTTCAATGACACCTTGAAAAGATATGTGTATACTGACCAAGCAGGCAAAAGATTTTTCTTTCCTATTTATTTTCCCACAATGGTATATTTTTTTTAAAAAAAGGATTTGCTGAGAAAGATACTTTTTTATATTTTGTGTAACAATATTTCCTAAAATTTTAACTTTCCATCTTCTGATTAACTGTAACTTTGGTATGGATGGATAGATTTTAGTATATACTATTGGTGACTAAGTTATTACCTGTGCATGAATGATGTTAATGCATTACACAGAAGAATTGGACAATTTATTGGTTGATCTCCATTGTTGCGTCCTCCTGACGCAGCTGGCAGCCAAACCACGCCCCGCCGCAACCTGATTGGTCCAGGCACAATTGGCTGCCAGCGGGAGAATTGCACCTCTCCCATTGGCTGGCTGCCTGACAGCTATCCATATAAATAGCTGTCAGGCGGCGCTGTCCCGCGCCTGAGTCCTGAACAAGTTGCCTGTTAAAACCTGTTGAATAAAAGTTCTCAAAATTACCTCATGCCTTGCCTCGTACTTAAAATCCATAACATACTAGGATTCCGAGGCAGTATTCAGCTGGTTCGGCTGGTTTGGGCAAAACGGTAGCAGAAATTTTGAGTACTTCGGAGAACCAGCAAATACCATCTATGCCCTCCCACCCTCGTCATTCCCTGTCCTATATTCCCTTGGTTTTTAGCTCAGGTGATTCATGTGGCAGAGTGGATTGCTGTGCTTCAGCTGAGCTAAAAAAAAAACAGCTCAGCCCACCAGTGCTGAAATCAAGGGTGTTCTTTGAGTGCTGCCAACACATGCAAAGTGTACTCTCATAGAACCAGTAGGAAAAGATTTGGAACCCCACCACTGTAAGGATTGTATATAACTTGAGTTTTCTTTTTTTGTGGGCACTCTGTAAAGACTGACCGTGTTGGTACTTCACAATGCAGAACAGCAAGGAAGGTAGATTCATTTTATTTCTTTAAGGTCCTTGCATCGATTTTTCAGCTTCTAGAATTCCTTCTGCCCACAATTGTTGAAAATTGATGTTAAGTTGAGGCGAATCCTGATTTAGGCTTAACTCTGTTTTTAAATATAACCTTGGGATTAAAAAGGAAAACAAACAAAATTCTAGTCTGTCTGTTTTTAAGTATAATTCTTGGCCCCAAAATGTCTCCCATTTCTCGATTATACCAACAAAGCATCTTAATTTTTCCTTTCTCTCTAACGAGCAATGGTTTCCTTCACTTTAAATAATGATAAAGTAAATCAGATTGGTGAGACAGTGTTATTAAATCACCTCTTCTACTATGTAACCTCCTAGACCTTCTGCAGAAGAATAAAATAGAGATCTAGAAGGAGAAGAAAGTGAAATAAAAACATAAAAAAAAGAATGCTGCCTTTTAGAATTTTGCCCTTATTTAAGAGGTGATAATTTGGAACTTCAAAGGCTTAGAGAAGCATTGAAGAAATCCAGCTTTAAACTTCAGTCTCTAGTACAATAGATTTCACAACAGATAATTTATGTTTCTTGAGATTTCTTTTTTTTTCCCCCAGCAAGGTTTGTAGTTCTTCAAGTAGGAAATCAATTCTGCTGCAGCATCATTGAAATCAGGTGAATTTGGTTCCAAGTCATCTTCAAAGATTTGATGTTATTTTTCTGCAGGGCACATGGTTTATCTGGACTCTCAATTGGATTGCAAACATCCACAGACAGAGGGAAAGCCTATTGCTTTCAAGACATGGAAAGTGATGCACAACAAAGTTCTTACACTCATCCTTGTCCTTTCTTCATCTGTAGAGCTTATCCTCTTTTAATTTGGAGGGGGGGTTACTTTTAATATATGCAAGAATGATTAATGATGGCTGACTGTATTTGTGTCCCATGATGGCTGACTGTATTTGTGTCCCATCATTTTTCATACCTCTTTCAAAAGCATTATTTGATGAATTTGTAGATCTTTTTTTTCCTAAGTAGGCCAGTTGACGATGATGAAAAATAAATTAATAAAATCCACAGAGATCTAATAAATACTTAAATTATTCTTCTTCTTCTTCTTCTTCTTCTTCTTCTTCTTCTTCTTCTTCTTCTCCTCCTCCTCCTCCTCCTCCTCCTCCTCCTCCCCTCCTCCTCCTCCTCCTCCTCCTCCTCCTTCTCCTCTCCTTCTCCTCTTCCTCTTCCCCTTCCTCCTCCTGCTCCTCCTGTTCCTTCCTCCCACCCTCTCTCTCTCTCCTCCCTCCCACTCTCTCTTGGCAGCATTTTATTTGACTGTGGCTAAATATCCCAAACCCAATTTTTCCCCTGCAGATGTAAATTGTAAAGCTAGCTGCAAACATTTATATCCAAACCAATACATGGCATGCTTAAGAGAAATTCTACTTCCTGCCAATTGTGTGTTAACCATAGTGCATTTACCTTAAATTATGTTGCATTGCTGTCCCAGTGGGTTTCATTATTGACTGTGTACACGATACAGAAATATAGATATTATAGACAGTGATTGTGTATCAAGCAGATGTAGACACTATGTAGTAAATGGATTCATCACAAAGAAGAAAAACTAATAATTGTTCCTAAAGAGAGAATCGAAACATCTATTTATATCCAACATCTGTCTGTCTGTCTGTCTGTCTTTACAGAGTAGAAGAGGTGATTTAATAAGACTTCATGAAAAATGATGGGACAGATGCCCGTCTGTCTGTCTAATCTGTTAAAAACTCCAGTTCATGCTTGTGAAATTAAATAAGGCTTTTATATTAGCAAGGTCATGAACGCCTTTATGCAGTTAGATCAAAGCTCTCTCTTTCTCTGGACTGTCTGTTTCTGTCCCTGTTTCTCTAAGTCCATGATAGCGAACCAATGGCGTGCATGCCAGAGGTGGCATGCAGAGGCCTCTCTTCTGGCACGCACACCATTGCCCCAGGTCAGATCTCTG